>NC_063260.1:3071666-3407500 GCF_019578655.1 Ricinus communis
ACAAGTTACATGGTATACATCCATCTTACCCATGGTTTTACTAAGGACATGCCACTGAGTCAATATGCAAGTCAGACAACGTAACAATGCAAGGAAGAGAAATTAAATGATATCAGAAACATAGTACAGATTGGGGAGGGAGGAAACATAGAACTGAACACAAAGGAGTATCTGTAGGGTTGCTATTTCCGCCATCTATGACATGTCCTTCCCCAGTTCTTTTTTTGGAGAAGCTGCTTTAAAACCTCAAACTTGTAATTTCCTGGTCGCTAAGTGTATTCGAGGCATTCACTAAAGCATGATTTCTTTGGAAAAAAAGCAGCATGAAGATGGCATACATCTTCCCGTTGCAATGTTCTGAGCCAAATTGTTGCAACTGACAAAGAGAGCTGTGGGCTTGGCTCAGTCAATTGTTTCAAAGAGAATTACAGCAGAAAATAAAACCACTAAAGAATTTATGAAAGATTAAGGGCAATCTATTTTGAGAGAATGAGTGCAAAGAACAATTAACACTAGTTTATATTCCAGTAAGATACTTGCATTGCAGTTGCTAGGTACTGAAGATTAAACATAGTACATAAAATGTTTCTTTTGCTGTCTTGACAATTCACTTTGTTGGTCTCTACATTTTTTTCAAATACTTGCAACAATGAAAATCATCATGTTGATTTCTTTCATGCTGCAGCAAATCTGAATTCATTATATACAAGCTAAAGGAGATGGGGAAAATAACAGAAAAAGACATCCTTCTGATCTGCAACCAATTTGATATTATAGATAATAGCAACTGTGGCAAGATCACTCTTGCAGGTCTCATGGAAGCTGGCTGAGCTAAACAGAGGTTGCCCTGTTGAAACAGGGTTTTCCAAAATATTTGTTGGTAGGGTTAGTTTGAGATTGCTGGTGACTGTTATGGTCTCAGACCATAAGGTATGAAATTTATTGAAAATTATCTGATAGGATCATCCCCTATGATCCTCCCTCTCGCATGGAAGTCTCATCTTGGATGAGATCCAAAAATCTCATTTATGCAAGGTCCACATGTTTGTGGGAGGAAAGGAAATAATCCTATCCAATATTTTGTCTGCAAAATAACTTTTGATGGCTACGATGTCCAAAAGCATTAAAGAATATTTACATTCTATATGCTCTTGGAATGGTTCCCAAAAGTGCCTCAACTCTTGGTTACTTTAGCCATAACATGAACTTCAAATTGTTGCTTTTGCAAAATCACAATTTCAAATGCAATGTCAAAGTGGCGAAGAGTAGGTAAAGAAACAAAATCATTACTTACAGGGAGTTAGAACAAGTCAGATGGTGGCCCCTTCAAGGTTTGATATTGTACCACGGTCAGCTGGTTCTGATTATTGCAAGTATTCTTCTGCAAGCCATTATAAAGATATCCATGACAGCTTCATTATCCCAAAAATTATTGTACTCTCAGTTGCTTAATTTCTAAAGGAGTCAGCTTGTATTTGGTATTTGGTATTTGGAAATTGTAAATAAATACTATTAAGATACTGTTGATTACTATTAGAAAAGCAGCTGTATCAAAAGTTGCACTCTTATTTCTTGAGTTTCCACCCACTTTTCTTTCCTTGAAAACCTACAAATGCACCAATATATGCTTAATTACAGTGCAACATAAGGCAGGAGATTTGATATAAGTAATCAATTCAGATTGTGGACTTTGCGAGGACATTTTTTGCAGCATTAACTCACAGACAGACAAATCTCTTCAAATTTTACTGCAATAAAGGAATACAAGAAAGTACTCATGCTTGGTTTGAGATTTGCCCATAAGCTTTCCTACAAACTATAATTCAGTGCAGGAATGATAGAAAAACAAAATGAGGCAAAGCAAAATATTCAAAAAAATAAAAGTCATGGTATAAGAAGTAAAATATAAGCTACTCAAGGTAAAACAGCTTAACACTAGGTTTGGCTGTCAATAAGACTCGTATAGCAGAAAGTTAAAGATGCAGAAGCTAACAACAATGTTTCCCACTTGGTACTCTCTTATGAGTTTTTCAATGTAAGTACATCTTAAAGCCAACATTGACTATCTAAACTTCTTGAAGTCAAGGATCAGACGGAAAATCACTATGGCAATGAGGTTGAGAAAATGGTGGCAGAGTTGACTGAAGGAGTCCCTTGCTCCTCAATAATCGAAGGTTCAACAAAGAAGAGGTGTCTACATGCATGAAACCTGTTGCTGGTTTTCTTATGTAGAAGGAACTTGATTGTGTTGTGTAGCAAATCCTAAATAGCCATTTGCTGCCATTGTTGCTGGCTTAAGTTTGCAGTAGAACTATCGATTACAAAGAAGACTATGGAGCTCAGCTGCAAAGGTGTGTAACAATAACTAGAGGTGGCAACTTAGTAAATATAACTAAAAGAGGAGGTCTTGCTAACAAGATGGTCACATATCTATTGTAAGGTGGTGCTAGATTAGAGGTTCATGTTATCTGCATCACCGTATTATTTTAAACTTCAAAGTATCAGCAATAGTGCAAATTATTTTATAGAGTCTAGTCAAGCATGTTCCACAGCAAATATACCCTATGAAATTTGATGTGATATCTTATAGGGCATAATGAGTGATAGAATGCAATAAGAGATACTATGCGAATGTTAACACAAGGGAGGTACTTGACTCAGCACTAACAAGTGTAAGTGACTTGAAACAATCCCCAAAGCGTGGTGTAGTGACTTGTAATTTGCACAACTATATTTTATCCTCGATGCATCAAATCATTCTCATTTTCTCAAAATTCATAATTTCCAATAAAATTACCATTTCCTTGGATTAGGCTTATTCAGGAGTTACATAGTAGCTATTGCGTCCACTCTTTCAACATCTAAAAAGAAGAAAACAAGAATCTCTTCAGCTCAAAAATCATCAAATCTGATCGTGTCGATTAAAGAAGACAATCACATGAAAAACCACATCAAAGTGAGGAAAAGAAACATTATAACATTTTAAAAGACAAATGTCCCTTAAGGGCATGGAAAGCCAAGAATATTTATTGAACCCTAGAATTTGAGCAGCCATCAAAGGCTGTAAATAGGACTACCGTCTTTTCAACCAGAATACCTTTGTCTCTTGCTCCACTTGACACTCTCAAATGTCAACTTCTATCTACAATCTTTATCTCTCTTCTCTATTCACCAATTGGTCCAATTCTCTTATTGTTGAAAGCCCTAGAAGAAAGCAGACACTTTTTTCCTATTTCTTTTCTACTTATCCTTTTCAGTGCTACTTCTGGCCAAATCTAATGGAACCACCAAGCCATATTCCACTATGTGCCACATGATCATAAATATTCACATTCACAATAATTTCTTTTCATCATTTTCCTAGTAACAATACATAGAGAACAATTTGATTTAGTTAGAATAGTCCCTCCTCTATGCCACAGTTGGAACATAGATAAAACGAATCCACATTGAGAAAAATTTATTTTCAGTTTTTTCTAGTAACAGTGTAGATATATTTTGGTCAAGGTTAGATAAGTCCCTCTTATGTGCCATACTATAGATACATATGCCTAAGAACCTTCTCCAAGTTAGATTAGATAATGGCTCATTTATGGAAAGGAATTAAGTGATTCAAGTGTTAATTAAGGGACTTGACAAACATGAGTTAATAACTTCAGGAGTTAATTGAAGAAATTCAAAGTTAAGAGGGCACAATGAGAAAAGAGCACAGATTTACACGCCAAATGCAGACATTTTCAAATGAAAACATAAGACAGACCATTGAAGCTACACAACGTAAAAAAATAAATGGAAAGGCGATCTGCTACCAGTTTCTTCTTGCTTCCTTCAGAAGAATTTTTTATAAATCAACAAATATGTGGATTTTGTAACTATTAATTATATCAAAAAGAGAGTTTCTTTCTTTTTCTACACTAGTATAACTTTTTACAACAATGTAGGCAAAGAGTTACTACTTAAAAAATCAATTTACTTGAGACAGAAACTTGCTTGCCAAAGGAAGTTTATATAAAGCTTCATATTGTCTCCGCCTTTCCCTGAATAATTCTGCCAATTCTGTAAAAAGAAAATACAGATACTAAAAAATGAAAAACAGCATGACATCTCCAAGATATTATCATGATTCTAATGGAATCTTCAGTGGGTGAATACAAGAAAAGACAATAGTTTTCTGATTACCTGTTTCTTATAGAACGGACACTATCAAGAAGCTCTATAGTTTGTTGCACCTTTGAATTTTTTGGCTTATCTTCATCATTGATTACCAAGGCTGACACATTCAGAATAGTGACAAGTTCTGCTTCAATTCTGTTGAGCTGTAAATCTAGATGTTCCAAGAAGTCCTCATAAGAGGATATACCAACTAAGCCTGTAACCATGCTATCTTCAATACCGACATCATTGCTGAGAGATCCTAGCTCTTTATCAGCTTGCCGGCTTGCTTCATCATCTGAGTATAACTGCAGGTCTTGATTGCTGCTACCATTCGGGACACTAGAGAAGTATTTATCCTCATCTTTGTCATCTACAATTCCCTCCTTAGGAGATATAATTCGAACCGGACCAGAAGCATCTTTACTGTCATTCTCGAGATCAAGAGCAATATTCCCAATTAACAAGCTTTCTTTAATAGATATTGCCTGAAAAAAGTTTTACAAGACTTAAAGATTGGGTCAGCTACAGGATAACATGAATTGAAGCAACAATAATTGCTGCCATATGAGATGGATTACCAAGAGAGACTGCATCAATGCATGGAGGAAATGTTTATGTTTGAGAAAGTAAAATTGTTGCCACGTACAAGCTCTGAGAAAATTAATTTCATTTCATAAATCTACCATTTTTATACTAGAATGATATCTTACATTCAAACATGAATTAGTTGAATCTATATTTCTTTCATAAATTAGCCTCTCTACTTATGTTTGATTTTGGTTTTAAATTAATTCTGAGAAGATTAACAAGTCAAACTACCTCATTAAGTTTAGCAGAAAGCTGATCAAGCAATTCAATTCGACTCTTTGATCTTTCCATAGCTTGCATAACCTTCTTCTTCTGGAAAAGAAGTTCCCTTGCCTCATTTTCCTTCCCAGAGTGAATACTAATAGCCGCTTGCCGTTTAAGCTTCTCTGCTGCCTCTGATAATCGCATAAATCTCAGTCTTGCACTATTTGCTGAATTGACAATAATAAGATAAGTTCAGATGCATTTTAAGGCACTCAATCAGAATCATAAATAATCCGCAGAAAAGACAGATGAATGCAGAAAAAAAAAATCACAAAAGATATCCATTAATCAGAGAGTTATATACACAATTTAAATCCTGAAAATGCTAAAAGGACTAAGTGGTTTATCATTGCAATAAAGAAAGAAGCAATTAGTATCATCTAAACCTCAATTAAGATTATATAGGTCTTGCAGCCCATGTCATTTTGCATCACCATATGGCAAATTACTAATGACATATACCAATTAATATTGAACCACAAGAACCCAAATAAAGAAAATGATCAAAATCTTAGTGTTAACTGGTTGCTAGAAAAACAAAGAGTAGAAACACACGCATAACATCCAAATAACGCAAGGGACAAAAGGGTATGTTGCAGTCTAATTTAACCTTTGGCTCTGGTAGTATCGGATTCCACGTGAAGCTGATCAAGCTGGGTACGTAGCTGTTCGGTGTTGATTTTGGTGTTGGAAGCCAAGCACACTGGCCTAAGTGCAGACGGTCTACAAAGTGCCACCATAGCCGCACTGTGCAATATCATGACTCCCCCGGCTTCCAACCCGTGTGGTTCAAGTTGGGGGAATTCTACAATACACTACAGGATGCCGCTATATCGTTTAAAGAGCAATTTGCCCCCTGAGTTTAGCATTGATGGCCAATTTACCCACTTTTTCTGAAACTGCCCAATTCAGTCACCAACTTGCCACATTTGGCTCGTATATCCACTTTCTTAGCTGATACCATCGCGTGAATCTCCTAAGAGATATAATAAATAATGAGAAAAGAATATTAAATACACAATAAATAATAATAATGACAGAATTTATCTCTGTTTCTCTCTCCCTTTCTTCTTCTTCAACGGCACTAAAAAGATTTTCTAAAATTAAAGATTATGGTGTATGAATTATATTGAATATAAATAACAATCGCAGCAAATTTCAGACTCTTTTAGAGATTCAAAACAACAATCCAGTTGTAAATAAGATATCATAAAAATAGCAATCACAATATATCACAGCAAAGAGCTCAACTCGGTCACAACATATTTGAGTTATCTTCGTAGTAAGAGCAAAAAAGAAATATTCATTGCAATAAACAACAATCACAGCAGCTCAACTCCACAACATTGCAAATCATTTAGATAATCTAAACAATTTAATAAGTAAAAATAATTTTCAAATACCAATATTTTTGTCTCAAAGACAGTCTCTAATTCTTTATCATTAAACCTTTAGAAAAATAAAGTACGTATGCTACACAATATCATCAAATCGCATATAAAATGCGGACTATTTTTACTCCATTTTAACAGTAATGAAGTATGTCTTTTTCTTTTTATATACTAGAGTTAATTTAGAGCGTGTCGGGTAGTACCCTTATAAGTGGTAAAATATTCCTTTAAGAGTTTTAACGAAACTGTATATCCAAAATTCAAACTGAAGACTTTAATTAAATTATAAAAAATCTTTACCATCTCATCCACGTGCTCTCGAGTGAAAGTAAATTTTTTTCTTTTACAATTTATAAGTAAAATACAAGTCTTTTGCTTATTTAAATAGAAGTGGTTAAATGCCTGTCTTTTCTTTTTCTTTTATTTCTATGAAACATATACCTAAATTTTTTTCCTTAAAAATAAACATTGCTCACTCGCATCTAAACTAAGTTTTTTGATCCTCACACGCTTATATTAGCTAGAAAGGAGATAGATTGGCCAAAAGTGATAAATTGGTGATAGAATTTTCAAAAAAGTGGGTAAATCAGCCATCAATACCAAGTTTAGGGGCAAATTGCCTTTTAAACCTCAAATATATAAAGCAAAAATGCATTGTTAAACTCTAAATCTTTTAGTGAATCGGGACAAAATCGACGAAACGGAAGAGATCCAAGTGAATGGAAAGAAAAAAATAAAGGATGAATTCCATTTTCACTTTAACGAGATATGCTATAAAAATATACCACTTTATGAAACTTTTTATCTGGATGGAAATCAAGAAAATTCGAAGGTAGAAATATTGATAGAAAAAAAAAAAAGAAAAATAGAAAATCTCTTAATCTTTATTTTGTAAGCTCTTATATTTTTGGTCAAAGTAAAAGTAATACATAAGTATGTCCCCATATAATACTACAAACAGGAAAGTTTTAGCGGTTCTCTTCTTTCTCTCTTTTTATTTTTTATTTTTTTTATTTTTTATCAAAATCTTACCTTTTATCTACCATCAATAATTTTTAAACCGTGATGTTTTTTCTATTTTTCTATTTTATATTAATTAATTTAATAAATAAATATTAATATTTTTATGATTCTTCGATTATGGGAGTGTTGAATTCTCGTTTTATAGAAATTTTATATTCTTTCATTATAGAAATTCAATTTAATATTTAAAAAATTGAGATCTTCAAAAGATACTTATAAAATTAATATTTAGCTTAGTATTACTAAGTGGAGTATTTTTTTTATAGAATTACAATCTGGTGTTTCATCAATACAGTTAATGATTGTTAAAAGTAAATTTCTTTACGAGTATTTATTGATATTTGATATTTATTTTTATTTTTTAAAATTAAAATATATTTATTAATTTTCATTAATATAATATTCATATTTATTTTTTTAAAAAAGTAATACACAAATTCAATAAAATAAAATAAAAGTTTAAAACTTAGTAGTATAAAATTAAAAAATTTAAAACTTTTAAGAACTTAATACTGAATTTTATTAATATAAAATATTTTAATTTGCATAATAAAACTATTAGTTTTTCATTTAAGGAGAAAAATTAAGATGAATTATTTTAACATTTTAAATTATTATAAAATTGTAATAGTAAATATTTTTATTTAAAATAATTAATTCTAACATCCTCCAATATTTTATTTTAAAGTTTTCATTAATCAATCGTTACTTTTAGTTAAAATGTCTTAGAATTAAATGATAATGTCCTTGAAAGGACCTAAATGCAAAAGGCAAAAAATTAGTAGATAATCTCTAAATCAACAATCAAAATTCCAAACTTCAAGTCAAAATGAAAATGGAAATTCCTAAATCCAAACCAAAATTCCTAAATCAAAATTGAAAACTAAAATCAAATGAAAACATGAAAAAGGAAAACAGGAAAAAAAAAAAAAAAAAACTCATTTTCTCCGTTTCATTTTCTTTTTTCAGTGACTGACTGGAATTAAAAGCATCTTTAATTAAAATCAGAAAGATAATATCTCAGCTCATGCATCCAACTTGCATTCTCAAAATTTGCACGACCAAGAGAACCCAAAGAAAAGACACAAAAATCTTGATGTCATCATTATTGTTCAAATTATTACTCACGAATATATTTCTTACATTTCAAAAAGTCTTTTATCCCATATTTTTAAATTAAAAGACTTTACTTGAGTATATAAAAAAAAAAAAATTATTCTTTAGCTTGTAAAAAGCTCTGTGGAATGTTGGGAAAAATGAAAATTACATCAAAAATTCAATTCAAGTGTAAATTTATATATTTTTTCTAAGCTCAAAATGAGTTTAAGCATAAATCAACTCAATTTTTATTATTTAATTTATTATTTAGTTTTTTTATCCTAATATTTTATTATTCTTTTACTATAATATTCAACTAGTGAAAAAAATATCTCTTAAATATTTTATTAATGTTATATTATAATGATATAATTTTTACATTTTATTTCGATATACTACTCCGACTTCTTTTCTTTTTCTCTCCTGGGGAATTAACAAAATTATTTATACTATTACTTGTTAAAATTTTAAAAATTACAAAAATTAATTATTGATTTTATATTTTCATGTAAGTATATCTAATTAGTTTAATAAAAATAGCACTAAAATGACAAGTATATACAAAACCTGACATCGTAATATAATAGAAATAAATTATTTGATCATATGCTAAAGTGATTTTATATGCATAATATTAATAAGTTTTATCAGCAATAATAGAATCTTTTTCAAAATTTTAAGATTTTGAGTTTAAATTGTAATAGGTATTTAAAGTAAATTAAGAAAAAAAGAGAGAGTAAAATGTATATTTAAACATATAAATATTAAATATTTTTTATTTTAATATTATAATTTCTAAATTAATCTAATAGAATAATTATATTGTTACAACATTCAAACACTTTAATTTTAACAAACTAAAAATTTGAATATTGTCTTTTTTAGTAGCAGTTGAATATCTATGCAAAATGCACATAAATGTGTTAAATGATATCATGTATCAAAATGTATTTAAATATTTAAAAAATTTAAATATCTAATTATCAAATTATATTAAAAATCAAGATATTAAATGATCAAATAGTTAAAATTCAAATGCTCAGAATATATGAATAAATGATACAAATGATTAGTGAATTTTATATTTACTTCATTTTAGTCATAAAATTGTAATATATTTTGTTTCAATTATTTAAATTTAATACTGTTTTAATTTAATTATTTCACAAATAAATTATTAGAATATAAAAAATCAATAGAAAAAGAGTAATTAGAAAAGAAAAACATAATATGTCAATTCAAGTTTATTTTCGGCAAAGTAACTAATTAAAATTAAAATTTAATGATTAAAATAAAATAAATTAAAATTTTGTGAGTAGATAAAATTGGTGTAAAATTTAGTGATAATTTATAATTATATTAAACTTGCACTCATTTTTTCTATTAGATTATATGAAAATCAGCTCTTTAAAATAGAAAATGTATATATCTTTTACTATGCCTTATAGTTAGTTTATATCAAAAAAATTTAACTAAATTTTAGATGTAGTATTTTTTTACTTCTTTACACTATATATTGCAATAGAGAGAAAAGAAGTGAATTAAAAAGAGAAAATTGAAAATTTTTACTTTATTATGTTTGATTACATAATAAATAATATTTAAAGGGAAGGGAGAAACATATATTAAATAGATGAGAGGAAGGAAAGAGAAATAATAATTATTAAAAGGTAAAAAGATTAAATCTATATATATATATAGTATTTTCTAAGGCTTAAAATTTTTTGACATGTATGCTTAATTTTCGACACATGTTTTTATTTGGCATGTGTATTTATTTTTGACATATCGAATTCAAGTTTATATGTAATTCTATAGTTTTTTCTATTAATTTATTAATTAATAAGTTATATTCCTAATTAAATACTGACTCCAATCCTAAGAAATAACATATTAATTATATTTTAACATTATATTAACTAATAAATAGTTTTCTAATGAGATAAAGATACTAATTTTATCATAAGAAATAACATATTAATTATATTTTAATATTATATTAACTAATTAAGTAATAAGTTACATTTCTAATTAAACATTGGCTCTAGTTTTAAGAAATAGTAATCAATTATATTTTAATATTATATTAATTAATAAATAGTTTCTTAATAAGATAAGGATACTAATTTTTTCATAAGAAATAGCACATATTAATTATATTTTGATATAATATTAACTAATTCATTAATAAGTTACATTTTTAATTAAATACCGACACTAATTATAAGAAAAGACAATTAATTTATAACATCCGTACCTAAGGAACTATAATAATAATAATAATAATAATAGTAATAGTAGTATTACTAGTAGCAGTAACGATAATAATGATAATAATAACAAGGAGTGGGATGATGATAATTTCAAACTAGAAGTTTTAAAAAGAATTAAAATTAATTAAATTATGTGTGAGATTAAAATAACAAGTTGTATTTGGAAAACTCTAGATGAAATATAAAGGATCCTTATTGAGACTTAAATTTAGAGAGTGTTTTAAGGCTAGATAAAAGTAAATGAGTCTATTAAATTATATCTAATTAGTTTGATTTTTAAATAATTAATTAAGTGAGTTATATGAAGGATAAATTATTTTTTCTTTGTAAATCTCACACTTAAATCTTCCTTAATATGAATATATAGATTAAATATATTTGAAAGGTATACAAATATATTTTATTTTCTTTCTTTTGGAAGAATTTATTTAAAGAATAGTAAAATTTTTAATTAGTAAAATGGTATTAGATTTAATTGAAAAATAATTAATAAATTGACTAAATAAGTTAACTAAGTATTAGGATTAATTTGATAATTATGATTGAGAGGACGGAGTTCCACATTGGCATTCCACATATTATTCATGTCAAATGTGACTTTAGATAAATTATCTGTTGGAACCAAATCTTTGCCACTTATATCCAAATAGTACCAATTTTTTAATTTATTTCTTTTTAGTACCATACCCATTATTTATATAGTACCTATTGGAATTCCTATGATTTTTTATTGATGTGTTAATTAGTGTAATGCTTAGGTAAATTTTTGGCTGCCATGTTAGTAAAAAATCACTAGAATCCAATAGATACTAATATCACAGAAAATGTAAGATAATAACAATTTAATTCGTTGTAATTGAGGGCTTAAGAAATAGTGTTGGAGGGTTGTATTAATATTAGTCTTTCATCAGTATTTTAAGTGACCGTTTATAAGAGAAGTGTTAGTTATTTTCATATTTTCTATGGTCTTAAAGATCAGGAGGAACGTGGATTCCTGTTTTTCAAGAGTAATACTTTATGGGTGTATGTAATGGTGGTTTGCTTATTGAGTATATTAGTAGTATAAGCAGACTATCGATTATTGGCGAGTTCTTAATTCGCACGGACATTCATGAATCTCCATTAGCTACCATAGATTGAAATAAAAATAATGTGTGTGGTAGTAAAAAGAAACAAATTAAAAAATTAGTATTATTTAGATATAAGTAGTAAAATATACCAATGAAACAATTTATTAAAAATCAAGCGTGACATGGACAATGAGTGGAATGCTGATGTGGACCTCTGGACTCCACATTATCAAAAATTGAATGGATTCTCAATAAACACTATTGCCTATTTAAAATTTCAGTACCAGAAAAATTAAAGCATCGATATCAATTGAAAATGTAGGTCAAAATTTTGGTATATGCCATTTATTTCTCTTAAATATATAAATATAAGGGATAAATTAAATATTTTAATTAGTTATAACCTTTTTGCAACAATCCTTTATGTTTTTATACTAAATATTTTTCTTATGGATTAAAAAGAAATCTATTGCAATACCGATATAGAATCACATTCCATTAAATATTAGATGTATCGTATGATGCATTTAAGGTAACTTTTACCTTTTTAATAATTTTTGTTTCAGTCTTATCTATATATACATAAATTTTCAATATAATAACAATGAATTTTAAGACTTACACTGATAATTCTAGCTAATTATTACAATTAGTTAAAATTAAATCACATGATAAATACACATAATAAAATTAGAGAGCTTTTTATTTAGGTTTAATATATATACTATAAATAATAGGAGAGGAATATATTTATATGAATTTTTTATATTTTGGTATTGAATGAATGTTTTATATTAGCATATAAATAAGGAGAATTGACCAAATTTAAATAAGAATTGTTCATAAAATTAATAATAAACAGATAAAACGTTTAATTTTTTTTTAATTCATTTATATCCACGCAACAAGTTGTTTAGCGTTTGATTCTTCCCTGTTTAATCATTATTATTAAAAACTTGATTATGAAAAAATATTATTTCTAAGATGCTAGATTTGAGATTTACATTTTAATTAAATTTATTAATTCTTTTACTTGTGTATTTATAATTTTTATTTTTGAATTATAAAGAAAGGTAAAAAGATCCAAAAACATTATTCATATTAAGATACGCATGCAGGACGAGTTTGCGAGTAAATTTTTACTTTCAAATTGGGTAAAACATAAATAAACAACTATTTATTTAACAATATCGTCTAACCATTTAAACTCAAACTTATAATATTAAAATTGCAATTGGAGGATTTTATTTATTTATGTACTTCATTTCAAAATGATTTTTAAGGAAACGGTAAGAATTTCAGAAGTCTAAAACTCAAATTTCTACACATAGCTACCGCATGCTGTATTCTAGAAAGAAAACGAAAAAGAAGATGAGCAAATTTTGAAAATAACAAAAGACAATCATTGCAGGCATAATAACACAAGCATTTATATATGTATATAGAGAAGATCAGTTACAAGAGAGAACTAGACACTGATCTAAACACTCTTTCTTTAAGCATTTGGTACTCAATTTTTATATCTCACACAGCACAGGACCTCCCCTAAATGATACCCTTTTTGCCATTTTTATTTTCTGAAACAGCAACGCAAACATAAATACACATGCAAATTAAGAAGCCTACATATATTTCTGGCCTAAAATAGCTTAAAACTAGCAATTAGGGAGAGCAACACCACAACTATGAGCGACTTTTTTTGCACCAGGAGAAGAAATATAAGGCTTCAAGTTCGGGTTCTTTAGGTACCCACAAAGGCACGGCTTCTGTTCCTTCAACTTGCCGCAACAGGTCGGTGATGGCTGCGACGATGAGGTTATCGCCGGCAGGCATGAGCTCAACTCCAAGGGGCTGCATGTTGCTGCATTCGACACCTGTGCCGCCTCGGTTAATAAGAGAACCACCGCCACAACCACCACCGAGAGTGCTGAGCAAGAAAGTCTCTTCATCTTTTTTAGTATCAGGAATCAAGAACTTGAGTATATTCAAGAAATGGGTGCTCTGGACTGAGAAGCAATGGAGCAAATTTATAGAGGTGGAGGAGGAGGCAAGGAAAGGTGGTGTTAGTGGGATGGTGCGTCATGTGGGTAGTTCAAATAGGGTCCCACAAAATTTAAAGAAGTAGGTCCTACATTGTTAAATCAGGTTCATTTAATAGTGACAGGTGTCCGATTAGAAATTGATCAGTTACTAATTCGTTGATTGTTGAGTGGTGGCATGTGCATTAAAGTGCGCTCTGATTCTTATCCTGTAATAACTTTGTACTATTTACAGTATTTTGTGCGAAATAATTGTATAACTTATTATATTAATTAACCAATAATTTAATAATACTCTTGAATATATATATATAAATATCATATGTAACTTGCTTATTAAAGCACTTTTATCATTTTACCTATTAATATTTTGTGCTAAAAACAATTCTTATTATTTGTACTATTCTTTTCCATAATCAATAAATAAGAGAACTTCCTTCTGAGATGCACATCAGTTTTGGGGACTCATTAAGAAGTGCAAATACAGCCAATCGGTCCAATTCAGTAGTTAACTACACAAGTTTCCCATTTAAATTACTTTTACTTTATAAGTTTACATCTGATGTATGTGTTTATGGCTGCAAATACTTTCATAAATAGAGTTTTATTTATATAAAAAGTTCTATCCATAGAAATAACAATACATATTCAATATTATTTAAGTATTTCAATAATATGAGAATATCTGTCTATTTTTGTTAAATATTTTCATTTATAACAAAAATTGACTGATACATATACTCGATAATAAAATCTTTTGAGAAAAAGAAAAAAATAATAATTAGTCATTTATATTTCTGGATTATAAGCTTGCTACATTTAACAACTTGAACAGTATAATTCAACTTATTCATTTCTCTCTTCTTGAAAAAAGAAATGAAAGAAAAAACCCCACAAACATAAAATCTCATAATTAAAATTTCAGATCTTAAACGTCCAATAATAAACTATGAAATACTAAATCTTCTGTGGTATAATAGATCATCATCTTGAGCAGTTTAGGCAACCATAATACTAAGCTAGATGCGAAATGTAGAATTAGTTTTTCAGTATAGAATAAAAGTTTAATAATCAGTGGCCACACCAAGACATTCCATAAATTAAAAAAATCAAATTTTCTATCAAGTGTAAATTATATTGAGTTTCGATTAATTTATGGTAGATTTTTGTTTGATTTATTTTTAGTTTATGTTTAGTTTTTATTTGATTTATATTAGTTTATGTTTAGTTTCAGTTAATTTCTATTTGTTTTGTGTTTAGTTTTTCTTAGGTTTTAGTCTAAAAGAATACAATTTCAAAAACATCAAAAATAAAATCTAAACAGAAAATTAGTTACTTAAACAAGTCATACAATAAACAATATTACAATAATATAATTCTTTATTCTTTTCATTATTTTCGACTCAAATTCAAATTTTTTATTAATTTTATATGATTTTCTGTCAACTTATATTTGATTTATGTCTCAAAAAAAAATCATGGGAAAGTATATTTTTAAAAAGAAAAATATAAGAATATGAATATAAAAATAGTGTTAAAATAAAAAAAATAAAAAAATATGAGATAAAAATTAAAAATTAAAAAACAATGTAGATTTAAATAAAATAAAAAGTTGCTAATATATTGTTTTATAAAATTTTCAAAAGAAAAATCTGGAACGTAATTTCGTTCAGCTAAATAGACTAAAATAAATTACATTGATTAAAAATTGTAACTATATATATATATATATAGATTTTTTTGATAAATAAAATAAGATATATATATATATATATATATGTATAAATTATATATATTTATTACATATAAATATTATATATATTATTATTATATTATTATATTTATATTTTAATACATATATAAATTTATATATATAAATATATAAATATAAATATATTTATATTGAAATGAATTTTAACGGAAGAAAAACGATCCATTAATAAATGAATTATATATATATATATATATATATATATATTAATAAATAAAATAAGATATATATATATATAATATTATTATATATAAATATTACGTAATTATTATTATTATATATATATTTATACATTTATATTTTAATAAATATAAATATATTTATATTGAAAAGAATTCGAACGGGAGAAAAATAATCTGTTTACACATGAATTCCATATATATATACGATTTCATTGGTAATGTATATGGTGTATTATAGAGAGGGACAGTGTGGTCCCAATATTTATATGACAGTAGCAAAACTAATTTATTAAGTTTGCAGGATTTGGCGGTTTCAAGTCGTAATCTAAATCTTAATAATTTAATTAGGTTTTGGCCTGACCTACTCTCTCTATTTCTTTTTTTTGTTTATAATCCATATTTAAGGTTCTCTTTTTGGGTTCAGTCTTAAACGAAAACATTTATAATGAAACTCTGATTTCGCATCATGGGGGCAACTCAATTATGTATCTGTATGGTTTATAAAGGCTCATAATAATTTATTATTTCATTACGATATAATTTCAACACCTCTAATCACCATTAACTATTCATCATTATCAAATTGGTAGCCGTTGATCGATGATCCGTGATTGAATTTTAATTATTAAAAAATTTAAAATAAATAAATAAATAATTTATTTTTTATATTAATTATATAAATATAATAATAATAATTAATTTTTGTTATATTTAGTTATTAGTAAAGAATATATGTAACATAGTAATTATAATTTTTATTGGGCTCAGAAAAACTTACTCCCCACCCAAATTAATTAGTTCAAGTTGAGATATATTTCTAAAACTTTGTGTGGTGGTTACGGTTGTTAGAGATATAAAATTATTGTTAGAGCTTTAGTTAACAGTTTAAATTCTTAAATGGAATAATTTTTAATATAGTATCAGAGCTTTAGCTCTAATCGAAAGGTCTAAAATTTGATCCTAAGCTACTCCAATATGCCTTAAGCTTTTAAATGGAATGGTTGTTTGATAATGATAAAGAAGAAGAACCAACAAAATATTTCCTCTACCTTATCAACGTTCTAACAAACTTTGTTTTGCTAACAATCTTGCTTACATGCCTAACAAAATGGGCATACCATCTATGCTAGCTTGGTGGCTGCCTTATATCATGCACCTCGGACCACATTATAATATGGTCCGGTTAAATGTGACACGTGCATCAGAATTTTGATGTGTTGATGCGTATTTTTAAAAAAAATTTATATTTATTAATTCAGTACTAAATGTTTATTAACTTATGTTAATTGTTTAAATATTGAATGTTCATTGTTTATTAATTTTATTTTATTAAAAAAATATTTATACCACACTATAAATATTTGTTAGATAATTTTAGTTTGATTTTTTTTTTATTTACTAACTGTAAAGACAGTTTATATTATGCCTATGTTATATATGTCTGTTTCAATAAGTTAATAAATATGACATTCATTAATAATGAATATTTATTAACAAACTAATGAATATTATGCCTATAAATGATGAAAACTTATATCAATTATAAAAATATTTCAATATGCATCACAAAAACAATAAATCTGACTTTCATAAAAAATTAATATCATTTTCATATGAAAATAAATATTTTATAAAGATTTGAGAAATATTTATAAAGTTATAAATGCTGAATTGACAAACAGATTAATAAACATGTATATCATAAATGATAAATATTTTTCACTAAAATAATGAGCATTTAAAAATCGATGGAATATAAAATGAACATCGATATAATAAATAATGAATATTATCTTATAAATGATAAATATTGATATCCATTATAAAAATGTAATACTTTTGCTTATGGAATTATCAGTTATATATGGATAAAAATTTTAAAATTGTCAAATGTGTAAAAGATTAATTTATTCACCAATAATATAAAATTTTAGTATATGAAGATTTTCTAAAAACTATATTATATTAGTTTTAATAAATAATTCATTTTATTATTTATTGAAAGTATATTGATTTTTAATTTTTCAGAGTATGGCTATATGAAAAAATAAAAAAAAAATGTGTTACTAATTATATTAACTTTTAAATTTTATTTCCCTATAATATATATTATATAATTTTGAGATTTAAATTTTTTAATATATGTTATTATATTTTGATACGTATATTTATTTTTAACACATAAACATTAAATTTACGTATAAATAATTAAGAAAAATATTAAAAATATTTAATTTATTATTATTTATAAAAATAATAAAATTATTTATAAAATATTAAAAATTTTATTTTAATTTTATCTATAAACTCAATTTATATTATTATTTAAAATTAGAATACTTATGATAATCATCCAATGCATAAATAAAAATTAATTTTTATAAAAATAAAAATATTTATTTAATATATATATTTAAATCTATATAATATTAATTTTTTAGAATTAATTTTATTATAAATTCAAATATAATAAAATAAACCTCAAAAAATGTGACGTCAGTCCCACACGTATCCTGCCTTCGGCCAATAGTGCAAGGTGGATGGGGGTACTGGACATAATTTTCCAGCTTGGTGTGGGACAAGTATCTTAAATTTATTTATTTATTTTTTGGGTAAGAAAAGATTGAGAGCTATAAAACCTGAAAATCCTAGAGAGGAATTTTGGATGTCCTATTTCAAAGTTGGGTGAGCTAATGAAGTTATTTTCATTAGATGAATGGCCCCAAATTTGGACCGCCTTAACATAAAGTCAGATGCCTCCTGCCATCAAAATGGCTCCAAGGCAGGGATATGTAATAGTATAGGAATTAATTGTGAGAGTTTTGTTATTGAAGGAAGATTCTTTTCATTGCAACAAAAGGAGATGCTCTCGCCATTCTTTAAGCCTCAAAGACGGCTTCTGCTACAAATTAGCAGACCAATACTTTTGAATTAAATGCCAAAATTATGGCATCTTTAATTAAAATTATGTTTAAAAATCAACCGCTGATAGTTGATTTAATCCAGATTAGCCATTAATTTTATCAATTCTATTTTAAATTTTTTTTATGAGTTGATATTTAATTTAATTTTTTAATTTAATTGAACAATAATATTTTTATTTTAAATTATCTCATATAATTAATTTTTTATAATTCATGATTAATAATTATTATTTTGAAATTATGTAATATTCCGAATTTTTATATATTTAATAAATGAGTTATTTTCTATACCCAATTAGTTTGAAATTTTAAGAAATTATTTAAGTAAATTATTTGAGAAATGATTATATTTTGGTTATTCAAAATTTTTCCAAATGTATATTTATATAAGTAAAATTATATTTTGGAATAAGGATTGAAAGTATAATGTTATTTTTATGGGGTTTTAATGGAAATTTGTGAGCTTGGTATTTTTGTAAATAAATATGTCGGTCACGGGTATTTTTGTAATTATGTATTTTCAATAATTCGGATTTGGCCCAAATTAATTAGTTAAGGGCTTAATTGAAAGGCTAAAAAGAAGTTTGGGGGTTAAATTGAAATTTTGATGGATGGAATTGTAAGTAATTAGGAAGTTGAGGGACTAAATTGTAATAAGGAAAAGTTCGGGGCCTAATGTCGATATTGAAAGGAAAGAAAATCGGGGAAGAAGAAAGGAAGAAAGAGAGAGAGAGAGAGAGAGAGAGAGAGAGAGAGAGAGAGAGAGAGAGCAAGAGCTTCCTACGATCTCGGTGGCGATCAGCTCCCCTTAGAGAGAGCTTCCTTTTGGCGGCAGCGGCGTCGGTTTTGGTGGCCGGAGGAGAGAGTTCTGGCGAAATGGTGGCAGCCGGCGTTTTTGGATTTTTTCCGACGAGATCCGGCGGAGGATGGACGATCAGAGGATGTATTTCGACTCTCCTCAGCTCAAGCTTCGCGATGGCACCGGTTTGGTGGCGATCGGGCTCCGTTTGCAAATCGACGGCCGTGATCGTCCGTAAATTTCTCCGGATGATCGGGTGTCAGATCGAAAAATCGGAAGCGGGGATCGTCATCAGCGCATCGTTGTGAGTCCGATGGTGTGTCTAGATCGTCGATCGGACTCCGGCGGCCGAAGGCGAGTCGACCGAGCGTCTCGGTAATTTTCTCTAGCCATTGATCTTGGAAATCCTTTGATTTTAAATTTGTGTCTATTGGGTTATATTGAGTATTTGATGATATTTGTGAGTCATAAATAATTGTCTGTCAGTTTGCTTGCCTCGTATTTTGTCTTTGTGTGAGGTCGGAAATAATGAAGTTTGGGGACCCGACTCCGTTGTTTAAATTGTTGGATATTTGAAGTGTTCTTCCGGCAGTCCTGGACCCGTTTTTACGGGGGGGTAATGTCCGTGTTGTAGGGAGGTTCTGCGGATTTTTGGTAGAATTCTTCCGAGTCGAGATTCTTAGGAGTCTAGACCGGGATTAATGATCGATTGTTTCAGCGTTTTGATAAATTGTTTTCCGTGATTAGATGATCTGTCTGTTCGGCTCGCTCCAACTGAGGCACCGGAGCAGAGCTAGGAGGTCGCCCAATTCTGTGAGTTAAAGTCATTTAATCATTGTGCTATTGCTAAGTTTGATTTTAATATGCTATTTTGAAAGTTCATGCTTAATATGGTTATTAGTATCGCAACGTAAATAATTTCACTGAATTATTCATTATTAAAGGTAATATAAGTATTATTATAGTAATGTTATGATAATACCATATATAATCAGTTTTCCATATGAGTTACCTGATGTCTTACTCTTAATTGTTAATTGTTATTTTGATATGGTTGAATGATTTCATTATACAATGATATTTATTATATGTGATGATTTCGATTTGGAGATGTGGCTTTCGTAGAACATGCCTTTGATGGGTTACATCGGGTAATGATCATGGACATGTAATCGGATTTTTATAGGTTTGCCCTGGTCGAGCATGGCTCTCTGGGCCGATTTGTAAATTCTGCCGAGGTAAGGTCCCTGGTCGAGCATTGCTCTCGGGGGCCAGTCTTATTGGATTAAGAGAGCCGAATGGCTACTAGATTTCTTATTTGGATACTTAAGTGACCGAATTTGGAAGTAATGTCCCTGTTCGAGTATTGCTCTCGTGGCCAGTCTTATTGGATTAAGAGAGCCAAAATGGTACGTTAGAATTTGGGGTTAGGGTTCTACTGAGCCACTCGTCCCGTAAAAGTAAAAATATATTTTTATTTATTCATTTATTTATTTATTATGGTATGATTATAATATGGATTGTATTTACGTGCATAGTTGATATATTGATTCGAATTATCAATATTTTTTTTGTGAAGAAAGTAATAGGGTATGATTATAGTATGATTGGTATTTATGTGCATGGTTTGATATACTGATTTGAACAATCTATGTTTTTTGAGAAGAATACAATAGTTCCCAGATTATTTGATTTTAACTCACTCTCGAGACTGACAGTCTCATTTTTACTGTTTTTCAGATTCGTGACTGTTAGTCCTCTCGCTCTTATTCAAGAACTGACTCCTTCATCATCGGGTGATGTATTTGATTTGGTATGTAAATTGGTAAATCTTAGATTCTCCGCAGTAGTAATAGTAGACGTATCAGTTGTAAATTTTCTGAGTTTCAGGTCTCGCCTAGTTTTTCTGGCAGACCGAAGTATTTATGTAGAATGTAGCTGTTAAAATAAATTGTGGCTTTAATAATATTAATTTGAGATGAGATTTGTTTAAGTCAGTGAGTGTTAGGCTTACTACGGGTTTCGGTGGCCTTACGCCTACCCATTCCCTAGTGCCGGTCATGGGCCCACGGGTGGAGTCGGGACAAATTATATTTAGGAAGTTAAATGATCATAATATTTTATAAAATTATTTAAATTCTTACCCCTATTTTAAAATTAACTTTCATAAATGTGTATAATAATAAAATAATTAAATTAAATAAAATTAATTATAACATTTTAAATGATTATAAGTTATTTTTAATTAATTTGTATTATTAAATATAAAAATAAAATAAAAATAAAAATAAATTATATTTGTAACGATACTAACAGCAAAAATTATTTCATGAGCCATGTTCATAAGCTATTAACTATCCATTAATAGCTATCAATTACCAGTGGGACCAATCAGATGATGAATCTAATTAAGCTCTTTGGTGAGAAATCTCAGTTGTAAACGCGATATTGAAATATTATTAAATCCCCTTTGAGATTGAATGACCATGCATTATTTGCGTATGTCTGGTGCATGTGGTTGGCCATGGCGATTGTGTCCCTTCTATGAGGCTACATTTTAGATCCTACGGCCCATATTTGCCTAGAGCCGGCTAAGAATTAGGAAATAATTTTCGGTTCCTTTTTATATGTCAATATGTATTTTTAAATTAATTTCTAAACAAAGTATTCAATATTATTATTGCAAGGGAAAATATATAAGAATATATCCTTTTACATGTAAATAACTTATAAAAATAATCCATAATAATTTAATAATTTATAGGCTTTTTACTATTGATTATATGTTATTTTCTTATAAGATAATTAGTAAAATTTGATATATTATATTTTTAGAATTAGAAATAATTTTTAATTATTCAACTTTTCATTACTATTTTAATAGTTTTTATTCTATTATCTTAACATAGCCTATTCAAATATAATATATATTAATTTTGTTTAATGAGATTATAATTTAAAATTGATATTTAAATTTACTCGTATTCTTTTGTAAGAATAATTATTATTTGTGACTCATATGAAAAATTTATTTTAATAAGAAAGTCATATGCTTAATGTTAAATATTGTGACTATTGACTCTAGATATATCTAATA
Organism: Ricinus communis; assembly: GCF_019578655.1. Taxonomy (NCBI): domain Eukaryota; kingdom Viridiplantae; phylum Streptophyta; class Magnoliopsida; order Malpighiales; family Euphorbiaceae; genus Ricinus; species Ricinus communis. The sequence goes on from NC_063260.1 coordinate 3,094,341, forward strand.
TTAAACATTATATGATTACTGGCTATAGAAAGATATGTCTTTTGGTTTAGTTTTGATAGAAAATTACCATATGTTCTTCTCACGTTCTCCCTTTAATTCCCATTAATGAATGGTTGTTTTTACATTAATGGCACTCATTTTTTAACTCCCAAATGATAACTAATCATGTGCATATATTTTGTAACTCCAAATTATAACTAATCATATGTATCCATTGTGTAATTCCAAATAACAAATAATCACACCCTAACTTAAGAAAACCTAATAAAAATGAAAATAATAAGGCTTTAAATTAATTGTATTGGACCTTTGAGTTTAGGCCCTAACTTAAGAAACCTAATAAACATAAAAATAAAAAGGCTTCAAATGAATTTGTATTAGACCTTTGAGTTCATACCAAACTTATTGCAGTAAATTAATGAGAGAAATAATTCTCTATCAATTTTTTCATTTTATTAGATTTATGAAATCATGTTTCAATGGACAAAGGTATGTTTTACTATTGTTGTATGTAAAAAAATATGAAATTCAAAATTTATAGGAGTTAAAAGTTTTATACTAATAAATTATACATTAATTATAATAATAATAATTAAAAAATTTATGTTTACAATAAATTTTAATAAATAATTTTTAATAAATTAATGAATTCAACTAAATAATACAACTTTTTAGTCCTAATATGAACCAATGTACTAAATTAATAACTTGACTAAATACATAAAATATTAATATTTTCATATACTTTAGAGATTAGCAAAAATATAAATAATAATTAATCAAAGACGTAAAATATAATATATAAAGTCCATAATATTGAGGTACTTTTTCTTAGAAAATTTTTATTTTCTCAATTTATGCATTTTAATGTCCAAGAATTTATATGTTGGTTAAAAGAATGAATGATAGAAAAGTTTGTTTGAACCTGCTGTTGTAAACCTTTTTAACTTAAAAAACAATATTTATTTTTATTTACACTTTTCAAATGAAAATTTTTAGACGAAAAGCATTTTAAAATTATAAAATTTTATGCTTCGTTTATTTGCGAAAAATAATTTTCCTTTTGAAAAATATTTTCTCAGAGAAATATAATATTTTTCAACGTTTGATTGTAATATTAAGAGCCATTTTAGAAATATTTTTTAATATTTGACTAGAATTTAAATTTATTTATTTTTAAAGAAATAGTATATACTATTACATTTCATATGTATATTGGATTTGGTTTGTTAAGCCTATAAATGGTACTAAGTAAGAGAGAAGATTGTATTTAAAAGAATTTATAACTTTGATTTTTTTATATGTCTTTATATTTAATAAGTGCTAGAAATCTAGTAGATGTGTTTTTAAGTGTTAGAAATTAACTTTCAGTTCTCAAAATGGAAAGTTATTTTTTGTGTTTTGAAATTATTTTCTTTTAATCAGTAAATTATTATTTTTTGACTTATTTTTTCTTGATGTCTCAAATATTAAAAAATAAGAGAAAAAATATGTTTCAGAAGAATATTTTCCACAAATAAATGGAGCCTTAGAATATAAAATTCACACTATTGACTATTTATAGAATCTATATTCCATGTACTTGAAGCATCTTGTAACATTTAGAGTTTTAAATGTAAAAGTTAAATTCATTGTATATCAATGTCTTTATTTGGCCTATTTGTCCCTAGGTATAGCTCTGAGTTTAGATAAATATAGGTACCCATATCTTTTATATTGGTCATTTCCACCCAACTCTACTTGACCCTCCATGAAAGCATAGAGCATTGAAAATCCGAGATGATCTTATGTGATGAAGAAACCCATTTAATCATTTTTCCTTGGCAATTTGCTGCTTAATGGAAAGGTTAAATCAGCCTAAATCTCAGAAAATTAAGACAATCAAATATAGTTTAAAAAATATGTAAATATTTTTGGTCATTTCTAATCTAATTTAACTCATATATTTTCCCTATTTGGCAGAATTACATTATTACTTTACAAATTTACATCTATCAATTGTGATTCTGATGCATTGACGAACCAACATCACCAATTTTGATTCCACCACTTAATTTTGTTCGTTCAAAGTAATTTCCTCATGGGTGTCACTTTTAGAGGTTGATGTTATTCTTGATTGATTTGATTAAAGTCAACATTCAATGTTCCATCAATTTCTTCATTTGATCATAATGCTGTATAAGCCCATAGTTGATGATCACGTCTCGTTGGTGCATGAAAATCATATTTGATTGGCGAAAATTCCCATTATTTCTAGAATCTTTTTTAATAACACACGAATTAGGAATAGGGCATACTCTTTTCCAGAAGTATGACAATTTTACAAATGAGGGCTGTGTATTTTTATTAATCATAAATAAATAATTATTTTATTTTATTTTATTTTAAAATACGTGTGAGTTTTAATAATATTTTCTATTTACTTTCTAATTAATTTTATTAATAAAAGATAAAAAATAGTAAAAGGAAAGAATGTAATTCTTAAATTAAAAGGTGTGAAAAGAATAAAAAAAAGAGAAATATAATAAAAGTATACTTTATAGTAAATTTTTTCTTTTTAAATTTTAGAAAAGTTAAATGTAATTCTTAATAGTTTTTAGGATAAGAGATGAATTAAATAATGTCTTGGAGTTCTAATTTTTAGATATATTTCATAACAGAGGATGAATATAATTTAAGAGCTTGTTAATGTTTTTTTATATATTTCTTACTAAATTATAAATAATTAACTTGCTGTTTTAGTATGTTTTTAAAATATGTTTGCTTCAATAATATTTTTTATTTTATACTCTACTTAATTTTTTATTGATAAAAGAGAAAAAAATAAATAAAGGAGAGAATGCACTCTTAAAAAAAGTAATTAAAAAAAGAAAAATAAATAATAAAATTATTTTAAACATCACTAAAAAAATAAATTAAAAAAATTTAAGAATGGAATTTGGAAAGTTTGCCACTTCAATTTGGCTTCATTTGTGGAAGTTGGTGATGGAATAAGGAAAATTTAGTGACTTTGCAATTCATTTCAGTTGTTTGCCAAATAGCTTTGACTTTAAATGCCCTTTCCGAGGAGAAGAGGAGACTTAAAGCAGAGAGTTGTTTCTTCGGTTGACCCTTTGGCCCCCCTCTTTGGAACTTGACGATGGAAATTATGTGGCATAAAAATTGATCGCCCCATTTCCTTTACTTGGAAATATTTATCACAACTTTACCTTGTTCTTTCTCTCTCTCTCTCTCTCTTTTTTTTTTCTTTCCAAAATCAACGATTATCATTTTTATTATATGAAAGAACCAAAACGTACCAAATTGCCTTCAAAATTTGATGTTTGCACTTGCAAAACCAACAACAGTTTTGAATTTGCTTTTAGGTAAAATGGTTATACCTTCCAACTCTTATAAAAACCCATAAACCCAAAAATCATGTTAGAAATTATATTTATTCCACATCGTTTGGTTACTGGGCTGTTATAATGTATATAAATGGATTGGACACTTTCTTTTTTTGACTTAACTTTTGTGATGAGTTCTACCTATGCCAATTTATCATGGTATCAGAGCCAACATTTTGTCTGCGATGGTGGGTTTGGTCCCGGCCCGTTTGTATGTCACGCTAAGCGTGAAGGAAAGTGTTAGAAGTTGTATTTATCCCACATCGCTTGGTTACTGGGCTGTGATAATGTATATAAATAGATTGTGCACTCTCTTTTTTTGAGCTAGCTTTTGAAATGAGTTCTACCCAAGCTCATTTATTAAATCATAGCATAAAAATAAAAACATATAAATATAAGTGAGCCGCTCTATTCAATTAGATTAGTAGTTTTTAGAACCGTATCAAAATATGATTAGAGCATAAATATCTAAATGATATTATCAAAATCGGGGTCGTAGGCCACTAAACAATCGTTTGAGACCTCTTAATTATAGAAGTTTCATGTACACTATAGTCTAAAAACCAAAAAATTATTTTTGTAAATTAAAATTGAGAAAAAAAAACTAAACATAAAAGCACCAACAAAATTAAAGCATTCTAAAATTAGTTTATAATATTAGCGCACTAAGAACTAGCGGTAGTGATAATAATATTTTAATTAACTCTATAAGCTTTATTAAATTGTTTCCTACTATCACATAATTGGTTTTTTTTTTTATTGTAATTATCTACTTTACTATTAATTAACTCAAATTCTTTAAAAAGAATGTTAAAATTTCAAACAAAAACTCATAATACTCTTTCTTTCGCTAAACATTAATAGTACCTGGCACAAAATTTCTTTTAGTTTTCATAGATTACATGGTCTTTTTAACAAATTTAATATTGAATGTATAACTAAATTTATTATTTATTTTAAAGTTAAAAGACCTCATATGTATCACTTGTCTAAGTCTTTCACAAATGTTAAGCCACCCTCATTCGGTATATATTGAACTTAACAAAAGCATACACATTTGTTTATTTTTTATTATAATAAGGGATTAAGGATGGGTATTATTAGGCCCGGTAGCTTAGTAGTTGACCTAGTTTGATTTAAGCTGAAGAAAAGTAAATCTTACCTTAAAAATTAAATTGTCTGGCAAATTAAATTTGAGAAGCATCTAAAATGTTACTGGAATTATGTTATAAACTTAATTTAATTTAATAGTAGATAGATATATTAATTTGAATAAAGCCTGAATTTTTCTTTTTTCAATTTTAATAATAAATATTATAGCTCCTAAAATAATCATTTCAAAATTATTCTAGAACAAGAGTTATGAAAGCATATCACAATTTGTGTGTATAAAACAAAATTCAGATCAGTTTTCTCAAACAGAAAAACTGTCATAAATAGAAAAAGGAAAAAGAATATATTAATGGAGCTTCTGAATTAATAAATGAGATTTTGACATTTATGGTTCACGATCGCCTGCTAGCATTTATAAATTCAATAATTATATCATAGGCCCAAAAATCTCTCACTGAGATATTTCACCATTTCATCGGAAGTCTCACTTTCCCAAGAAAAAAGAAAAAATCCCGGCCAAGAAAAGAAAATCCACTTCAAAGCATAGCAGATAAACATAGAAAAGAAAGATAATCTGCAAATATCATAAAGATTTAATTCTGATGTTAAAAGTATCCTTCAAAGAAAATTGCTAACCTCGTATATTACAGACAACTCCACTACTGAACTATCAAATAATAACATGCTAATATATTACGTACGATAGCCGCAAACAGGGTAAGGAAAACCGCAGGCATTAGCAAGCCTTCTATCAGCAGCGTTGGAAAAGAATTGCTTAAGGTTTGGATCTCTGAGGAATTCACAGTAGCAGGGCCTTTGCTCCATCGCCTTTTGGCAGCAGAGCTTCGAAGGCTCCGACGACATGACGAGCGCTGGCGTGCATACGTTTAATTCCACTGAGCTGCAAACCACAGCTTGTGCGGTTTCTGCTCCTGTCAGCATCACCATCACTGCATACAGACAAAACAACCAAGACACCTTCTTCATCATTATCCCTTCAATGGGTGATTTCGGTGCAAATTTTAAGATTAGAAAGGAATGAGAAATGAAATGAAGATGATAGTTAGCAGATGATAAGTATTGAAGAGGGCGTATTAATACAGCCGTACGCAATAAATGTTATTATTAAATGTGAAAAAGGAGGTGGGAACTGTGGGTTGGGGATATCTTTTTTTAATTCAATAATGTCTGCAAGCAAGCATCTACATTTGTGTTACATCATTTTCGTTGTGTGGAATGGAAAAGAAGGGTTGAAAGGTCAAGTGGGCAACCATTTTCAATGGATCATAGATTATGATTGAAAAGAAGCTCTTCCTCTCATAACTCAATCATTGGACCGTATTCGATACTAGAAAATAAATAGGTTTAAGGCTAGTAAGTCTAATTATTCGATAATTCAAATATGCATACACATATATACTATTAAAACAACTCAATATTTTAGTCACAAAATCTACGTATAATTAGATTAATACTCTAGCTAGATACTAGCTAACATTCCATAATTTGTTACGGACCAAATTCAAATATAATATACTAGAAACATTACTGCAGAGAGTCTAAAATTTTAAATAGTTCAAAATATAAAAATTAGAAATTAATTACAATAGGTTTGAAGGAAAAGAAAGTCAGGCTGTCAAAGGAAAGACGATAGAGAATCTAGCTATCACCTGAAAAATTTAAAATTGAGACTGTCAGCCTCGAGAGTGAGTTAAAATCATATAATCCTATAATAAATACAGCCTTCTCAAAAATATTTATTTAATCAGAATAAAATATTATACTATATCAAAACATGTTTCATGTCATAATTCAGAAAAATACAATTTAACCATTTATGAGACGAGTATTTCAGTAAAACTCTAATCCCAATACTAGCAGCCTTTCGGCCCTCTTGCTCCAATAGGACTGGCGCCCAGAGAGCGAAGCTCAACTAGGGTCCTTAAATTCAGCTTGGTCACTTGATTCCTAATAAAACCGGCACCCATAGAGCAACACTCGACCAAGGACCTTTTCTCCGGTTGTCAAATTCTTACAGCCAAGAGAGTTGTACTCGGCGAGGACAAATCCTAAAAATAATCTTTTACTATCTGTCTCAGATTAATACCGGTGCGTACACAATCCTGATACAACCCATCAGGTGGCATGTTCTACTGCCGCCTCATCCCGAAGTTACAATCATAACATCAATAATAATTATAAATAGTATAAATTATAAGCAAACATAAATTATTCAATAACATATTAAGAATTAAAATTTAATAGTCTCGAGTATAGCAAATCTGAAATTAGGTGTAATAATAATAATAATATTAAAATAACAATAAATATGATAGCAAAAATAATGGTAACAATATTAATAATGATATCGATAATAATGAAAATAAAATTTATAATAATAATGCTAATAATAATAATAATTATTATTATTAATCAATTAGCAATTCATTTAATTTAGACACGACATAAAAGCAGTTGATTATATAATTTTAACTTACAGTTTGTCGCGTTCTGCAATCTGCTCCTACACCTCGGGTGGAGCTGGCTGGACGAATGAATTATCTATTCACGAAAATAACTCAATTAATAAGATATTCTTAATTTCTCCTCGGTCTAGACTCCTAGATTAGATTGCCTAAGAAATTTCAACTCGGAAATTCTACCGAAAATTCGGCAAAACCTCCCCTAAAATATAGATGTTTACCCCCGTAAAATGGGTCAAGAACCTGCTAGAAACACTTCGAATATTTCACAATTATTTAACGAGAATCGGACCACCAAAACTGCATTATTTTTTTCCGACTCCGCAATACAATTCAAACCAAAAAATTATTTATCTACCCGGCATAAACATTTAATTCTCAACCAACCCACAAGTAATTTGCTGATATTTAAACTAATTAATTATACACAACCACATCTATCATAAATCAGAATAATAATTAATCACACTAATTAATTTATAATATTTTTAACTAAGTTATAATTAATTAAATCCAATTAAATTAAATTATTTCTAATTGACAATTAATAGTAATAATATTTTTAAAAATTATAAAATAATTTTTAAAGCCCAAAAAAATTATACTGAGCCAAAAATTTAAAATTTTGCGCGTCCGGAAAACATCAGAGTTCGAAAGCCGGTACCGCTAATAATGTCGGATTTCGAATCCAGAAGCGCCTACGTGAAGCTTGAGTTGTGAGGAGTCCGAAAATGCAAATGCTTTTACTAGAAACTCGCCGGAAGCCACCGGATTAAGGCCGAAAAGTTGCGGCTCCGACAAGGCTATACATTGCTGCCGGCGGGGAAAAAATGGTTGGGCAGCTCTTCTAGTGGGTTTTCGACGGTAGGGAGCATGTTTCCAGCATTAGATCGGCAAAGAGACGCTAGCATAAGGCTGTTTCAGAAGTGGCAGCGAGGTGAGTTGACTTTTCCTCCTTGTTGCAGCGAGAAATGGCGAGGGGGAGGGAGAGTGAGACGGTGATGACGAGAAATAGGAGTAGGGAGGAAGCTGCGGTAGCTAGAGGAGGTGGCAGGCAGTGGAAAAAAAAGAAAGGGAGGTGAGGGAGGTGACGGGGGAAGGAAGAGGGAGGAAGAAGAAGAAAAAGAGAGAAAAAGATTTTTCTTTATTTATTTATTTATTATTATTTTTATTATTTAAGGGTATTACATTCTACCCCCCTTAAGAAAAAAAATTTGTCCTCGAATTTTGAAAGAAGCAAGGTTTACCACAAGATTGAAAGAAATAAGGGTAAAGGTTCATCATCTCCAACTCGGTTTCCCAGGTACACTCCTCTGACGAATGGTTCCACCACAACACCTTAACTATTGGTATAACTTTGGAGCGCAGTTGGCGAACTTGAGTATCCACGATCATAACCGGCTACTCCTTGTAAGTCAAGTCTTCACTTATTTCCACATTTTGAGACTGCAATACGTGCGAAGGATCCGAAATGTACTTTCTTAACATGGATTTATGAAATACCGGATGTACATGCAAGAAATTCAGCGGCAAGCCCAATTGTATGCTAACTCTCCAATCCTATTAATAATCTCAAAGGGTCCCACAAAACGAAGGGCCGACTTGTCTTTCTTGCCAAACCGCATCACACCATGCATAGGGGATACCTTAAAGAACACATACTCCCCAATACTAAACTCCACGTGCTTTCGGTTCCTATTTGCATAACTCTTCTGCCTACTAAAAGCTGTCTTCAGCCACTTGCAGATAATATGAATCTTCTCTGAAGTGATATGAACTAACTCTAGTCCTGCTAACTTCCTTTCGCCAACCTCTTCCCAACACACAGGAGATCTGCACTTCCGACCGTACAATGCCTCATAAGGGGCCTTCTTGATGCTTGCATGGTAGCTGTTGTTATAAGCGAATTCAATCAGTTGTAGGTACCAATCCCATTGACCACCGAAGTCTATCATACACATCTAAAGCATATCTTCCAAGGTTTAAATTATCCTCTCCAACTGTCTGTTAGTCTAGGGGTGAAAGGCTGTGTTGAAGTCCAATCTAGTACTAAGTTCTTGTAGCTTTCTCCAAAAACTCGAAGTGAACTGCATTCCATTGTCAGACACTATAGAAACAGAAACAACGTGAAGACTAATAACTCTTTCTAGATAAACTCGTGCATACTTAGCCGTAGAATAAGTAGTCTTCACATGAAGGAAGTGCGTTGAGCCAGCGAATCGGTCTACAATTATCCAGATAGAGTCATAACCAGCCGAAGTATTAGGAGAACTCGAAATAAAATCTATAGTATTCCTTTCCTATTTCCACTCTGGTATAGGAAGCGGTTGTAATAATCTTGATGACTTATGATGCTCTAGTTTAACCTACTGACATGTCAGACACTTGAAGACAAACATCCCTTTTCATTCCATTCCACCAATAATTGCCTTTCAAATCGTAATACATCTTGGTAGAACCCAGATGCACACTGTAAGCTGTACAGTGACCCTCTTTTAAAATCTTCTTCCTGAGATTATCCATATTAGGAACACACACCCTGATGTCCATCATGAGAGTATTGTCATCATCTATAATAAAATCATTAGCTCGATTCTGCTGCACGTCTTCCAAGATTTTCTGTAACTGTGAGTCCTGACTCTAAGCTAACATGATTCTATTAACAAGCATAGGCCTAACCCTAAAATATGCCAATAATGCTTCAAATTCCAATACCTCGATCTGCAACCCTTGATCATACAATACGTGCAACTCTTTAGTCAGGGTCTCTTCTCCGTACTGATATGAACAAGACTACCAACTGACTTCCTACTCAAGGCATCAACGATGACATTTGCTTTACCTAGATGGTAAATAATATTATAATCATAATCTTTCAGAAGTTCCAACCATCTCCTCTACCTTATATTCAATTCTTTCTGCTGAAAAACATATTTCAAACTTTTATGGTCTGTATACATCTCGTATGTCTCCCCATAGATATAGTGCCTCTAGATTTTTAGGGCAAAGATTACTACTGCCATCTCCAAATCATGAGTAGGGTAATTTTGTTCATGCCTCTTCAATTGCCTGGATGTATAAGCCACTACCTTACCATGCTGCATCAGAATGCAACCCAAACCCACTATGGAAGCGTCACAATACACCATGAATCCACCAGTCCCAGAGGGTAAGGTCAACATCAGAGTTGAGATCAGACAGTCTTTCAGTTTCTGAAAACTTCTTTCACACTAGTCCATTGGAACCTAACGTTCTTTTGAGTCAGCTTAGTCAAAGGTGCTGCGATCCTCGAGAAGTCTTGCACGAATCAACGGTAGCCTACCAAACCTAAAAAGCTATGAATCGGAAAACATTAGGGTCTAAAAGCCAGCATCACCAACGGTGTCAGATTTTGAATCTAGAAGCGCCTACGCGAAGCTTGAGTTGCAAGTAGTCTGAAAATGCAAATGCTTTTGCTAGAAACTCGCTGGAAGCCACCGAATCGAGGTTGAAAAGTTTCAGCTCCGATGAGGCTATACACTGCTGCCAGCGGGGAAAAACGGCTAGGGAGCTCGCTAGGGAGTTTACGATGGTGGGGATCTCCTTTCTGGTGTTAGATCGGTGAAGAGATGTTGGCAGAAGGCTGTTTCGGCTGCGGCAGTGAGGTGAGTCAACTTTTCCTCCTTGTTGCAGCAACGAATGGCGAGGGGGAAGTAGAGAGAGACATCGCCAGCGAGAAATAGGAGTGGGGAGGAAGCTGCGGCGGCCAGAGGAGGTGGCAGGCGGCGGAAAAAGAAAAGAAAAGGAGGTGAAAGAGGAGAGGGAAGTGACGAGAGGAAGGAAAAAGGAGGAAGAAGAAGAAAAAGAGAGAAAAAAAGTTTTATTTTTTTTTCCTGTTATTTATTTATTTATTAATTAATTAATTTATTATTATTATTATTTTATTTAAAGATATTATATTTACACTCTTGTTCTTTTCTCGAAGGATTGGCTGTATAAATACTTCTTCTATTTTATACTAATTGTCCTTTTTTGCATTTCACTTGGATTAGTTAAGTACATGTTTGGTTCAGCTGATCAGCGCAGCTGATAGCAGATAGCAGATAGCTGATAACTAGTAGCTAATTCATATAAGTGTTTGATAAATGTTTTTGAATTGTAACTATTGGTATGCAAAATAACCAATATGGGTATAGTTCATATTTAAACTATAACTTAGTTTATATTATACAAATAAAAAGTATAAAAAGATAATTAAAATAACAACGATGATATTAATAAAATATTTATAAAAAAATAACTAATTGTTACCAAAAAAAAATATCAAGCTATTAATTATAATTTATATAGCTATTTAATCAATTTCATGCATAAAAATATGCTATAAGTAATTTCTTACATTCATTAAACTACGGGTAATTTGATCTTTTAATGCATTCATTTTAATTGCTTCGGCTTCCTCCTAACTTTCATCAATATGAGCGTCACCGGAGCTAGCAAATACAAAAGGCAATAAAATTTGATTTTGATCCAAGTACTGAAATGTTGGATTTGTTAATGCTTTTCTTCGAATATAATTATATAGTGCCAGTGATGCAACTAAAATATCTCGTTGTATATAAAATGGATATGAAGGCACTATTCGTAAGATTTTTCATCTTGCCTTTCAAACTCCAAAATTCGTTCAATGTAATTTCTAAGAGATGAGTGCCACCTATTGAAAGCCTCTTTCAACCCTTTTGGTCGCTTACCACGTTGAAATTCGGGTAAATGATATCTTACTCTCTTGTAGATAAACACGTGATGATCTAAATCATATAAATATATACTATAGATAAAAAGATCAATCAATGAGAGAGTTGAGATTTTACGTACCGTAACAAAGAGATTGCAAGAAATTTCAAATTGTGGGAGAAATTTAAAAGAGAATTACTATGTATTTTGAATAAGAACAAAAACAATATCAATTTTAAAATTTCAATAGTAAGATAGTTTTATCTTGTATATAAATATATTATCACCAGTTGGCCAAAAGCTTCAAAAAAAAAAAAAATAATTGATCCTATCAATTGCTGTTCGAATTTGAATCAGCTACCAGCAGCTGATATTAAATCCTCACCAAACAGTTTTTGTTCAACTGTTGGGTGTAAATCAGCTAACGATTAGCCCCAGCAGTTAAACCAAACATCCTCTAAAAAAATATTTAATAAGTTTAATTATAGAAAAATAGCTAATTAAACTACCTTTTTATAAATATTGTAAAATTTGCTATACCTATTTTTATATAAGAATAAAATAAAAAATAAAATATTACATTAAATATATAAAATATCAGATAATTGATTTATGTTGTTTAATTTTAAAAAATAGACAGACAATATGAAATAGATAGAGTACTTGTTTGCATTTAAATTTGACATACACTTGTGTGGCCATTAAATTGATGATATCACAACATTAAAAGGCTTCAAATTGAAAATAGGTTGAGAAATAAAATAATAGTTCTCTTTCGAGATTTCGGGAAGATTTGTATATCTATATTTTTTCTTCATCCTGAAAAATAATTGTTTTCAGAGAAGAAACCACGAGAAGAATAATGCCAAATATTTTATCTGGTCTAGGCTGTCTTGGGCACAAGAATTTGATTAACCAGATCTTCAGGATAAAAAATGAGATTAATTAAATCAGGATTCTAGCCATTACCTTCCTGATTAAAAATATCTCGAGCTGTGGCATCTCTGGGAAGTAAATTTGTCAGGGAATATAGTTGAAAGTTGTGAAAAAATTGAATAACTGAGATTTTATTGATCAATGATATTTTATGAATTCTGAATTACAAGTGGGATATGCATTCTGTTATATACACTTGTAGTCTAACAGTAATTTTCTATGTAGGGAGAGGTAGAAGCAGCCTTTTCCCTTAGGGGAGAGGTGTTGCTCCTTTTCCCTAACTAGGCCTGTGATGATCTTGATATCTGAGGCCATGACCAACAGTCAAAGACTGTTGGTCCTTACTGCCGGTCTTTGCCTGCTGAGTTTTGCAGGTATTGTTTGATTTGGGAGCTTCAACACTCCCCCTCAAGGTGGGTTCAAATAAATTGATAGAACCCATCTTACTTAGGAGCCTTTGGTGGCTTGCTTTGTCTAGGGCCTTGGTGAAGACGTCTGCCAGCTGTTCGTAGCTTCTGACAAATGGGGTTGTGATTTCTCCTGATTGGACTTTTTCCCTTATGAAGTGACAATCAACTTCAATATGTTTAGTCCATTCATGAAAGACTGGGTTCGATGCTATATGTCTGGCTGCTTGGTTGTCACAGTACATCTCCATTGGATCTTTGTATTTTACTCCCATGTCAGTGAGCACTTGCTTAATCCAAAAAAGCTCGCTAGCTGTTGATGCCATGGCTCGGTACTCAGCTTCAGCATTGGATCTTGCTGTTACTGATTGCTCTTTGCTTTTTCACGTTACCAGATTTCCTCCTACAAGACACAAAACCCAGAGGTTGATTTTCTATCGCAGCTGCCTGCCCAATCTGCATCGGAGAAACTAGTAACGGTGTTAGCATTATTATTATTCTTCATCAAAATACCTTGGCCTGGAGTACCCTTGAGATATTTTAGGATTCTTTCGACCGCATCCAGGTGGGAAGTACGGGAGCATGCATAAATTGGCTAATCATGCTTACGGCATAGCTAATATCAGGCCTGGTGACGGTTAAGTAGATCAATTTTCCTACCAACGCTGGTAGTGACCTATGTCACTTAAAGAGTCGCCATCCTCTAGATTAAGACAGTTTTTTGTTTCCATTGGAGTATCTACAAGCTTGGTTCCTAATTTTCCTATTTCTTGTAGAAGATCCAGGACATACTTTCTTTGAGATAGGAATAGTCCTTTATGAGATTTGGCTATTTCTATTCCGAGAAAGTAAGTTAATTGACCGAGATTCTTAATATCAAATTCCTCCTTTAGAGCTTGTTTTACTTTCTCAATCTCCTCATTACTATTTCCTGTTATAATGATATCATCCACATATACTAAAATAATTATGGTGTGAGTGTGAGTGTGTTTAACAAACATAGAAGAGTCAGAGGTACATTTGTTGAAATTAATTATTAAGAGAAACTGACTAAGCTTGGCATACCATGCTCTCGGTGATTGTTTCAATCCGTAGATTGCCTTTTTCAACTTACATACTAGGGAAGGATTAGAGGCTAATGTATGGCCTGGTGGAAGTTTCATGTATACCTCTTCGGCTAGAGATCCTTGAAGAAATGCATTCTTAACATCCATCTGAAATAAGCTCCACCCTGAGTTAATAGCAACAAATAATAAAATACGGACTGTGCTCATTTTAGCCACTGGAGCAAAGGTTTCCTAGTAATCTACACCATAAATTTGGGTAAAACCCTTCGCTAACAACCGGGCTTTGTACCTTTCAATGGTACCATCATGCTTGTATTTGATCTTATACACCCATTTACAGCCAATTGGTTTTTTATTTGGTTGTAGGGTAACAAGATCCCATGTTTCATTTTTTTCTAGAGCTTGGAGTTCTTCTTTCATAGCCTTACACCAATTGAGATTGGTATTAGCCTCATAGAAGGAGGTGGGCTCTGTGTGTGATGTGGGAATATTTAAATAAGCCTTGTATGAAGGTGATACTGAAGTATAACTGATATAGTGATGAATGGGATACGATACCGAATTGGACACATAGTCCTTTAGCCGAGCAGGAGGTCTGGTAGGTCTAGTAGATCTCCGTAGGGCAAGTTCTTCTGTTGGTGACTCATTATCTCCCCATGAAGAAGTTGCCATAGGTTGATAGGCATCCGCTCGAGGTTGATGGGCATCCCCTTGCATCGGGCTTGGTCTCTTGAGAGTGCAGCGAAGGCTCGACCTTCATGCTCTTCGGTGTTTGATGCTCCCATGGTAATGCGACGAGTTTCTTCTTGCTGAATAAATGCTATGACGGCGTCGAGCGGAGGGAGGTTGCTAGAGAGAAGTATTTGGGACCGGAGAGCTTCATAGCTCGTATCGAGCCCGCCGAGGTAAGTGTAGACTAAGTCTTGTTCCTGTCGCTTGCGTGCTTGATCGGGATCTATCGTGGGTGGGAGGTAACTCTGTAATTCCTCCACCGGGTCAGCACTTCGGTTGCGTAGCTTGCGCTGGACCTGGTTCCTTGCTTGATGTGTGCTAATTCTTGTTTTAAATTGAAAATGTGTGCGAAGTTGTGCTCTTGTCCATACAAGTTTCTCATCTTCTCCCACACAGCCTGTGATGATGCCAGAAGCATACATAATCTGGCAATCTGAGGCTCCATCGTGTTGGTAATGAGGGACATGTCCAAATGGTCGTTTGTCTGCCATTCTTCGATGGTTTCAATCTCCTCTTTTGTTGGTTGGTTCGGATTTTATATTGTTGGCTTGGTTAGGGTTCCTGTGATGAACCCTAACTTCTTCTTGCCACTTAAACCAATGTAAACTACTCTTGACTACTCGAAATAATTCTGATTTCCTATTAACACAATGTTTGTGAGTTTGGTGAGATCATTTTGTGACATGATGAAAGAAGAAATTTTTGATTGTTGGGTAGATGATGACAGGATCAATCCTGCTCTGATACCATGTGGAAAAATCGAAGAACTGAGATTTTATTGATCAATGATGTTTTATGAATTCTGAATTACAAGTGGGATATGCATTCTGTTATATACACTTGTAGTCTAACAGTAATTTTCTGTGTAGGGAGAGGTAGAAGCAGCCTTTTCCCTTAGGGGAGAGGTGTTGCTCCTTTTTCCTAACTAGGCCTGTGATGATCTTGATATTTAAGGCCATGACCAACAGTCAAAGACTGTTGGTCCTTACTACCAGTCTTTGCCTGCTGAGTTTTGCAGGTATTGTTTGATTTGGGAGCTTCAACAAAAGTTTTCAGTGTCTATCCATTTGTCTTCCTAACTTAGATTAAAAAAAATATTTAATAGATTTAATTATAAAAAAAGAATTAACCAAGTTAGAGCAATATTCATAATGATCGTTTGTCGATAGAGCAATATTCACCGAAATCGATTCTAACTACAGTTGGAGTTTGTGATTACATGAGCTCATCATTTTCTTCTCTAATTTAAAAGCGTCTACTTCAGTATTAAGATTTCCATCTTGATCAAAGAGAAATAACTTAACTTGTTCTTTTATAAATACTTTGTTATCAGATAAATCGATGCTGAAATTTTCTTCCAATTGTGGCATAACATGCTAATGGTTATAATATTTGGGTCAAAAAATTGTACAAGCTCTCTTAGTCTTGTAGGATTAACTTCAAATTTGATTCATGTTTGATAATCAATAAATTAAAGGAATAGAGGAAGATTAAATATGAGATCAAGAAGAAATGAAATGGGAAGAAGAAAGAAAAGAATTGAGATTAAAAGAGGAGAAAATAGCCGAAATCAAAGGCAATCCCTAGAAATGGAACTGCTCTACTACCCTTTTTCATGTACTAAGCTCATGGAAAACATGGATTTAGCAACTTAGTACAGACTAGCTTCAGTGAATAAGTAATGGTTCATAAGAAACAAAATAAGGAAGGAAGAATAGTGAGAAAGAAAGTTGCAAAAGTAAGAAGAAGAATAAAAAAGAAGAATGGAAGAGAAATCCGAGAGAAATAGGAATTTGTATTAATAATTCTTCATTGTTGTCCCATACATTCCAGCATTATTAATAACAATTGATTGGAAATATTTTATCCGAATCATGACTAGACACTAGCAACTAAAATATCAGCTAATTTTGCTAACTAATTCTCTATAAGACAATGACATGTAATAAGATTAAAATAACAAGAGACACATAATAAGCTTTCTGTAAAATCTTTTTTTATTTCTTAGCTATTTTTATTATGCCCATAGAACTTTCCTGTTGTGGCATTATCAGCTGTGTTTGGAGTGCAGCTTTGGATAAATTAAAAAATTAAAAATTAATGTCTTATTAGATATATAAAAATGATTAATAATTAATTTTTTTTTTAAATTAAAAAAGAAACAGTTAATGTTAATACGGAATGGAGAGAGTATAATTGAACCACCATCTCCAAGTCTCTATCAAACCCCTTTCTTCAGGAAAGCTTGACCATCCTGTAATACTTTCCACGCGTAACTTGGCATGTATCCCAACTTGGCATATAAAAGTTTGAATTAGGACAATATCAATCCTTGAGAGCTCTGGCCACCATGGATTCTTGATACCCTTTTTAGCCAATAAAGCTAGATTGAAATCATTCGAAACTTTCCCGACTAATATACTGGATCTTCCTTTAAACCCTAATTCCTTCCGCTAATAATTAGACATGGTTACAGAGATCAAAAGAAAGTCGAAAGACACTCATAGTACATGGTGGAATGCCCTGAATTATATTGATTCTATTAAAATCTGCTTTGCTGCTTGAAAATGAATATTTCCTTCCACAGTTAACTCCACCTCAGTCAAAACCCCACTAAAGGGAAAGAACAGATTTATTCAAATTAATAATTTGCTCGTTCATATGTTGCCAAAATGTATAGAATTTAATAGCATTAATGTTGAGCATAAATGTAAAGAAAAGGGGTTCCGACAAAGACAAGCAGAGAATCCATTCCCTTGTCCCCTTCGTTAATTTCAATATAGGACTCAGAGGGTCCCACTTTCACCAGCCGGATACCTTACGTTTTACTTCTTGGGTTCCTTTGGGTCCCACCGATGCCGAGCAAGCAAGCATAGCTGTTTCAAATTCTAAGAAGATCCTGGACATGTGAGAGACCTCAGCAGCCGCGTCGGACCTATCCACGAGTCAAGACTGTGGAAATGCTAGTGACGTCAGCTTGAATAAGCTGTATGTCCAAACCATAGAAGAAAAAGAAAAGAGCAAAATGCACTGCAGAGCTTCTGAACTAGTTGTGTTTGGTGCACCGAGCCTACGTACATTTATTTTATTTTAGTGAGTTGTTAAATATTTTTTTTATTTTATTAAATATTTTTTTAGTGTGTATCATCTAAAATTAATTTAAAATATGAGACATGCTT
Source organism: Ricinus communis (assembly GCF_019578655.1). Classification (NCBI taxonomy): domain Eukaryota; kingdom Viridiplantae; phylum Streptophyta; class Magnoliopsida; order Malpighiales; family Euphorbiaceae; genus Ricinus; species Ricinus communis. The sequence continues at coordinate 3,112,357 of NC_063260.1, forward strand.
TTTACGAAAAATAAAAAATTATTTTAAAAATATTAATACAACTATGTTTTTAAGACTCGAATTTCAAATTTTAATTGAAATGAAAAAAAACCTTACCATCTTATTTATATATTTATAGAGTAAAAATACTTTTTTTTTTAAAATACCGATGTGGATCAAATTTGATTAACCACGTCTAAATTAAGATGAATTCTATGATTACTTTGTTAAACTTTATTTTAATCCACCAATAAAATAATGACAATTTATATTATTTTTTCTTAAAAAAATTATTAACTTATGACTATAAGTTACCAATTAAAATGGAGTTTGCTAAAGTAACATAAGATATATTTCAAAATTCATACACCCTTAAAATATACAAAAATTAGTTTAATTTATGAAAGAATACGAAGATGATAGTCATCTTTCGTAATTCAGCAATAAATCTCACAATTACGGAAATATTTCATATTTTTTATAAATTTATCAATTTTTTCACAAGTCATTAAATTTCATAAAAGTTATTATTTTTTTATAATATTATTTATTTTTTCACAACTAGTTCCACTTACGAAAAATTAGTGTAATTTGCGAAAAAAATACGAAGAAGATTATTATTTTTCATAATTTAACAATGTTTGCAATAATAAAAAATTTAATACTTTTTCTAAATTTGTTAATTTTTCATAAAATCATTAAATTTTGCAAAAGTTATCATTTTTTTATAATATCATTCATTTTTTCGCAACTAGTAACACTTATAAAAATTAGTATAATTTATAAAAAAATTATCATTTTTCGCAATTTAGCAATATATTTCACGATTACGAGAAATTTGGTATTTTTCATAAATTTATTAATTTTTTCATAAATCATTATATTTTATAAAAATAATTATTTTTTATAATATTATTTATTTTCTTACAAAGACTTACAAAAAATTAACATAATTTGTAAAAAAATATGAAGAATATTGTAATTTTTTATAAAATATTAATTATTTTTATAATTATAAGATTATAGAGAGTTTAGGGTTATCGGTCATCTTTGCTTAGAAAATTTAAAAGATAAATTCTAAATTAATTAAAAATTAATGGTATTTAAAAGAAAGTAAAATTAAATAAAATCATCTGGAAAGCACCTTAAATTAATATTAAAAACAGACAGTTGGGCCACGTCATTTTTTCACTTCTGTTTGAATTTGAGTGGGACACAAATCTAAAATCGTTTAGCTTCTTACAGAAGGTATTTGATTTTGCTATTTCCTTGCTTTTGTAGCGGTTGTCCACATTGAATCATGACTGCTACAAAATCTAATTAAATCCCAAATTCATATAAAGAAACTGCCAACTTTATTGCTGAGTAAACCCAAGTCTCTTGTCACTGTATTGAACGTGCAAGAGGATTTTGCCCTAAACTTAGTGACAGACTATCTATTTCTAAGGAAAAATATTTGTTCACTGAATCAGTGACGGACAAAGAAAAGACCCATTGCTAAAGCATTTGACACCATCAATTTAGCGTTACACAGTTACAAGTAGAGCTTTAAAAAGAATAAACAGATCTTGCACACTCTACTACTACATTATCAGCATGATTATAATTTATATCTGATAGCCACAAACTGGGAAAGGAAGACCGCAGGCGTTAGCATTTCTTCTAACAACAATGTTTGAGTAGAATTGCTTGAGATTTGGATCTCTGATATACTGACAAAAGCATTGTCTCTCCTCCATTGTTTTCCGGCAGCAAAGGCTAGATGGCAGCACAGTCATGGTGAGTGCCGATTGGCATGATGACACTGAATAAGTGGGGCTGCAAACCATTGCTTGTGTCGTTTCTGCTGCTATAGATAGCATTACTACCAGTAAAGCAGCCTTTTGCTTCATCATCTTCAATCGATATATATGTTTGAAATATTATATCAAAAAGGACGACTATATGAGCTGGGTGGGGAATGGGAAGGACAAATAGGTGTTAGAAAAGGAAAGAATGGAAGGGATTATACCACCGGACACTCTGTCTGAACATGTATAAATAATTGAAGATCAGAACTGTTTAAAGATAAACTCTTGTCATTCAATAATGCATCTACTTGTTATGTCATTCAACAATGCATGGCTGCATCTACTTGTTACACCTTTTTATTGTGTAGAAAGGTTCAAAGGCCAAGTGGTCAAACTTCCAATTGCATCGTCTAGAAGAAGAAGACTGTTGGGAGATGGTGCAAATACATGTCTGCAGGGAAAGCACTAGAAAAGAAAAATATGATAAGCTTGGAAAATAAAACAAAGCCATCTTATTAGATGATATCGCAAAAAATTAATATTTTAGACAAGAGAAAAAAATTAAAAATCAGTTTAAAAAAATTAGAAATAATTAGTTATCCAAGGTTCAAAATTATGCATCCGGTATTTAATATTATGCAATTTTATTTATTAAATACATTTGATATATTACTTTTAACAGCAAAAATTAAAATTATTTTTATATCTAGGAGCATTAATTAAGGTTCTAAACAATAATTAAAAGCTAAGAATTCATAAAAAAATAAATTAAATTAAATAACTGCAATAATGCATGGCTGCGGATATACTTGTGTATTCGGAAGGGTCATGTTTGACAAACTCTTAATATCGTCCTACGTAATAGAACTAGAAGAAGAAGAAGAAGAAGAAGCTCTATCTCACTCTTTTAAGTGAAAATGAAAACTATGAACGAAGAAATCATAGTAGGATATATCATGGATTTCTTATATGCTCTTTTTTGCCTGCTCATAGCTTTATTTTTTATAGTTTAGATTTTTATATTATTAATTAATGAAATAAACAATAAAATTTATGGCCTTTTTTTTTATCTTTTCATTTTACTATGTTAAAATATCAAATATATGGTCTTTTAACCTTTTTTTTCTCAAGAAACTAAGTGTCAACACTCATGTGTAACAGTCTGCATTGTTTCTTCCATAGCTATTCCTAAACTTCATTTGTTTGATAGATTCTTTTCCAAGATTTTCCTAAACTAAGTGTCAATACAAATTCTCTAACCAATAGAACTTCAAATATCAATGAAAGATGGCACCAAATACGAGATTAGCTTCAGTGTTTATACCTCACAGCCAAGGCCAAATCAACTGCAAGCAAAAATTGAGAATTTCCTAATTAGCCGGCACATAAAATAAGAGCCATTATGAGGTTTGTGAAAATTTTCAGTTTTGTTTTATTAAGTTTTTGAATTTTTGTTATTTTTATTTCTATTTTAATTCATGACTTTTTATACATATTTTATAATATTTTTACTTATTCTATTCAGCTTTTATTTTTATTTTAATCAGAAATTTAATAGTTTTTAATTAAAATAAATATAAAAATATAAGAATTTAATAAAATATAAGAGATTCAATAAATAAAATCAAAAATTTCAATGACTTAATAATGCCTTTTTCCTTTCTCGATGTCAAACAAGTGACTATCAGGAGGCTACCTCCCAATTCAAGATCCCACTATAACTGTCAATAATACAAGAATTTTGAAAGAAACTGCTAAGAACATAATGGCATATATCATTTCTCAATTCGATGAGCTCAAATCAATAATGATGCGATTCCTGAAACATAGTAAAATGGAAAAAGCCCTATAGCTTGGCAAAGAAATGTACTGCTCATTGAAGAGAAACTTTCTAAGAGGTTGACACCTCTAGTAAGAAGTTCCCGAGTGGATGACTTAGGTTCACTTGATAAAGAATCTAAGGTGTCTAAGACCCAAGCCATCAAAGGGGTCCAACTTTATATGGATAATAAAAAAGATGAATAGATCAAGGCCCTACCTAAGCAAATGGAGAAGATGCAGCTCATGTTTAAGTTTCAAAAAGAATTTAGCAACATAGATGTCTTGGACTTTTGCTCTTCTACCTTCTAACCTTCTCTTTGGCAAAGAAAACCAAGGTAAGGTAAGATTTTGTACATTAAATAGAGGTAGAGTTTTAGAAGGTTTACTTAATTTGGAAAGAATGAACAATAATTAAAAGGTAAAGAAAGCTTTTAAAACTATTAGCTTCTTTCAATCCATCCATTTAATAGATTGAATTATAAGTGATGCATACCTGTTAGAAGGTATTGTTCCACGCAAATAATAGAGACATAATCGTTCACCTCCTCTATCACTTCCTAAAAGATAGATAATCTCCACCTCACTATTTTATTATCTTATTATGAAGGTTATTTTCAGGAATTTATCCTTTAAGCCTCTCACCATAAATAGGACGAGGAAAGAGTTAATCTAGATCGCTATGCTGACAGTGATTGGACAGGAAGTTCAGGTTATGTATTTACAGTTGGTTCAGGTTTCATTTGCTGAAATGCAAAAAAGCAAAAAGTAGTGACACAATCTGTAAATGCGGAAATGAAATAGAACTTAGCTGGGTTTGAGCTAAAGTTCTTATAAACTGAGCTAAATCTGAGCTCAAGTTCTTAAGAAATATGGAAATGATGAAGAGAAATTGAGAGGAAATGGCTGAAAAATATGTTTTTTTTTTTCTTATGTTTTCAGCCTTTAACATTTGATTTAAATAGAGAAGGAGATTACAAAAGTTATAGTTTCCAATGCCACTAACATAAGAACTTGTACAAAGTCAAATAAGAAATTAAATACTACATGGGGACTTACAAGCTAGTAGTTCCCAATGCCACTAATATAGGAACTTGTACAAAGTCAAACAAGAAATTAAATACTACATGGGGACTTACAAGCTATGGAAAACTGCTGGAAACCATGTGCTTGTTTCCAAGACAAGCTCACATGTTCCAACACTCCTCCTTGAGGTTGGTCTTGGAAGCTCCTAGCTGATTCTTCAAAAAATCAATTCTTGGTCTTGATAATGGTTTGGTAAAGAGATCAGCAAGCTACTCTTCTGAAGAGCAATGCTGGAGCTTGTTCTCCAAATTCTTCTCAGCTTCTCTAATGGAGCGAAACTTCACATTGATGTGCTTGGTTCATCCATGTTGAACTAGATTTTCAGCTATAGCAATTGCTGACTTGTTGTCACAATAGATTGTAGTTGGTTTGTCTAGCTCAACACACAAATATGACAAGAGCTTCCTAAGCCATATAGCTTGATTTGATGCAGCTGTAATCGACACATACTCAGCTTCAGCTGTTGATTGAGCTACAACTTCTTATTTCTTTGAGTTACAGCAAATTGCACCTGAGCCTAGCGAGAACACATAGCCTGAGGTGCTCTTCATGTCATCCACATTTCCAGCCCAATCACTATCAGCATAACCTTGTAGCTCAATTTGGTCAAGCCTGTGATACCAAATACCATCCTTCACGGTACCCTTTAAGAACTTGAGAACTCTTTTAGCTACTCCTAGATGCACACTCGTAGAATAGCTCATGAATCTTGAAAGAAGGCTAGCTGGATACATTAGGTCAGGTCTTGTAGCTGAAAGATACAATAAGCTGCCAACAATGCTTCTATACACAGTTAGGTTTTCTAGGTTTTCTCCATCATTCTTCAAAAGCTTTTCATTCTGAGCTATTGGAGCTGCAACTTCTTTACAAGCTTCTAGCTTAAACTTCTTCAAAACTTCAAGAGCATATTTTCTTTGAGATATGAAAATTTCTGAGGAGCATTGATGAATTTCCATCCCAAGAAAATAGTTCATTAAGCCCAAATCGGACATCTCAAAAACACTTTTCATTTGCTTCGAGTTCAAATACTTCTTCGGCTACCAGAATAAGGAGGTCATCAACATATAATGAAACCACTATCTTGAGCTCTCCATCTTCTTGCTTCAAATAAAGAGTAGCTTCATTATCACTTCTCTTGAACCCTTGTTGCATCAAGTGAGCATCAATTTTCTAGTACCAAGCTCTTGGAGCTTACTTCAGCCCGTACAAAGCCTTTCTTAGCTTGTACACCTCATATTCTCTTCCTCTCACTTGGAAACTTCTGGTTGCTCTATGTAGAGCTCCTCCTTGAGCTCACCATTCAAGAATGCTGATTTCACATCGAGATGGAAAACCTTCCAGCCCATTTGAGCTGCAAAAGACAACAACAACTTGATAGTGTCATGTCTAGCTACTAGAGCAAATGTATCTCCATAGTCACTACTCGCAACTTGAGCATAGCCCTTCACAACTAATCTGGCCTTGAGCTTGATGATTGAGCCATCCGGATTGTACTTGGTTCTGAACACCCATTTGACTCCTATAACTTGCTTGTTTTGTGGTAGCTCAGTGAGCAGCCAAGTGTTGTTCTTTTCTATCATTTGAATTTTAGCTTTCATAGCTTTAATCCATTCTGGATGCTTGGAAGCTTCATCAAAGTTAGCTGGCTCAGCGAAGACAAAATTGCACCTTTCATACACCTCAGCTAACGGTCTTGTTCTGAGCACTTGAGTGTCACTAGTGTTGTGCACATCAAATAGCTCGTCATTGACGTTCTCTTCTTCTTCCACTTCAAAAGTAGGAGCTAATGAGGAAGGGAGCTCATGCTTCTCGACTTCATGTGAATCCCAATTCCAAAAAGAGCTCTCATCAAAGCTCACATCTCTACTAAGCTCAATTCTTTTATTGTTGAGCTCAAAAATTCTGTAGCCTTTGGACTCTGTTGAATAGCCTACAAATATACCCTTCATAGCTCTCTGATCTAGCTTCGTTCTTTTGACTGAAGGAATGTGAAAATAGCATATTGAGCCAAAAATTCTAAGATGCTCAACTGAAGGCTTGACACCATTCCAAGCTTCATATGGGGTCTTGCCTTCCACTGCCTTCGTTGCAATTCTATTCAACAAATATATCAAGTAGCTACAACACCAAAAGTCTTTGGTAGCTTCTTCTCAAACAACATGCTTCTAGCCATGTTCATCACAGTTCTATTCTTTCTTTCTGAGACTCCATTTTGTTGTGGAGAATATGGAACCGTGAGCTGGTGTAGGATGCCTTCTTCTTGGCAAAAGGAGCTGAATTCTTATGAAGTGTACTCTTCACCATTGTCAGTTCTCAACACCTTAAGCTTGCAGCTACTTTGAGTTTCCACTAGCTTCTTGAGATTTTTGAAAATTGAAAAAACTGAGGACTTGGTTTTGAGGAAGTGCACCCAAGTCATCCTTGAAAAATCATCAATAAAGAGCATAAAGTACCTGTTTTCACTCAAAGAAGGTGTTGCCATAGGACCACAAATATCTGAATGCACAATTTCTAGCTTTTCAGTAGCTCTAGTGACTCCGCCTTTTGGAAAAGGAGTTCTTTGTGACTTTCCGAGCTTACAGCCCTCACACTCTACTTCTGGAGCTACAATTTCAGGAAAACTCAAAACTAGCTCTAAATCATGCATCTCTTTTAAAGTTCTAAAATTGTAGTGGCCTAGCCTCTTATGCCATTTCAAGCTATCATCCTCTTTTACACTAAATGCACATGTCTGATTAACATCTAGCTTCAAATAAAAGTTATTACCAATCATCTTGGCTTTAGCTATCTCAACACCACAGGTATCTAAAATATAGCAGCATGCATTTTTGAAATAGACACCATAACCTTTTCTAATCATTTGAGGCACACTAAGCAAATCTTGATTGAGCTCAGGTATGTAAAGAACATCTGAGATAACTTTGATACCTTTCTTAGTGTTGATAGAAATTGAGCCTCTTCCTCTAGCTTGAACCGTTGAGCCATCTCCCAGCTTCACTCTGGTTGTTATTAACTCGTCAAGGCTAGTAAAACTTGTAGCATCTGGTGTCATGTGGCTAGTACATCCACTGTCTATGAGCTAAGTGTAATTCTGAGCTATTTTGTTAGCTTGAGAAGCCATGAATAAATGCTCTCTTGGATGTGATTTCTCCTCCTCGGCTGCAAGGACCTGCTCTTGAGCTTGCGTCTGAATTTGTTGAGCTTTCTTAGCTCTGCAAAACTTTTCGGTGTGGCCAATCTTGTTGCAAAAGCTGCATTTGTACTTTGGTTTTTCACCATCTTTGTACCAACAATCTTTTTCAGCATGGTTTGTTTTCTTGCAAATGGAGCAAGGAGGAGGCTTGCCATGTTTTGAGCTCGAATTTTCTGGAGCTCGAATTTTGTAGTTAATACCTCTTCTATTTCTGCTGTTTGGCTTCTTTCCTTTATGAGGAACAAAGAAAGCAGCTTCAGCTGTCTCTTCATCTCTCATTGAGCTTCTTTGTTCTTGAGCTACTAATTTGCTAATGAGCTTAACTACTGTTAGCCTCTGCAAATCACATGACTCTTCAATAGCTGAAATTTTAGCTTCAAATTTTCTTGGTACGCTGACCATAATCTTCTCCACCACTCTCTGATCAGGTAGAGCTTCACCATACAGCCTAATTTGGTTTACAAGATCCATCATTCTTGATGAATAATCTTTCACTAGCTCGTCATCCTTCATCTCGAAAGTACCAAATTCTCTCGAAAGGCCAAGAGCTTCACAGCTTTCACTCGGTCTATGCCTTCAAAGCTCTCTTTGAGGTAATCCTAAACAACTTTGGGTGTTTCCATGTCCATGATGCTGGTGAAAACATGATCTGCCAAGCTTGAGTGGATGCAAGTCAAGGCTTTATCTTTCCTGAGGAGCTGTTCTTCATGGTCTCTGAGCTGAGCTACTGTTGGATTTGGCCTGAGAGCGGGAGGATCTTCATCTGTCTCAACCACTTTCCATAGACCTTGAGATTTGAGGTAAGTTTTCATCTTCACCGACCACAAATGATAAAGTGATCCGTTGAAGGTAGGAGCTGCTGGAGCTGATGAGCTACTTGAAGCCATTTTTCTGGTTTTGTTCTTGTTCTTGTTCTTCTTTTTCTTTTTTTAAAAAATCTCACAAATCTTTCAAACACTCGGTATTTCTCTCCCTCACGTGTTTGACTCTCTAGATTTTCTGTTTTTAGCCTCACAGCCCGTAGGACAGGAGCTCTGATACCACTGTAAATGTGGAAATGAAATAGAACTTAGCTGGGTTTGAGCTAAAGTTCTTATAAACTGAGCTAAATCTGAGCTCAAGTTCTTAAGAAATATGGAAATGATGAAGAGAAATTGAGAGGAAATGGCTAGAAAATATGTTTTTTTTTTCTTATGTTTTCAGCCTTTAACATTTGATTTAAATAGAGAAGGAGATTACAAAAGTTGTAGTTCCCAATGCCACTAACATAGGAACTTGTACAAAGTCAAATAAGAAATTAAATACTACATGGGGACTTACAAGCTAGTAGTTCCCAATGCCACTAACATAGAAACTTGTACAAAGTCAAACAAGAAATTAAATACTACATGGGGACTTACAAGCTATGGAAAACTGTTGGAAACCATGTGCTTATTTTCAAGACAAGCTCACATGTTCCAACACAATCAACTACAGAAGCTTAGTAGATCTCCTTAGCAGCTGCTGCAAATCAAGCAATATGGTTAAAAAAATTGCTTGCTGATTTAGGCCAGGAACAAAGCTCACCGACTGAGCTTTACTATGACAACAAGTCAGTCATTGCCATTGCTCAAAATCCTGTCCAACATGGCAAGACCAAGCACATCAGTGTACAATTTTACTCCATAAGAGAAGCTGAAAAGAATTCACTTATCAAGCTGCATTATTGCTCAACTGATGAGCAACTTGTTGACGTAATGACTAAGGCACTTCCTAGATCAAGGATGGAGTTCCTATGGATGAAACTTGGCGTGTCTAAGGAAAATTTCAAGGAGAAGTGCTAGAACTCATGAGAGTTTGAAAAAGTCTTAATTAAATAAACCACTGAACTTCACTGTAATTAACACTCAAACACTCAAAAACCTTTGCCTCACAACCCGTAGGAAGTATGCTTTGATACCATTGTTAGAATCTTGATAAAATTAATCTCTTCCCAATGAACAAGCAAAATAAAGAGATATAAATAAATTTATGGCGAGAAATAAATAAATTCAGAATTAAGAGTTGAAGAAAGGCACACATATATATCGCAAATGAGAATGCCTATCAATAGGCTTACAACCAAAACTGAAAAAACTAAAAATTTTATCTGCTATCAGATTTTATTGGCACTGCTTTGATTAAATTGAATAATTCATAAAGCAAGAATCTACTATCAAACAATAACAAAGACTAAATTTAACTAAGACTTTTTCAAACTTCAAAGGCAAACTCTCATGAGTTCTAACAATTTCACCTATTTTAAATAAGTTATACTGTCATCTTTCTTCTGGTCGCAGTGGCTTTCCAGATATAAATCTTAGGTGCCATAACTTGATATCTTATATCTCCTGAAGCAAATTAGAAAAATTCAGATAACATCAATATGGTTTTAAAAGTATGTATGTGTGCTAAGTGTGGGCAAGCATAAGCTATGGAATAGAGTCTTCCTTGCTTTGGCATTCAGTGCTCAAGCAATAACTAAGCTAAATAGGCATTTATACTTTCTTGCCCTGAAATTCTTCCTTTTATTTTATTCACTGTCAATTGCATTTAATTTTATGAATATTGCCTGAAACCACAATGCAAAACCAAACCCATAGCCATTCTATTCATAATCCAGAATACCATATGTGTTATTGTGGTCAAGGGTCGGTTATTTTAATGCGAAAATAATGATAAAACTTAGAATTGTAAAAAAAATTATAAAATTCTACCGTTGTTTATATAATTGAAGATTGAAATTTAAAATTAGAAAATATAAATTAAGGTATATAAGAAGGATAACTATAAATTCAAAAGACAGGAATTAAAGTTATAAATTTAAATTAAAATTCTTAGTTGATTAATTTTGTAGAATAATAATACATTATTATTTAGTAATTTCTTCTTTTTATATTAAGTTTTTATTTTTTTATTTCAATAGTGATTTTAATATGAATATCTAATGCTTTTTTAAGAAAATTAATAATTTAAAACTAAATCATATTAGCATATTTTATAATATTAAAGTATATAAACTATTTTAATTTATTATGAAACGTCTATGTAATTTCTAATATGAAAAGAAATAATAGAATTTCAAATATAAAAAAGCAAAATTTTAAAACTCCCTTATTAAAAGTAATAAATTCTAAATTTTTAAAAATTATAAAACTTGAAAATTATGAGTCTCAAGGTTTTAAATTCCAACATAAACAACAAATCCTAAGAGAAAATTACATGGATTTTAATCAAGCATTTGACCTATGGATTAAACACAACATGCAACTGATAGAACAAAGATGAAGGCAGTGTCTGTCTTGCAACTTCAATTTTTATTTTATTGTAGTTTTTGAATTGAAAATTATTTATTAAAAAAATAGATAATTTGGCACTTTTCCTGAAAGTAAATTTGGAAAAAAGAAAATCAGTTTATAAGAAAAATAAAGAAAACTGTAACACATATTTCTCCAACAACTAGCGGCAATCTCGGACACACCAAAATTCACTATTCATGCGAAGAAGAACTTGGCAAGTGATGATCAATTGCAAGCCAAATGATCATGTCCACTCAGTACTATAAGAATGAGCTTTGCCTCGATCCAGTTTCTCTCCGATGGAGAGACTCTCATACTGCTGTTGTTGCAGTCGCATGAGCCTTCAGATCTTGCATTTTGAATGACACAATACATTTTCTTCTTCATCATCTTCAATGGATTAGACAATGAGAAATAATTATTATAGTAAAAAAGAATTTATGGAAATGGATTTTACAGACGTACGTTCTCTTTTGTATATTGAAATCATGAGATGGAAGAAGTGCCTTTTTTTAATGTTCAATAATGGCTGCATTCTTTGTTGCATGATTCGCGGTTGGAGAATTTAATTTAATGCAACATCATGGACTCTAATTAATAAATAAATTAGAGATTTAATGTATAGCAACATTATGCACTCTAATAATAAATAAATTGGATGAGTACATCTATATCCATATCTATATGAAAGTAGTGTTTTACGTAAACTTTTTCATTCTTATTTGACAATTTATATGAATTTTTTAACACTAATTCTCTAAATCGTGAGAATTTCAGTTGTTTTAAAGTATAAAAAACATTACATGAGTACTATTTTATACAAACTTTCGCTTTCTTACTTGGCAATTTATATGAATTTTCACTTTAATTCTCTAAATAGTGAGAATTTTAATTGTTTTAGAGTGTAAAAGAGCATTACATGCACTAATAAATTTATTAAATTATTAAATTACATTTAAAGTATAACCACTTATTTATTATAAAAAATTTAAGCTATTGAAAATCAAATTAATGTTATCATTAATTGTCATAAGAAACATTTGATAACATTAATTTCACATTTCATTAGGCAAGTTATATAATTTTTAAATATATATTCTTAATACATAAATCTATATCTATATAAAAGTAGTGTTTTACACAAGTTTTCTTTTTCGCAATTTCATTATTAAATATTTAGTTCTTTTAAGATTGGTTTCTTATTTCTTATGTTATTTTAAAACCAATCCTTTATTTTTTTTATGTTCTTTTAAATTTAATTCTTTATATATGTAATATTTATAATTAAAATTAAAAAATAGTTTATATGCACCGAAGCAAAATATAAATTGCTGCCATTTTGTATGTTTTGTAACTCTACCATTTTTCAATTCTCTGTTCAGCTATACTTTTATATTTTCTTATTTCCTTAATTGACAATCATTTCTAATTACAATACTAAATTTAATTAAGTATAAAATATAATAATTGATCTTTATATAAGTCGTTATATAATAATCCGCTCAATAGGCAAACACAAAAATTAGTTTTAAAATGAAAAGAGTGTTTAGAGCATTTATTTTTTGAAGTGATAGTTTTTGGGTTCCAATTCTTTTCATTCATACCATATGAATGTTTACTTAAAAAAGAATAAGCTTAATGTATATTTTTAGTATTAAATTGATAAATGATTTACATATATATATGTTGATAAGAGTAATTGTGAGAACAAGCAACTCATATGCTAAGGAGTTTTTGGTTTCCGCAGCATTGACAACTCCTCATGCTTAGCACAGACTGGAGTCAGAGATTCAGCATTTTCAAAACTTAAAACTAACATTCACAGGTCCCGTTGGAAAGCAGCCACAAAGCTGTATGCATTCCGAAGGTCTCAAGTTGTTACAAAATAAAGAATAAGAATAAGGAAACTGCTAATCATGCCTTGTGAGAGGGCATATAATTATTTATGAAATTTATATTGCAGATCAGAGTATGGTTGTAAAATTTTTTGATTTAAAAGGGACTCAACTGGCCGTGAACTATATAATATGAAATAAATCTTTTTACACTCATTATAAAGACAAAAACTCATATAATGCAGAGAGATCTCACTTCAAAAAACAAATGCTCTTACTATTTAAGGTAAAATTCAAGTATTACTGTAAATAATTAAAATATTTATAATTATTTATGGACTCTCAAAGTAATAAGCATATTAGTGTATTTTAGTAAACAGTGAAAACGCATTTAATTCCCCTAGATAGTAATAAAGATAAATGGTATCGATGGTCTATTCGTGCTTACCTACAGATTTACCAGCAAGTACCAATGATATTAGTAAGTGGATCTTCAGTTCAGTGAAATATTCGTTTCTTCAATCTTATTCATTAATAATAATGGTAATTAAGAGCCTATTTGATATCATTATTGAAATCGATATCGATATCGACCGTTGCTTTTAAATTATAATTCAGCTACCGACAAATAATTTGGAACAGTTTTTTCTAACAGACATCCGAGTTCAATGGTAATCCCAAATAATAAATGATTGTAACATAATTCTATTTATGAAAGTCCAATAGCAAAAAGAAGAATTAATACATCAAAATTAAGCAAACTTAATCAAGAAATGCTGAAACTGTACTATAAATGGAAATTTACCTTGAGATTTATTTTAAATTTTTTGTAGTTGAATTCTGAAATCTGTAACTTTACAATCCTGAAGACTGAGTTTTATTAGGCAAATGTCAAATTGTGAAGTCTGCCAGAGCAAACAGGGTAGTGAAAACCACAAATTTGGGCAGCACTTCTATCACGGAGATTAGAAAAATATTACTTCAAGTTTGGGTCTCTAAGGAACTGGCAAAAGCACGGCCTCTGCTCCATCAGTTTACGGCAGCAAACACTAGAAGGCGGTTTCCCCATCAAGGTCGCGGCGTGCATTCAATCAGTTCCACCGCGCTGCACACCACCGCTTGGATCGTTTTTGCTCCTATCACTAATACTATCACGACCACCACCACGGCAAGATAATACATGTTCTCCATCTACAGAGAATGACAAAGAAATGTTATGGTTTAATTTACAAGTGGAATATGCATCAATGAATCATAAAGCCAATAGTATCCTATATATATAGTTGGGAGTCTCCATGTTCAACAGTGGCTGCTTTTAAAAAATAGAAATGCTATGTTTACATTTGATTGTATTAACTATAATCCTCTCTATTCTCTTTTGTAAGTCAAATTTAAAGGACTAATTGATAAAAATATAATTCAATTTGATTTTTAAACATATTATAAATTAAATATGACATAATAAAAAATTCAGTTTGATCCTTCAAACATATTTTAAAATATCATATTTTTTCAAAATATTATTTTTATCAAATTTGAATAAATTTTATTTTATCTTTGAAATTACTTAATCTTATTTCTGACAAAGAAAAATAAGTAAAACAAATATTTTTTTACCTTTTCTAATTTATTAATATAATTTCAAAAAATATATATATATATAATTTGATCATGTGAAGCCCCCATTATCTTATTTAAAAAAAAAACTATTAGCTTGTATTTAAATGAAAAATGAAACTTTTTCACAATAATTTCTTATCTAGATTAATGGAAATTCTTATATATTAATTTCTGATATCTAAATTTTTTTTGACATATGTGCTTAATTTTTGACACATAAAACTTTTATTTTAACACGTGTACTTATTTTTAACACATAAGATTCACCGTTATTTTAAATTTTATAATTTTTCTATTAATTTATTTATTAATAAGTTACATTCACAAATAAATACTAACTCTAATATTAAGAAATATCATATTAATTATATTTTAATATTATATTAACTAATAAATAATATTCTAATCAGATAATGATACTAATTCTATTTTAAAAAATAACATATTAATTATATTTTAATATTATATTATCTAATAAATTATTTTTAATTAAATATTAATTTTAATTCTAGAGAATAACATCTTAACTTATATTTTTGATATTATATTTCAATTATAAATTATATTTTTAATTATATAATAAAATTCTAATTTACAAAAATAGTAATATCAATTATTTTGATAGTATTAATTTATATAATACTAAAATCAATTAATAAATATTTCTAAAATAATTTTAATAAAATTTTAAATTTTTAAAAATTAAGAAGGACGTTTAAAAATAGTTAGTTTATCATTATTTTTTAAAATATTATAAAATAATATTAAATATTAAAAATTTATTAAATTATATTTATCAACTTAATTTTATAATCGAAATAATAATATTGGTCTGCAACGCACGAATAAACTACTAGTTCTTAGTTTAATTTTGGCTAGAAACCTATATAACCCTCATATATATGAACTCCCTCATATCTTTTACATTCTAAGAAAAATCAGTAAATATAAAAAGAAGCCACCCATAATTTTTCTAAAACATTAATTAATAAATAAAAGGCTACCTAAGATGTTCTTTAAAATATAAATAAATAAAAAAGAAGCATAATGATATCTTTCATAAAAATAAACAAGATTTATGCTAGAAAGTTGGAGCGATTTGAAAAAATTAATTTAATTATTTGAAGGAGTTTGATGCTTTTAAAAATCAAATTTAACTTTTATTGAACCAAATTTATTTGATGATAAGTTTCTAAGGATCAAATTGAACTTTCATTTTATCTATTAAGTCTTTTAAGTTTTAAGTAGTTGACAAAAAACCGCAGGGTTTAATAGTGAGTGAAACTAAACGTCAAAAGGATGTTAGTCTACTTTCAAAAAAAGTAGGATTAAATGGGTAAATTTGTCCAAATTCCAAAGAAAATCTTTATTTTTATTTTTAAGAATATCACTATTAAAAATATAAAACAATTCTATCATTATTAAAAATATAAAACAATTCTTGAAGTCTTAAAATAATAGCTAATTTTTTTTAATTGAATAACCTTTTGAATTTATATCACATTTTCTATATTTGGAATGTTTATATTTTAATCTTTGTTCACCTTTATATTATTAAATTATTCTAGCGTAATACAAATTCAAGTATTTGTATTTGTCAAGTTTTTTTCTGTAGACATCCTAAATTTAATTTTAACCAATTATTGGCTTCTTTCTAAGAATTGAGTCATTTATTTGTTGATGACGTAAACGTGCATGGAATTACGCACAACTGGGTAGGAGTGAAAGAGCTGAGTTGATCTACATATGTCTTTGTTCAAGCTCGGTTTAAAGAGATTATATTATTGAACGAGCTCAAATGAATTATAAAACGAACAGAATTATAATTAAATTTAAACTGTTTAAAAAATTAATATTTTTTAACAGTTTATTTATTTTTATTATGTTAATAAAAATAATATAATAAAAATAAAATTTTATTAAAAATAAAACTAATAAAAAACTATAAAGAATAATAAGCTTAATATGATAGAAAATCATTTAAAAAACTAAATAAGAGTATTTCATTTTATAAAAAATAAAGAATATTACATGTTATCTATTCTGTTCAAACTTTAGCTCATAAAAGAAGATTTAAAAATCATGTGAATGTGAGTGTATAAATAACATTTCATAGTTAAATATAAAGTCTCTATTTTAATTTATAAAAGATTTATTTAATTTTATTTTTATTTTTATTATTAAACAAATAGAATTAATTATATATATATATATATATATATATATATATATATATTCTATTTCATTATTATAGATAATTTGTATTATTCATAACGAGCCTAAAAACTTATGAACATGTCGAGTTTTTATCTTCTCAAATTTGGCTTAAATTCTTAACGAACTTAAAAATAAAATCAAGCTCGGATCGTTATGCTTTTCAAAAAGCTTGAACGAGTTAAAAAACAATATAAATTCGAGTGAAGTTCGAACCATTTAGATCGTTTTACACCCCTACAACTGGGGGAGTATCCTCTTAGTTTTAGCTTTTGAAATATCCTTTTAAGTAAGTCAGATTTTTATACAATACCATTTTGACCCCTAAAATATTTTTCAGTATTTCATGCTCTATTATAAGAACTTTTACTTGCACAAGTTTTCTAATATTTAATATATATTTTTATAAAACATTGATCTTTATGTTTATGACTATTTAAAAGTATATTTATTTGAATTTACAAAGTTGAATACCATATGCTTATAATTCAATTAAAAATATATTTATTTTCAATTTCTCTTATAATTATACTTTTATTTAATAAAATTAGTTATACATATGATGAAATATTTTGTAGGGACAAAAAGATATTTTAAACATATTATACATATCTGTAGGAGTTAAAATATTTTAATTTAATATATTTAAACTATTTTAGGTTTTAAAAAGTCATTTTAAACATTATGCAATGTTAAAGGATTCATAACGTCAATGTTTTTATAAAAAAAAAAATTAGAATATTAAAAACATTTATGGGTAAAATAGATATTTTATAAACTTTTGAGGACTTAATAAGATATTTGTTCTTCAGCTAGAGATTATACCTCATGCACACATTTCAGCTATAAAAATGAGTTTAAGTGTTCAACTAATTAAAAATAAAAGGTTAGAGCGCCAAATAACAAAACAAGCATTTGTATATGCATTAAGCCGAAATTTATGCTTGTGCACTCGTTATGTAATATCCAGAATTTTTTTTTAATAAAGATAATATTAATAATGATTAATAAATGAGTTTTTATTTAAATTAATTTAATTTAATTTTTATTTGGTTTAATTTGAAAATTATTTAATGAAAATTTTAATATTAGTCAATTAAATGAATTATTTTTTTATACCCAATTAGTTTGAAATTTTAAGAAATTATTCAAATAAATTATTTGAGGAATAAATTATATTTTTAGTTATTCAAATTTTTTCCAAATGTATATATATATATATATATATTGGAGAATTATGAAAGAAATTGTAAAGAGTGTTTTTATAAAAGAATTTTAGAGAAATTGGTATTTTAATTAACTAGTGGTATTAAAATTTAATTGGAAAATAATTAGTAAATTGATTATTTAATTTAATTATGTGTAGGACTTAATTGGAGAATTATTTTTGGATGAGGATTAAAAGTATAATTTCCTTAATATGTGTTTTTAATAGAAATTTGTGAGTTTGGTATTTTTGTAAATAAATATGTCAGTCAGGGGTATTTTTATAATTGTGTATTTTTAATAATTCTTATTTGGCCCAAATTAATTATTTAGGGGCTTAATTGAAAAGTTAAAGCAAATTTTAGGGGTTAAATTGGAATTCTGCTGGATAAAATTGTAAGTAATTAGGAAAGTTTAGAGACCAAATTGTAATAAGGTAAAGTTCAGGGGCCTAATGTCGATATGGAGAAGAAGAAAAGAAAAGAAGGATCGGGGGAGAGGGAAAGGAAAATCGTGGGGGAGGAGAAGAAGAAGAAATGGGAAGGCGTCAAGGCTGCGATCTTGGCGTCGTGATCGCAGCATGCGCGGGCGGCGTGAGGCGTGGAATCGCACGAAGTGTGGCGGTAGGCTTCGCTTCCTACCGATCTCGGTGGCGATCGGCTCCCCTCGAAGAGAGCTTCATTTTGGCGGTGGCGGCGTCAGTTTTGGTGGCCGGAGGAGGGAATTCCGGTGAAGTGGTGGCAGCCGTGTTTTTCGAATTTTCTGGCGAGCTCCGGTGGAGGATGGACGTATCCCGACTCTCCTCAACTCAAGCTTCAAAATGGCACCGGTTTCGTGGCGATCGGACTTCGTTTGCAAATCGACGGCTGAGATCGTCCGCAAATCTCTCTAGATGATCGGGTGTCGGATCGGAAAATCGGAAGCGGGAATCATTATCAGCGCGTCGTTGTGAGTCCGATGGTGTGTTCGAATCGTCGATCAGACTTCGGCGGCCGGAGGCGAGTCGACCGAGCGATCGAGGATCTCAGTAATTTTCTCTGGCCCGTTGATCTTGGAAATCCTTTGATTTAGAATTGTGCTTATTGTTTTGTGTTGAGTATTTAATATTTGTGAGTCAAAAATAATTATCTGTTAGTTTGTCTGCCTCGTATTTTATGCTGTGTGGCGGAGTCGGAAAATAGTGAAGTTTGGGGACCCGACTCCCGTTGTTTGAATTGTTGAATATTTGAAGTGTTTTTCTGGCAGGTCCTGGACCCGTTTTTACGGGGGGTAATGTCCGTGTTGTAGGGGAGATTTTGCCGGATTTTCGGTAGAATTCTCCCGAGTCGAGATTTTTAGACAGTCAGTCCTAGGAGTCTAGACCTAGGATTAATGATCTATTGTTTCAGCATTTTGATAAATTGTTTTCCATGACTAGATAGTCCATTTGTTCAGCTCGCTCCAACTAAGGCACCGGAGCAGAGTTAGGAGGTCGCCAAACTTGTGAGTTAAAATCATTTAATCATTGCACTATTACTAAGTCTGATTTTAATATGCTATTTTAGAATTTATGCTTAATATGATTATTAGTATCGCAATATAAAGAATTTTTATTTGATTATTAATTATTGAAAATAATATAAATATTATTATTAGTAACATTATAATAATACTTATATTATTATTTTTCGACACGAATTAAATTTTTAATCTTTAATTTGATAATATGTTGGATGATTTAATTAGACAATGATATTCATTAAATGTGATGATTGCGATTTGGAAAATGTGGCCTTGCAGAACATGCCGCCTGATGGGCTACATCAGGACCGCGTGCTCATCGGTAATGATCATGGACATGTGATAAGATTTTTATGAGTTCGCCCTGGTCGAGCATGGCTCTCTGGGCTGATTCGAGTAAATTGCGGTAATAAGATTATTATGAGTTTTGTCCTGGTTGAGTATGGTTCTCTGGGCTGATTTGAGTAAATTGCCAGAGGTAAGGTCCATGGTCGAGCATTGCTCTCTGGGCGCTGGCATATTTGGATACTTAAGTGACCAGACTGGAGGTAAGGTCCCTAGTCGAGCATTGCTCTCTGGGCGCCAGTCTTATTGGATTAAGAGAGCCAAAAGGCTACTAGAATTTGGGGTTAGGGTTCTATTGAGCCACTCGTCCCGTAAAAATAAAAATATTTGTATATTTATTTATTATTTATTATGGTATGATTATAATATGATTTGTATATATGTGCATGGTTTGATATTACTAATTCGAATAATTAATATTTTCTGTGAACACTGCAATAATCTCTAGATTACTTGATTTTAACTCACTCTCCAGACTGACAGTCTCAATTTATTTTTTTTCAGATACGTGACTGTTAGTCTTCTCGCTACTCTTATTCAGTAACTCGACTCCTTCATCATCGGGTGATGTATATGATTTGGTATGTAAATTGGTAAATCTTAGATTCTCCGCAGTAGTAATAGTAGATGTATCAGTTGTAATTTTATAAGATTCGGGTCTCGCCTAGTTCTTCTGGCATACCGATTTAATTGTGTAAAATTTAATGTTACTGTAAATTGTGGTATTAATAATAGTAAAATTTGAGTTAAGGTTGGTTTGAGTTAGTGAGTATCAGACTTACTAAGGGATTCGGTGGCCTTATGCCAACTCATTCCCCAGTGCCGGTCACGGGCCCACGGATGGGGTCGTGACACGTCAAACTCGATTTAAATTTTTGGTTCAAGATGTTTTCCGGTCGTAATAGTAATTGTGAGTTTGTTGGTTTAGCTGATTAATAGAGCTAGTAGTTACTAGCTAATGGCTTATAATTGAAAATTGATAGTTGATGGTTGATAATTCGGTGTTAATAAATTAAATTACTTAATAAAATTTTATTATTTATTATTATTAATATATTAAATAATCATTGAAAATATTTATCTCAAAAATAAATTATCTTATACTACTATTTTGAATGATATAAATTAATAAACATATTATATTTTATTTTATTTTATTTAATTGGATTTATTATTTGATTCTAACGTTATGAAAATTGAATACTGAACATTTCATAATAATTATAAAGTAATCATGAATTATAAAAATTAATTACATGAAACTCATTACAACAAATTATTATTAATTTATTTGTAATAAGAAAAATATTATTTAAATATATAAAATAATCAAATCGGTTATAAATTAATGAAAAAATTTAAAATAAAACTGATAAAATTATCTGCCGATTAAGATTAGATTATTAGAATTAAATTAAATTATCAGTTATTAAATGAGATTAATCCAATTCTTGAGTAACAAATAACAAATTGCTATAAAAGAAATTGCTGAAAAGGTTTTGAAAGCCAAAAGTTTACCCTCATTAGAGACAATTTGAGAAGGCCAGTAATTTTGGATTGCTTTACATTAT
Organism: Ricinus communis; assembly: GCF_019578655.1. NCBI lineage: Eukaryota > Viridiplantae > Streptophyta > Magnoliopsida > Malpighiales > Euphorbiaceae > Ricinus > Ricinus communis. Next base: position 3,133,831 of record NC_063260.1, read on the forward strand.
TAGCATTTCACATTTTAAAATTTCAATTAATTGCTGTGGTGTATAATAATAATAATTGGAATGTCTGAACTTTTCAAATGTTACTATTTTAATATCTAAACTTTTTTTCTTTTATCAATTAAGTAATTGGATTTTATAGAAGCCATGAACAGCAAACGTTTTACCCTTATCCAACCCCCTTGCTTTATCATGATAAGCTTTTCTTACTTTCAATGTTTATTAATCTAATCTTTTTTGTTTGTTTAAATAATATTAAAATTAATATAATTTTGGTATTTAATAACAATCATTGTGGGTATGGGTATATAATGATACGAGCATTTTGTATTTGACTCAAATTCATCTCATTTTCTAATTCGTTCAAGCTCATTTAGAAATTATAATGATATGAACTTAATCTTATTTTTAAATTTGTTAAGAATTTGAGACGAACTTAAAAAATATATATACTCTTAGTATGTTCATGAGCTTTTAGACTCATTATGATTATATATATCTGTAATAATAAGATAAATATACATATTTTCAAAATAAATTTTATTAGATAAAGTAAATCTCTTTCTATCTTTTATGCTTAAATATATATAATAGTAATTTTAAGATTCTTTATTAAAAAATTTATTTTATTTCCAATTCAGTGAAGTATTTATATTTAGAAATTTAGAGAATTTTTTCTTTAATCTTATTACTCTTTATATTTTTTTTTATAATTATTTTATATTAATAAAATTTATTATTCTTTTATATAAGAATATAGCAAAAATAAATAAAAAGTTTAAAAAAATTTAATATTATAAATAATTCAAACTTGACTCGAATTCAACTTGTTATTTAACTCGTCCGAACTCATTTAAAATATTTCGAATTCAAATTAATTGAAGCCGAGGCAAATATGAACAACAATATATTTAATTCAGGCTGGATCATTTTATTAGTAACTCATTCACTACTATATTACTTTATGATTTCATGCATTTGCAAAAACTCCTAATATTACTTATTACAGGCTCCACAGATCGGTGAAGATAGGTTGTTATCTAATATTATATCAACTCTTCTTTCTCTTATTACCTATTATCCACTATCTATTATCTTAGGCTTCAACATATTGCATATTAAAATTCAGAGTCTGTATGTGTATACATTATAGATAACTAAGTCGAATATTTTAAAAATCCGTAGAGAGCAAGAAAAGTTTAAGTCAGAAATTAATTTGTATGATAGAATTGAACATATTAGTATGTTTTAGTAAATTATGTTATGGAAATAGGCTCTCCCTTCTTAATTTAATCATTTATGGAATAATCATGAGACCCACGACCACAACACACACATCATCAATGTACAAAAAAGGATGTTTCCCATAAGTGCTGCCTTTGCTTTACTATTTGATCAATCACTCTGGGCACCATCCTCAAATTGAAATTGCAACATCTGTAAACAATCACTGTGGCCATTATTTATAGAACATCTTGTGGTGATTAACTAAATCCTCGGATTCATCTGCAAAAGAAAGGAGACAGCATTACATGATGAGAAGTCCAAATTATATTCTAAACCTGATATTTCATGTAAGGCATCTAACTGGAGTAACAAATTAACTGCATGTTAGAGGAAACTGCAAAAATAATTATTCACAGTCAATCATCAAAGCAAAGGAATTGCTCACCATGATGAGAAGTCCCATTTGAGGAAACCTCCTTGGCCTCTAACATTTAAGAACTTGTAAACTGGACCAGAAGCTATAAGTAAATAAAAATAAAAAAGAAGATTATTCACAGTCAATTGCATAGTTTAAACAATTTGAAAATCGCATAGTTGCAAGGACACTATATAATCTTTGTAGGTTAAAAAAGCACAATTACCTTCATAACCGCAAATCACAGGATCTTCAGAAAGCAGAAATGGCATATCTAGGACGACAGATCTGCATATGAGTTGCAAACACATTTTAATTAAGCGAAAGAAATTTAACATCCTTTACACTGCAGAAAATTATGACACTTTGAAGAAATTGATTTTACTTCCCCAAGTACAAATTTAAAGAAAGTAACTTGAAATATGCATGTCTGATACCTGCTGTACTTCTTGATAATTCCAGTGTTTGACAAAAATAACAGTTAAATGAAATGTTCTTGCAAATAAACAAGGTAATTACTTGAAGCAGCCTAGACCAGCAGCAAGATGAGCAGCAAAACCTGTAGCGAGTCTACTCTCTACTGTGCCACTAATCATCAGTTTAACGCCTGATTCTCTTGCCAACTCAATGATCTCAAGTGCACCCATGACTCCAAATTTTGCTAGTTTGATGTTAATGGCATCTGCCAAATTTTCCTTGATAACTCTTCGGACCTCAATCAGACTCTGGCAGGTTTCATCGACAGCAACAGATATCCCATACTTCTTCTCTCTTGCAAAGTTACTAACTTCTCCAAGACCTTTCCAGTCACTTCTATGAACTGGTTGTTCCAAGACAGCAGGTGTTATCCCTGAGTCTGCAACGGAACAAAGGTTTAGCAAATATTCATCCATCTCCATCCTATTTATTCAAATAACACGTCCTTACCATACAACTTCTGAAGAATTTCTATGGCCTCTTGACAAGTGTATGCCTCATTTGCGTCTAATATCAATGAACAAAGGGGATGAGCTGCCTGTATGGCTTGAAGAGCTTTGATTTCTGCACTAGTATTCTTCCCTATTTTAAGCTTAAAGGTCCTGAATCCTGATTGGCAATACTTTGAAGCTCCTTGAGAGTAAGCTTCTGCAGGAAAAACTGTTGGGAGCTAGCCACAGGAAAATCACTGAGCCCAGTCAGAAACGAGAAGCATTCTATTAAATATAAAGAAATGGAAACTGCAGACATATAGATGATAGCATGTAGGTAAATCAGGAACTTACTGTTACACCTGTGGTTAAGGTATTTGCTACGCCCCCGAATAATCTCCACAGTGGCACATCAATACTATTAGCAACTGCATCAATCAATGCCATTTCAACTCCGGCCCTCACCTTCAGGAGCACAAATAGCTTAATCAGGGTGACAAAATCATAACAAAGGGGTAAACCTGAAAAGAGAAGTACTAGAGGATGGTATGTAAACCGAAAACCAATCTTTTCACCTTTATAAAGAGAGAGAAAACAGGGTTAGGTATATTTTAGATAATTCATAAAGAAACTAATTATATATGGTGTTATTTATTATTTGTTGCTTTTATATTCGTTGCTTCTTTATTATGAATTTAGTTAATCAATATAAATATTACGACTTAATAAATAATGTTATATATTACAATTCAATTTATTTTGTTTGCAGCTACTTAAAAAATTCTTGTAAGATTTGTAATTTATTTTCTTTTGTTGCCATTTCAATCGGAACCGAATTAATAGTTTCGGCTCGGTTTTGGTCAAGACTTGGAGTGGGAAGAGGACTTTGAACAGTCCCTAGGTTTAAACCGAAACTGAAACTGTAGAATAATTCTGGCCCCATTTTCTACAAGCTAGTCTGTTTCCAAACTAAAACCTCAAGGTCACATTTGTCTAAAGCAAGTATTCTCCTGTAATAATTATAGCATAATTTTATCCAAAAATTAGACACGTTAGCATATCTTCAATTAAGCCCAAAATTATTAGTTTATATTATTTTATTGTATGAAGTATGAAATTTCTTCTCTTTTTTCTTTTTGTTTAAAAAGATTAGAGAAAAAACCCTTATTGTTTGTCTGAAAAACAGAAAAACTTTTGAAGCAAAAGAATAACTCTTATTACAAATACTTACAGAAGCAAGTTCAGGTCCTGGAAGAATGCCACCAATTTCGCTAAGCACCAAACTGAGTACCATAGGAGAGCTACAAGACAGAAATTCACATGCCTCCATGGCTTTAGCAAGAGCTACAGTGTGATTCACAGCTGTAACTGAAGGAAAGACTGGAACTTCTCCCCACCCAACACACCCATTAGTAAGCTCAACTCTGATAGCCACATTCTCCACTTCTTCAACACTCTTTGACCCCACACTCAATGGTGCAATTAGTTCCAGATTTAATGGCCTCCCTTCTGCTCTTTGTACATCAACCCAAAAAGTCTCAGCCAAATTCTTGAACCCAAAATTGGTTCTTTCACTACTCCTACTACTAGTGCTAACACTAGTACTAGAAGTAGTAGTAACTGTTGATTGTGCCATTAGCTTACTACCACCATAACTAGCAATCACACCAGTCTTGCTAATGTGCTTGTTAGCATACAAGTAATTTCCTGATACCCTTTCTTCCACATTGGAAGAAGGAAAGAAAATTGAAGTTTTTGGACAAAGAGCAAAACCGATTGGAGCCATGGACAAGAGAAACAAGAAAGTAAGTGAGCAGAGCACTTGTTGTTAGACAACAAGGTGATTTTATAATACAATGCACAAATGATTGAAAGCTGGTTTGGTAGAAGGAGAATATATGTTTGTTTGTACTATTTTTGTTGTTTTCTTGGATTGGAGTTGCAATTGGTGGAGAAAGATATTGTTTAGGAAGAGCAGAGTAAGATTTCTAAAGTGTCTCTTGGGACGTTGGTAGAGGCAAAGATCATTTGATTGGCTTTATATTAAAATGGAGCCACATGGTAAATGAATTGCATGAATATTTTAAGTTGACAGTGAAGGACATTTTTTTGTCTATGGAGGAGCCAACAAGGGTTCATTACTTCTTTTTTCTATTGTTACCCAATTGCTCTGTGTAATCTTTTCAGAATATACTAGAATAATTTTCTAATCTTGGATGCTTGTTGTTATTTTAATCCATTTTGCTTTAATGGTGGAGCAGCTGTCTTGTGATTGTTAATGCAAATATTTTAATACCAAATTAAGTTCCGATATCCTTTCTTGACTCGTTCTCTACTAATTAATTAATAATTAACTAAACAATTTTGTATAATGCTGCTTAGTGCTAAATCAGATTCAATTTGAGGTTGTCTTATTGTTGGTGCAGATTCATGCTGCTTAGTAGCTCTGGACCAAACCAAAGTAGATGGAAAAATGACATTTCATCTGCTAAGGTATATGCTACATTGCAATGTATTAATGGTTAACAAGTAATTCAATAACAAAAAAAAAAAAAAAGAAATATTAGCCTTAGGCTTCTAGTAAATGTTCATTACAGGCTTTAGGTTATGCAGAGTATGAGTTATGCTGCCAAGCTAAGGCTATGTTTGTTTGAGGTTAAAGTTTTTAAATTGGCTAAATACATTACCGGCTCCTTAATCTTGTCATATTTTTGCAATTAGCCTTCTAAACATAAATTTGATTCAATTGGCCTCCCAACTTCACAAATTTCTCTTTTTCAACTCCTTGACAGATAGGATCATTTGTGTTTATTATACTATAATAGATTAACAACTGCACAAAATAAGTCAAATCTACAGAACCATATTAAATCAATAATTAAATCAATTGTGGTGTAATGGTGTAAAAGAAAACAACCTATGAAGTTGGGAGGATCAATTGAGTTAAAATTAAATTTACAGGGCCAGTTATAAAAATAAGATAAGTTCTGGTGGCTATTTATATATTTAGCATTTTAAATTTTAAAAACATTATCCAGATGCAAAATAGAAGGAAAGGAACCGTTTTTTTTTCTTTTTTTCTCTGAACCACTAAAAGAGAAGAAAATGTATTTTAAGTCTTTACTGTTAAAGAAATTCAAATCCCTTTGTCACCTTATCATCTTTCTTGACATCTTTGATTTTCTATGAGGAGAAAATAAATTCTTTACACGATACATGGCAATAAAGAAGATAGAGGAAGGAAAGGTATTTTAAAAAAGAGGGAAAAAATCTGAAGGGAAGAGCAAAAGAATGTATTTTGCTCTTGTATTAGATTTTACAATAAATAATTATTAAAAGGAAAAGAGAGAAATTAATTAGATTTTTAATTTTTTTATTAAATTATAAGAAAAAGAACAATTAATTAAATTTTAATATTTTGTCATAAAAATTTCCTTTCGTTTTTAAAAATTTTAATAGCTAAATACAATTAAAATTACATCTATTCCTTTTCCATCCTTTTTTATTACCCTCAATCGAGATATAAAGTTAATTATGCCCTATTAATTACCCGCAATCCATCCATACATAGTGTCAATTATGCCCTAGCAAGCTTGGTCAGCGAGTCCCTGAAAGGGTAAGTATTTGCGAACTGTAAAAACTAGTCCCCCTGAAGGCATATTTTGTATCTGGATCAAATGAGACAATAGAATTCACTCCCAATTCGAAATTCCCATCCTGATGTATTATCCTGCAGTCAATTACTGAATGATTTTTTTTAAAAAAAAAATAGAAAACCACGCAGATAAATTTGTACACATGGCAAATCTGATGATGTCGCTTATTTAAGGCAAGACAAGAACATATATATTGTTAATGGATTACTGAAAGGAAAAAGTTGTAATCGAAGCATGGAAATGGAACAAGTTGAAAGTAGAGAAAATTGGTGTTTCCTACAGGAGTATAAGAATTCAATAAAATCTATTGTTCGACTGTACTTTCTCTATACAACAAGAATTTCAAGAAAAAAATGAAAGGAATGGGAATAAGAAAATTTCCCTCTCGTGTTAATGTCACCATAAACCATTCCATACACTAGGATTAAAATCAAACATGTAGGGCGAAAATATCAGAAGTAATTTCAATTGCACAATTTGTTGTATCTAACTAGATAGCTATTGGTTTGGCTGTGTTTTACCCCTAAGCATGTCTGTGAAATTACCCCTCATGATACGCCTGAATCTTGTGTCTTCTGCTGCTGGTGGCAGTACAGGCTTTGGGGATTCAGGATCTTGCGGGAGAGGATCCGCAGCTTCTTTCTTGCCTAATAATCCACCTTCTCCAAAGAAACTGGTGACTGACGATGCTATTCCAAGATGAGCACCCATCACCTTACTGATGGCCTCAAAAGTATTACCCGACCTTTCCTTCATTATTATCTCAAGAGCTTCTTTATGTGCCGGATCTAATGCGTCCGGATCTTTTAACAGGTTTTGTATAGCAGGTAGGAGGAAATCCCGCACACTTGTTGCAGAAAGATCTGAAGGATATAGGCACAAGAGTAAACATAAAGTGGTATTTGATTTCACAGTGCAAATGCAGTATGTGCGCAAGAGAGGTAATTAAGAGTTATAACCAACAATTGGTCCAAATCATGACAGTATTTCAATGAAATGCATCCATTTAATTGCTTGAGGGTAGCCAAACAAGCAAACTAATAAAATTATGCTAATAAAGTCCATGAGAGAGCAAGAGGGTTTCAAACCTGTAGCATCCAGGGCACGGATTGATTCACAAAATGCATTCGCTCTCTCACGGCGACGCACCACATCACTTGAAGGAGCTGGTGTTGCTGTAAATTGATATATCTTGGAAAGAAGGTGTATGCATTGTTAAGGAAACAATGGCATAACATATTCATTCAAAAGTGCAAGCAACAAAATTGCTAGTATAATAGCTAGAATGCATGAACAAAATCCTCGGTGAATAAATACCCTAAGAACTAGTCCCATAAAATTTAGGATATAATCTCTAAGTCTCTCTGTTGTGTGAGGTATCGCTACCAGTAACCCGCGTACAACAGCAACAGTCGCTTCATGGGATCCATCTTCAAGAAAAGCATCCATTTGAACACGTATCTTATCAACAATCTGAGACATGAAAAAATTGATGAGACTCGCATATAAACTGCTTCCTTAAGCTTGCTAATGTCACTTCAGGGAAGAACATCCATACTGTGTCATTTTTGAAATGTTGTGCCACAGCTCCAAATGCATCTATGCTAGCATACTTCACATTCAGGTTTTGATCAGAACCAAGAGTAACTAGGGCAGGCAAAACATGGGTAGAGGCAAGTTTCGCATCAATGTATGGAACCTAAAGCGAAAGAAGTTCAAATTCAAAAATTAATGTCAGCAGAAGTTGAGATTTCAAGCACAATTTCAGGACTAGCTAACAGATGATCAAAGAGGAATGAGTAACTCACTATGACTTTTAACAGATAGACAGCATTGATTTTCATATCCACATCGGAGCTAACAACCATTTCCCACAATATATTGAATATCCTACCATGGTGCCCTTCAAAAGTGCTGCATCATGGAAGAGACCTATATCCATTAATCATTTATAACTCAGACAATGATAAACAAAGGCACTTGGTCATCAAACGCACCAAAGAAACCGGACAGCATCAATAATCTCGACATTGTGTTTTGTTGATTGATTCTTTTTCACTGTGCCATCGACTAGTAGATTTCTTAAGTAGTCTGCTAATTCTTCATGCTTGCTGGGAGCACCTAGAATACCAGCCAAGAGGAGTGGCAGAATACACATTGTAGCAAGCTTTTCAGCCACAGCAGTTTTTGGTCTCAACCCTGCAATTATACAATGATAAAGTAAGAAAACTAATGTGGCAGAGATTTTAAAATTTATTAGTTTGTACCTTTAATTCTTGAGTGAATGGCAGATGGAAGAAATGTAAGATCTGCATTATCCCCAACTGCTAGCAAGAACACAGGAGTCATTATGTGTACCAGATAGGTATCCCCAAAGAGATCGCTTACAGCCAACAAAAACTGCAAAGCATTTTCTAAATTAGAAGAATTGGAGCAATTTCCTCAATAAAAAAAAAGGACAAAATAAATCAAAATAAATCTCACAGAACTAATTCAAATACCAAAAGGTTACCTTAGTAATTTTGCTTCTTAAATTGTCTTCTTTTTGAGGTAACATACAAGCTAGCTGTATCAAATCGGGAAAGCAATCTACATGCATCCATTCAAATGCCGACCATTCAACTTGTCCCCTGATAAGATGTTAAGACTCAGAAATCCAAAATTGCCAGCACCAAGCTTTCTGTACTAACAGTAAGTTATTTCCACCAGGAGAAAAAGAGTAATAAAAGAAACAGATGTCTGCAGCTTACTTTGAATACAGTTCAAGTAAGAAGGTTGAGAAAAATGTAGCTGGAGACTCTGGAACAGAAGAAAAGGGGCAAGTCTCAACAGCCTTCTGGTGCACAAAGGGAAGCAGCTCCACCAACATTTTCAATAAAACATCAATGTTCCAGCGTTCTCGTTCCCCTAAGACACGTAAGTGTGATTCCACAGAGCCTTCAACTCCAGAAAGAGGCGGAGAACGCTGAAAACAGAATAGGAACAATTTAAATAAATGTATCACAAACCAAGCACAAAAGAGTACAAGCAAAAAGTCAATTATAAGAAACAAGCATACCTGAGCAGAGCTCAACAAATGCGAAAGTAAGACTCTTAAAATGTGTTCTATTTTGTTTCCCCATTTTATGACTGCAGGAAGCAGCTCCTTAAGTGCAGTTTCCACCACCACTCCCGAGGGATCACAGATCAATTGGAACATTACCTCCTCAACCTATCACAAATAAGTTTAGCCATTGGAGAATCTTAATTGTATAACAGAAATATAATTTCAATTTATGGATCAGAAAAACTTAATTTTTGTTTATCCTATCTCTTTAATTTTCATTCAAGTCATCATATTATGGTGAGGGGAAAAGGCTCCATTCCCTAGACCATGTTCCATCAACCTGTTCTAGAGCTTACATTGTAGCCAATTCTGTCAAATCAGGATTCTTCTCCATGATTGCCTCGAAGCATATTTAGTGAGGCTGACCTTGAAATATTTGTCCACATTTGGGAATAGTGGAAGCAGCATAGCCAGATTACGCACAGCAGCTTCTCGAACAACAGTTGCAGAATCTTCTATTAGTTGTTGCACAATAGACAAAATTAGAGAATCACGGATCTCAGGCCGGACGAACTCTGCAATCTCTCCACAAGATTGAGCAACAAGTAGTCTACGCTCTTCATATGTGTGGCTTATCTGCAAGTCAGGAGAGAAAAATGAAACAAACATTTAGAACAAGGAAAAGAAAAAAGAGAAGGGAAAATAATTTATGAAACTCACTTGTTCCCAGCACTGGGGAAGCAATTCCGTTTCTGTCCTCATCTCTCCTACATTCTTGGCAAGACTAACACATGCCTGAAATAAAGCTCAGAAGATTCAGCATTATGCTCAGATTGTATACTTATGCTACAATATAATTGATGTTTCAAGGTATGCAATATATGATCAAATTTTGATGACCCTACATCCATTATGATCCGTCTCTGCTGCTCATCTGGACGTTTGATCAAATTAAACAAGGTGTGGGTCAAGGAATCTCTTGTGGTGCTATCTGGATGACGCTCAATTGCACACATCATTAGAGGAAGAAGCTCCTGTACAAATAAATCAATACAGCATAAAGAAGAGTCTTTCTGGTAGAACATAGATCAATGAAAAGATTAGTAAAACAAACCTCCCGATGATTGATCAAAACATAAGGAACAATTTTGGGCAAGGCATCTGCAAGGATCTGAATTGTTTCTAAACCCTGTAAAGCAAGATCATATATTCAAGATGTTACAAAAGTGAAATTCCAGCTAAAGGAAAGCACAAAAGCAACACCAAGATCCCTCCCCCCTCCCCCCTCCCCCAACCCAAACACTGACATGGTGGCGTATCATAAGAAATTAATCCATTAAAGGGTAATTCTCTCAGCAGCCCAACCCACTTTACAGAGGGGGAGAGAGAATCCAGAGATGGATAACCCTCCCAGAAAAGAATGCAATTTTCTAAAGAGATATAAACTTGCCGCATTGTCAGAAGCATCTTCAATGTTTAAGTTGTCCAATTTTATATGTAGCCCCCTGTCTTCTGATGGCGGTTCACCATTTTGTTTGGAGTTTCTTTTATTGCTTTCAACATACAGATCTCCGTTTGAATTATTTCTTAATGAACCTAACAAAAATTCTTCTGGTTTATCAGTGTTGTCAATGATCCCTGATTGAACATCTTTGCTGTCTAAAACTCCAACTGCATTATCTGGGTTCAATAATACAGTTTTATCCTTATCTATCTCAACAACTTTCTCTTCAGTCCGCAAAGACTCTTCCTTATCACTGGTAGAAACTATAGATTCAGGAGATTGTGTGCTTTGTGCTTTCAACTTTTCAATTTCCATCTGCAATGATTTTATTTCTTCCTTGTACTTATCTAAGGAATGGGATTGAATAGAATCAAAATCACTAGTCATCAAGCTTTTCCCAGAACGATATCCTTCGATGTTCATTTTCAATGAAGTGATTTCAGCTCTGCAATCATTCAGTTCCTTCCGTTGAAGCTCCCAAGATTGCTTTAACTCTTGTATCTGAAAATTGAGAAAAGGATATGGATGAATGTGCATGTGCCTATCTATAGTAATAAAAAATGATCAATAATATAGAAAAATGTTAAAGCACGGATGGTGATGCAGGCAAATTTACTTAATATCCAATCAAGCTCTTAACAATTGTTTTCTAATTATAAGTTGATTTAGTCATTTATTAATTAATATATAATTGCTTTTATACAAATCAAAATTAAAAAATAATTAATATGCTATTTTCTGAAATAAAAATCATTGTTTGAATAGGAAATTAAGTCATTAAGAAATACAATTTGAGTAGAGAAGGAAAAGATAAAAAATAAATATCTAAAATTTTTAAATCTAAACAAAATTGGAAAAAAAATTTCATTAGGTAATAACAATAATTTATTAATTGTATACTAATTGAATTTATAAAAATTACTATTGAAAATATAACATTAATATAGTACTTTTATGATAAGGATTTATTCTTTAATTAGAAAAAAAAATCATTTACTATTTGAAGGTAACTTTAAAATAAATCATCCATTTAAATTATTTAAAATAGGCAAAAGGTACTAATAAGTCCCTAAACTTTTGGCCAAAGTGCAATTAAACCCCTAAACTTTAAAGTAGCTCAATAACACCCTTCAAGTTTGAGAAACAGAACAATTATCGGAGCTAACTCTTTTTCTAACTAATAGTAATGGTGTTGATTCTTCTTTATCAAAGTGAAAGACAAATTATCATTTTATGATTTATACCGCTAAAAAGTAGAGCTAATACTTCCTCATATACAAAAAATGTAAGTTAAAGTGATTTTTTTAGCGCCTAAAACTAACTAGGTCTCATCCCATTACATGATGAAATAGACAGAGTTAGTTTCAAGGATCTAATTGTTCTGTTTTCTAAACTTTAAGGGTATAGTTGAACAACTGTGAAGTTTAAGGGTTTAACTGCGCTTCGGCCAGAAATTCAGGGACTTATCTCTCCTTTTTGCCTTAGAGTATATATTATCCTTTAAAATAAGGAGCAAAGTAACTCCAATAAACAAAGATAAAAATGTATATAAATTTTCTAACAAGCAACAAAAGAATATGTTCAAATTTGTTTGGATTATTTTTCCTATTTTAACTAGGTTAACTAATATATAACGTAACTAGTTTGATTATGTTTCCTACTTTAACTAGGTTAACTAATTTATAACCTAACCCTATAAGCAATTTAACTTATTTGCTATATAAACATGAACTTTAATCATTAGCAACATATGCACTTATTTAAGGTCTTATTATAAATAAAATATCATTAATAAACTTTTTAAGAATAATGATTATTGTCCTATGTAAGACCATGTAAGTGGCAATGTTATCAAATTGTTTTCTCTTAGTACAATTATAGTGATTGTGATTATTGTTCTCTCTGGAACTTTCGTCATATTATTTATTTTCATTGAACAAAGAACTCTCTTTTGTTTGTGCTATTTATTCATCGCCATGAAGCATATGCATTTATAGGACGCGAGGGTTAGCAAATATGTGGTCAGATGGAGCAAAAAAAAAAAACTCAAAACACATCAAGATTAATCATTACTTCTGATATTTTATACTAATTCTATAACTATTAACAGTCATTTTTTTAATAATTATTTTATTTGTCAACTTATACGTATTATGAAATTCTTTAACCAATTTATCAGTGAACTAGTCACGTTCATGAAAAATTAGTATTATATATATGAAAGTACTCTTTTGCTTACATGAGAATTACTGCAAAAATGAAAGATGAACTATAGTAAGAAAGAGTTACCTGGTGCTCCCTCTCCTTAAGATCTTTTTGAAGGGCTTCTAAGGATTTAGCTAATCCACTTAATTGAATATCAGCCATCTCTTTGTTCTTCAATAATTTCTCATTTTCATGACTTAGCTTCTCATTTGCTTTTATCAATGACTCATTTTCCCGTAGCATGGCAATTTTCTCCTGCAACATAAGAATGTATGTCGTTGGTACACAATTGACCATAAAAACCACCTTCGCGCTACATCAAACATTAAAGCAAATAGTTCATACTAATGCTTCCTAATCAAAATATGTACTCCATATGCACTCAACTGTGCAAGTATTATCAGGAAAACAAATTTTAAAATAAAAAATTAAATAGTTTAAAAGGATATAAGTTCTTAAATGATTGTAAAATTCAAGATACCAGAGAATTACAAACAAGTTGATGTTTTAGGCTTCAGAGAATGATAATCCATGCTGAAGATAATAATGGACAATGACCTTAAAAAGAATTATGTTAATTTCAGATAACAATGATGACTAAGAACTTGGACCGCCCTGATTCTATATGCTTCTAAAACAGGATCATTAACTAAAGTGATAAACATTATTGGAGTGCCTTTGACACCAACAAATCTCGGACTTGTTAAAACGATATCCACACTGAGGCTAATAATCTAGGAATGATTTTAGAAACACTTTTTATTACCTTTTAGATAATATTGATGATTAATTAAGGATTAAAATGCCCATCCATGCACAGGCTTTTAGAGCCAAGTAATAAGTCAATTAAAATAATGCAGAATTTGTACCAGTGTCGACTCAATTCACTCCACAAATTACATTAATTATAAGATATATAATTTTGAACAAAAATGGCAGATCAATATGCATGCAGCTAAAGAATAATTGCATGCAGGTCTGATCAATATTAATGGACCTTAAATATAACAAGAAGAAAAGAAGAAAAAAAATCCACATGTTTTACCAATTTAATTTAAACAACTGAACCAAATTAATGATGACTAATCATATTTGTACTCCACTTATTATTTACAGATTTAAAGCCATAAAAACACATAGCAAGTGTGTGCAATAGAGAAGCAAGACAGAGAGAAAGGAGGCCATCAAGTTCTAGTCAAGCCAAATGAAGAATTAAGAAGGCCATATTTCATGAATACCTCTGCAGCCTCCGCTGTGGAAGAAAGGTATTGATAATAATAATGTCGCAAGGCATCTGGTACACATGCAGGTGTGTTCTGCCAAACATCCAAGTTCTGATCTGTAACCTGAGGTGAAAGAATTGTCAGGCGATGAATATGAACGGAAATATTTTGACACAGATAACAAAGGCAAATACTACATTTAAGAATCTGCAGGCAAAAATAAATTGGTTTATCACAAGACCTCATTTACACAATACACATACACATGCACAAACAATCATCTGTTGTTATTCTGCTGTCTGGCTTCTGCTGAATGACAAAGATACAGCAACAACAATAATATCAAGCAACAACTGCTATAGGAAAAAGCAAGTGCTGATTTTATGAGACAAGGCTTCCCCCATTTTGTGTCAGACCAAAGGTTGTCCTTTTCCGCATACAAATTTTAATAAGTAAGAACAATATTAACAAAGCAAGAGAAAATTACAATATAAATCAAGATTCATACATACTTCTTCATAGAATGTCATAGCAGTAAGCCGATACCCTGCTATGAGCAAATATTCCTTTACAGCACAATTGAGATCTGTACGCTCGTTATTTTTCAGAGGACCCAGGTCAGAAAAGGAAGCATCCTTCTTTTGCCATAAAATGTCTGATCCAGTGTTTTCAGAAATATCTGATTTGGACTCTGGAAATGAATTCAAGACAAAATATGTATGATATGAGAAAAGAATGATGGATGTCTAGTGAAGGAGAAAAATATACATTAATGTATGACATGCGAAAAGAACGATGGATATCTAATATAGGAGAGAAATCTACACTAATTTATATTAAGATTTGTTGCTATTTACATTGAGGACTGTAATTGTAGCTGGATTAGAAAAATTGAAATGAAGGAGAAGATAATGAAACAATGATAATATTGTTAGACCAATAACAGCCCTGCCTAACAAAGTAAGAGGGATTCAAGATCCGAAAGATACAGAAATCCAAACATCCTATATGCAGATGATGTTTAGTTGAGATATTGTGTTGGTTGAGGATATAAGAGCTTAAGCAACTTCTGAGATTCTAAGCACAATATATATACATGCCACAGTCCCTACACAAACTATGTAAGATTCTAATAGCAGTCTCTCTCCTGCCTGTGGACAGTAATGCAACTATAGTGTCAATAACCTCTACCACAAAAGCGAAAAGTGAACCTGTCCCAGTTACATTACCTAATGAACTTGGAGAGTGCAACTATCCAGTTTTGGTAATCAATCTTTAATAATTAGAGGTCACATTGATGCAAAAGCTATAAATTACTAACCACTTAGAAAACTGAGCTTACTACGGTACTATGCAATCAAAGCATATAATTCCCAATTGAGCAGAACCAAAAAAGATTATGTCATACAGAGATATCAAAGATAAACAGGAACATGCTTTACCACTCGATTCCACCTGTGGCAAATCTGTTTTCTTCTGTAATTCAGTTTTCAACTTTGAAATGTCCTCCTGTGCTAAACGGAGCTCATATTCACTAAGCGCTAATTTTTCCGCTATTGTTTCTTTCTCTTCTAGCAAATTCTGAGGGTCTGCAACTGCTTTTCAAAAAGGGGCATAAAAGAGCATCGCTTACATTCTGTATTCAAGATACGGCATAAAAAATGCAGTTACATATCAAATAGTAATTGAGCCTATCTATATGGATATCTATATTTATTTACATGCGCATACAGAAAATCTGCCAAAGTACAACAGTCTCCACCACCAACTTCCAACAAGCTAAGGAGAAGAAGAAATATTAAAAACAGTTACAAGTTATGGCTATGATAGCACAAAAAATACAGAGAGAACAGTGATGTAAATGTAGATCACACAATATATACCAGACATGTATAAGAACAAACATAAAATTGACCGTGGGAAAAAAAAGTATAAGATTTTGTTCCTTGCAGTCAGGAAAAAAAATGTGTTTAAAGGAATAGCCTTTTACTTTTCCAAGAATAACAAATGTGCATCAAGAGAAACAGCTTAACTTTGAAATAAAAAATATATATTCTAGGGCAACACAGCCTTAGCCTATCCTACTTGTGCCATATTGTAAGCCTGTTATGCACACTTGCTAGCACTATTAGTCTATTCATCATTAAGATTGAAAAATCCATTCTATTTTAATAAGGAAAAAAGAAACACACCCATTTAGATGTTGCAACAAGCAGTTTGAAACTGCTGTGTATCTGTTTTAGAGTTTTTTATATCTTAAACATGTCAGATTTATCATATCAAAGAAATTTAATGGAACCCTGTTACCAGTCTCAATGAGAACTCTAACAGCAATGTTCAAACTACCTAGCTGATTAAAATCTTTACATTTTTCCATTCTAGCTTAGTAGTTTAAACAGTGCTATTTTTCAGCATCAATTCAAGATTTATGAAAAATACTAAAAAGATGCTGAAGATTTTTTTACTTTTTAAGTATCTCAGGATGCTTCTGGAAAAGCTTCAATATTGATCCACAGTGTTAATTTTATGTGATCCGTAGAATCTTCTAATATACTTTCCTTGCAGATCACAGTTGGATAAATTTTTCGCTTGCTTTAACTACAACCAATAACAACTTTTCCTAGATTAATTATAAATACTACAGCACAATTTACTACAGCACAATCTTCTCATGCTACAAACAGATAGAAATAACTATTCTGCCATCTATTTCTCAATTTATATACTAATTCTAAACTCAATACTCCTAGTAATCTCTCTAAGATTAGCCTACAATAAAAACATAAGCTTGTCAAATCCAATTTGAAATTCAAAATGCAGCTCATTCAATTAACTTTTGTGGATCATATAAAAAAATGAAAAAAGAATGCAAACATATAAACGTAAAATAAACAGAATTGAAGGGCAAAAATTGAACACCTCGAAGAGAGTTGAAGCGGGAGATCTGATCGGGAGGGAACTGAGAAGGATCAGAGAAAAATTCCTTAAGACGAATAGCGTGGTCGTCTCTGCCATCATCAAGTAGCTCATGCAACAATTCAAACGCTGTTAACAGATACTTCTCTTCTAACAAGAAATTCACCACGCAATTACACAGCGACGATCTCTCCACATCCATTTTTTTTCTTTTTCTTTTCTCTGCATCAACAACAACTACTACTACTACTTCATTTCATTTATTACAGGTCTTGCTCGGATTTGGATCTGTTTTTATTTTAGATTTTGCTGCTTTTTTTTGAGCAATTTCATTAAGCTGATTTTTCATTTCTTCATTTTATAGAGGGATAGTTATACGGTGCATTGCGGTTGTGTCGGTGTTCGTGAAATGGTTCTGTGAGTTGAGATTTGATTGATCCGACGGATGATATTTGATTGTCAGAATTAGGTGGGGCCCATGGGATGATGAGGTGTACGCATAAAAGTTTGTTGGTGGTACCGTCAAGAAAGTCAATGGTAAGTTCTTAGATTATTTAATTGTTTTCTATTATTAAACTTAGACAGTCACGTGCAAGTGTTGACATGGCATATCCAGATAAATCCCGGATTCTTTTACCTTTTAAAGAATCCGCCCCGATTTCGTGCAATGGTGAATCAGGGCAAAACTTGTTTTTAGATTTACAACTCAATGAAAAGGAATATATATATATATATATATATAAAAAGTTCTTACATATAAAAGTTTTTGACAATTATATTTATTTTTCATATATAAAAAAATTATTTTTATACTTATTATTAGCATGTAAATATTATTTTAAATGTAATTTGTATTTTTGTTATATAATTAATTTACTAGTCAATAAGTTATTTTTTAATTAAATAAATTTTTTATTATTTTATAATAAAATAAAAATTATTTTTAATTAAATAAATTTTTAAAAAGTTATTTTTGTTTAGTTAAATAAATATTTTAAATAGTATTTTAATTAATTTTCTATTATTATATTAATATATAAATTAATTATTTACTTTATTGATATATATTTATTTTTTTGACCTTATATTCATTTATAACATAAATATTATGTATATTTATTGACATGTATGTTTATTTTTATTATCAATTTATAAATTTAATATTTATTATATAGTTACTATATTAGTTAATAAACTTTCTTTTCATTAAAATAATATTTTAATTATATTTTAATATTATATAAATTAATATAATAATTAATTTTTTAAAAAATATTTATTATATTGTGATAACATTCAATCAAATAATAAATATTTTTAGAATAATTTTATCTTTTTGTATTAATAAAATTATAAAAGATTAAAATCCTTAGGACAAAAGTAATTAAAAATGTTTTAAATTATTGTTGTTTTCAAATATAATAAATAACTATAAAATATTAAAAATTTTATCAAATGTTTTCTATAAATTCATTTTATATTATTATTTATAATTAAAATAATAATAATTATTAGTTATTTTAATATATAAATTATTATGTAATCAAAGCACTTAAAGACTAAATTAATAAAATTATAATTTAATTTTTAATTTTTTTATTAAATTAGAATATGGTATTTACTTTTAGCATAATGTAAATGTAGTGCCTGCCAAAGAAATAGTAAGAATAATAATTTAAGATTAAATCATATATATCAATATATCATCTTAATTCTAAATATATGTATCCTTAAAAAATTTAAAGATAATATTCTACAGTAACTTGAGGATTTCGGTTAATAAGATTATACATGGAAATAAAAACCGGAAATACAATATGACACAACATGATTATAATAAATTAAATATTTTACAATCATATACTAATATTTTTAAATTAAATTTAAATAATAAATATTATTTATAAAAATTTAAAACATTAATTGGTTTCAGAATTTCCCATTTCTCTAGAAAATTTGAAAAACAAAAATTTTCAAATTAAACTTATTCAAGAGTGCAAAAAGAAAATTTGAGGCAAAAATGAAGGAAAGTTTATTATGGTCATTGAATTATTAGAAAATTAAAGAAGAAGGAAATGTCCTAAAAGAGAAGGCTTTTTGTTTTGGCGGTGGTGTGGATTAGGGTGCAAATACGTGGAAGGTTTAACTGCCTTTGATACGTGTGACAGAGTTGGCTATTTGACTGGTGTGAGGAAATGGAGAACGTCTTCTTTTTTCTTGTGATAATAATGTTTTTTTTTTTCTTTTTTAATGTCCTTTCCATTTTCTCCTTTTGGCAATATGCTAAATGTTATGTTTTTCATTATGCCCTAAGCTTTAACTTTTCCTTGGGTACCTTTTCTAATTCCCCTTAGAACTTATCATCTTCAGAAAGCAAAAATATTTTAAGTGTCACTTTATTTGATCCATAGAACTTATCTTAATCCATCAGATTCAATATTTCAATTTTTATCTATTTTAATATTTAGATTTTTTATTTGATAAAATATATTATAAAATAATAATATCTCTTATTAATCTTTTCAATAAATATATTTAGGTGGGTTATTTTAAAAAGTAAATATACTTGAATGCTTTCCTTCTACATAAATTTATAATTTTTTTCTTTTTTTTTATTTTTTTTCTTCTTTTTTTCTTTCGTTTTTTTCATTGTCATATTCTATATTTCATCGATTGTTTTATAAGAACGTGACTTTTTTATCACTTTATTTAAAATAAAATAAGAATCTCTGTTATAATGACCATTGATAGCAAATAATTTTAATCGGCACCGTTATAAAATTAAGTCCATATTTAACTTTTAAGCCAACTAACTAATTATTAAGATGAACTATGAAGAATAAAAAAAAAAAATTATTCTTTTATAAATTATATAATAACATTTTGTAATTTTTTTAATTTAAATAAGATTATGATTTTATGAAAATATACTCTAAAGAAGAGATAATTTTTCTTTCAAAAAGCAACTAATTCGATTCTTTTACTCATTTGAATTACATTATTCTCATTAAAATTATAAAATTAGAATTTATTTTAAATTGATTTCATGTAATTAGTTTTTTTATAATTTATAATAAATAATTAGAAGATGTTTGGTTAAGAGATTTTTTGCAACTAATAGCATTTTTTACTGTGCAACTATATTAAAATATTTGATAATGATGTAAAAATCAGCAGCTAATAACAGATTTAGTTCCAATAAGTTATTGATTGCATCTGCTCTATTTTAGAATTTTTCTTTTATTGATTAATAGCTGATTTAATTTTTTCATTTATTTAAATAACATTATCGTTGTTAAAACTTATTAATAATAACGTATTTTAAATTAATCACATATAATTAGTTTTTATAATTCATAAAAAAAAGTTATTAGTATAAATTATACTTAATAGTTAGGTAGTTATGATATTTATAATTATAGCATTTGAAATTATAAATTTTTTATTAATAAAATTTCATTTCAATTCATACTTTTAGAATTGTTTTTATAAATATTAGGAATAATAAATACAATTGAGCTAAACAAAATTAGCTTAATAATTTTAAATTATAATAAGTTATTTAATAAATTTGTATTATTAAAAATAGTATAATAAAATAAACCATATTTAAAGATGAATTATATCATCAATGGTCATTTAACATATTAACAACAACTGCCTAATAAAAGTTTATCAAAGATTTAATTTATCAACTACCACCCATCAGCCACCATTCTGCAAACTGCATTGACCAGCTGAACAAAACATGCCTTTATTATTTTATAATTATGTTTAATAGTTAAATAATTATGATATTTATAATTTAAGATCATAGATTTTTATTTACTTAAATATATTATTATTATTAAGAGTTAGAACATCTATCAATGGTGTATTTTAATTTAATAACTTTTTTCCTTTTTAATTAATAAAATTCTTATCTTTTATTATTTCATATATAAAATTAATATTCTAGTTTGGTATTTTATTAATAAATCTAATAAAATTATAACAAATTTAAAATTTATTTAAGAGTTTTCTACTCCTAGCGTGTCGAGTAGGACCCTTACGAGTGGCAAAACACCCTCAAAGATTTTAAAGCAGCTACATACCCAAGATTTAAACTTGAGACCTTGATTAAACTAAAAGAAATCCTTACCATTTTATCTATGCATTCATAAATAAAAAATATTTTAATTTAGACATAATTGATATAACTCTTTTCTTTATTTAAACTCAAATAATTTATGACACTCTTAACTTTTATTATTGACTTAAGTGGGTTGAAAAAGAAAAAGGTTAAGCTTTTGTTACAGGGAATTGAGTCAAAATCTAATTTATTCACATATCACACTATTTATTAACCAATAATATATGACAGATGAGAGAAAAAATTTTCTATATAAAATAGTGAAATTTTCAAGAAAAAATTATAAAAAATAATTTTTAAAAATAATATTATTCATCTGATGAGATTTTTTTCTTTTCAAATATAAATAATCCATGTTTTAAAAATACTGTAAGCTTTTATTTTTATTTATGGAATTATATATAAAAAATCTCTATTCTCTTTTTTCTTTAATTCTTTTTCATTATGATCTTATTCCATCAATTCTCTCTCGCTTCTCCACTTCTTCATAAAAAAATGACCAATACTTTTACAGAGTAATTGGTGATATCATAGGATTTGAAAGAACCTAACTTGTCGTCGACACCAATTGTTTATTTCGACGGTACTTATTCCTTCTTCAATCGCATCTCCTTCGACAAATACAACTATCCTCCCTTTCATATAATAGATTCTCTCAAGAGTTTCAGTTTTTATTATTTATTTATTTTTTTCTCTTTCTGTATGATATTCAACTGAGCGTTGAGGTGTTTCTATCCAAAAAGTTTTGGTTGTAAGATTATTTAACTTTGATTTGTTGGAATTGAATTATTGGTGTTTGATTCAATTTTTATATTGTGTTATTGTTAAATAAGATGTGAATAATAAGCATAATAATACTTTAAATGTCTTAAAGGTGAATAAAATGGTAATTTATGTCTTCAAATTATCTTGTCTTCCACCTATTTGTTAATATGCTTAACCAGTAAATTATATTTTTTTAGTGGGAAGAGAATGTCAGTCAGTCCTATAGTAGATTTGACAGTGGATTTAATAGTAGGGCAGCAATATCTTTTAATGTGAATGAGTTTGTATGGTTTTTAGAAATGGGTGACTTTATATTAATGAGTTTATGTGATTTACCTTTTTAGCATTAAAATGTATAAAGAAATAAATGGTTTTAATTGATATTTGAACACGTATCTTGATGAATTTTCTGAACAATATATTCTTTTTTTTTGTGATGGTTTTAATGTATATAATGTTGATGAATTTGATATTATATATATATATATATATATATATATATATATATGAACAAATACCAAAATATGTATATAATTTTAGAAAGAAAAAAATTTATTTGTAATTTTGTTATTTTGATATACTAGAAACTTTTATGTGTTTTGGTGCAAATATTGTTATTTTCTTTTCATTTTTATATTTAGAAGTATATAGTAAATAAGGAGAAGGAGAAAAATACATTTATAGGATGATCAAAGGAATAGTATGTGGATTATTATACAATTAGCAAAGAAATGAGATGACATAGAGCATTAATTCAAGACTTGTTAGCTAGTAATTCAATTTAATTTATTTTTTTTCTTTTAATGGTGCTATCCATATATGGACAAGCAATGATATAACCATTTGAGTTGGCTAATAAATTATATTAAATGATATTATATTTTGTACTGATGATATTTGATAATATGCTTCTTCTAAGAAATTAGCAAAAAATTTTGAATAGTGACCAAACTTACATGTAAGCATATACTAATAAACCGAAAAATAATTTTAGATACTATATATATACTCTATATATACTAAATATATATGAAATATATACTAAGATCTGTGAAATGTATACTGTTTACTGTAACTTTTCTTAGTGTTTTTATAAAGATATAAATATAGTAAGTACCTTTTAGTTAAGAAACATATATTAAAATAAATTTGATGTATTTTATTATATTAAGTAACTGGTATTATAGCCATTAAAAAAATTAATTTCAGAATAAAATGTATTAAACAAATTGAAATTTTGATTAAAAGTTACCTAACATATACCTAATATATAGCTAGCATATACATTTTATATCCAACATATAATAAAATAAGTATAATGTATATTATTTTTTAAGAGTTTACTTTTTACTTTTATAAATATACAATATATATGAATTAAAATAGTTGTAGATATCAAATAGATATTTAATATATACTATAGTCAAGCATACCATTTGTTGTTTCTTTTGGTTTTTCTAAAAGGTCCAAATATTTGAAATATACTATAAATATGTCAGATAATAAAATAAGTATAGTGTATACCATTTTTTAAGAGTTTATCTTTTTAGTTTTCTATATTTCAAATATATATATATATATATATATATATATATATATATATGTATATATATATTATTTCGGATAATAAATATATACTTAATGTATTTCATATTTTGTCGAATGAATCCCATTTGCTTTTACCTTTCTTTATTATATTATGTTTTAAGTGTATAAAATATTTAATAATATCATAAACATAGAATAAAAATAATTATTGTAATTATTTTTTTAATTTCTAATAATAGTTAATGTTATTATAAACAAACTTTAACTAATTCAATCAATTAAAACTGGTATTATATCCATTGTTATTAAAAAAATAATTTTTAAAATTAAAATATGTTAACTAAACAAATGAAAATTTTGATTAATATATACTTAACATATATTTTTTATCGCACATTTATTAAAAAAAATTCTTTATAATTTTTTTAAATAAAATTGATATATATGTAAAATAAATTATATTCTTAATAAATTCAACATTATATAAATTCAATTTATAACTTAACATTAATGATTCATAATACTTTTAAAAAATTTTAATTTTATTAACAGATACCATTTATATATAAAAGTGAAATATATACTAACTAGATATTAAAATACTAACATATACTATACATTTAGAAATACTTATTTAACATATGTTTTTTACTGTACATTTAAAACAAAATTAAGACATAATTGAAATATATATAAAATAAATTATATACGAGTTATATATCAAATATATACAAAACATATATACAATCTGTAAAATATATACTATTTACTGTAATTTTATTTGTATTGTTTTAAAGCTATAAATGTAGTAAGTATATTATATATAAAGAATATATTTTAAAATAAATTAAATATATTCCATTGTATTGAATTAAACTTGTGTTATATCCATTACTAGTTGGAAAAAAAATTTCGAAATTAAAATATGTTGAACAAATTTAACTTTTGTTTAAAATGTACTAAACATATACCAAACATATAAAGAAATTTATGATTGTTTTTCAATTTTTTAAGAATATAATTTAAATATATGTAAAATAAATCATATTATATTTTTAACAGATTTAACATGATATAAAGTCAATCTGTAACTTATTATTTATAATTCAAAATATTTTTTAAAACATATTTTATTTTTCATTATAATATATACTATTTTGTATATATTTTCATATAAAAATATTATAATTTATCATTTTTAATTATTTTTATAAATTTTTATTAAAAAAATTATTTTCCGACTTACTATAAAAGGGATAAAATCTCACTTATATCGGTATAAAGATACGAAGACTTCTTATTCAACAACAAAAATACTTTTATTATACTAGATGCTCTCCAAATCTTAAAAAGTAAGCAATTGGAGATTAATAAATATATATATATATATATATATTTATATAATATATATTAATATATAATTTAATAACTAATATAAATAATTAATATAATATTAGATGTCACATGCATTGTATGCATATGAAAAATTTAGTTTACTAGAAATTGTATTGCAAAAAAGTTAGTTTAGAATTTTAATTTAAAAATATGTAAATGAATTACAGAACTTTTTGTAATTTTTCTTTCATTTGAATGTCAACTAGCCCAAAAATCAATGTTCCTAACATTATATATGTAAGCTGAAATGTTTTAATACAATATTTTAAAATAAAATCTTAACTACCAGTATTTTTTTTAAATAATTATTATCGGTAAAAATAATATTTTTAACTACTTTTATGGTATTTGTGAAAGAATCCCAATTTTCAATTCGAGATCTCAATTTTGGTACTAATTATCTAACTATCAAATTAAAAGTCCAGTAATTTATCACATCTTTCACTAGATTTTTTTTTTTAATTTTTTTATTTAAATTTGATGTATACACTATAATTAATAGAAAAATAACACTATATATAAATATTTTATACTTTAGTATTAAATAATCGACATAAATTTTATTATTTAAAATTAATGAATATGTTTCAATTATCTACCTGTTTGATATATAAATATTTAATAATTATCTATTAGTTTAATATATAGGTGAAACATTCACCTCATAAAAGTTTTCTTTTATAGATCAAATATTAATTTACAATATAATCAAAGGCGAAAAAAGGATAACAAATTTATTTTTTAATCAAAGATAAAGATAACAGAATTGAGTAGCAAGCATGCACGGCCTAAAAGTTTTTTCTTTTTCTAGAAAAAAATCTAATAAAAAGCTATTATTTATCAGGATCTCCTTGGAAATCCACGAAAAATAGGGGTCCACATCATTTTTTGAAATAAAATATTATTATTTAACCAAGGAAGAAAAAAAAAAAAATACTAACAGGAGGCAGCGATTCCTCCAATATTAGCCAATCATCCGGATCCATTCACTCTCTTCTCTCCCTCTGCCGTTTTATCTTATAAAACCATTTTCTTGGGCATAGCTTACCCAGCTCAGAAATGTCTCCCTAAACCACTATCTTATAAAAATAGACTATTATGCATCTAGAGATTCATAAACTGTATGCAGCATTATCAGGTATGCATTTCTTGGAATACCCAGATTCTGATGTCAGGTGTTTTTTTTTTTTTTTGGCTCAAGTTTCATTTTGTTATCAGTAGAATTTGTCTGAACAAGCATACTTTATAGTCTTTCTTTTTTCTCTTTTTGGAACAGCTGAGAAATGGATAGAAGAGCCTTTGATGATAGAAGAAGAATCGGGACAGTTAAAGCAGCAATTAATATGTACGGGGAAAGAATTCTTGAAGGCAGTTCTTCATTAAGGAAATCCCAGAAAGATTTACCTGAGGTATAATTCTATCAAGAGCTACACAATCCCCATCTTCCTTTGTCAACTTTGTTCACCATAGTTCGGTTCTTGAAGTTTTCTTGGTAAATTCTTTATTCTTGAATTTATTTTTAGCAGTCTTCTTCAAGAGCCAAAGAGTTGCACTTGGCAAAGAGAAACATGGCTAGATATAAAGAAAGCAGAAAGATAGCAGAGTCAGTGAAAAACCAAGCAGAATCTGAGCTTTCAAAGGCTAGAAAGACTGTGAAGGATTTAGCTCTACAAATTGAAGAATCGAATTCCCAGGTGAAAGCAAGGGTACGGGATGTGGAAACATTAAAGAAGTCGAGCAAGCGTGAAGGTAAGGGTTTGGATATTAAGAGTTCTGAGAGTCATCATCAGTATGCAGAAATGAAGAAGGAATTAGAACTTGTGAAGGAAGAATTGAGTAAACTTAAGCTTGATATGGCTTCTGTTTTGGAAGAGAAATCGCGGGCTGAGAAGGAAATTGAAAGCTCAAGTTCTAAATTGCTGCCTAATTTGAGCTCTGTGGATGCACTCAGGAAGGAGATCGAGGAGGTAAATGAGGAGCATGTACTTGCTGAGTTAGCGCGAATTGAGGCATTGAAAGAGTTTGAAGAAATTCAGGCTCAAAGAGAGGAGGAAGCAAGTGAATTCTCAATTGAAATGGAGAAGACTAGAGAGAAAATGAAGGTTGCTAATGAGGAGATTGATCATTCCAAAGAGCTTCAGTCTAAATTGGCTGTTACATTAACTGATGTGGATGTTTTACAAAATGAACTAAAGGTTGTTAAAGAAATTGAAAAGAAGGTACTGAGAAATGACAGCCTGAAGCATTCAGGAGGCAGTTTTCAAAGAAGCAATGAATTGGAGGATTCACGGCCATTGAGTTCTATTGCAGAAGAGTTGGAGGCAGCGAAGGAGGAACTTTCTTCAGTTAAAGAAGAGGGTTTTCAGTTCATGGCCTCAATGGATATTATAAGGAATGAGCTCAAGCATGTTACGGAAGAAACAGCTGAGTTGGAGAAAAAAGAACAGAAGGCAGAATTAACAGTTCAAAATCTGAAGTCAAAGCTTCTTAGAGCGAAATCTAAACTGGAAAATGCAACTGAAGCTGAGGAGAAGGCTAAATCAATTGTGTCCAATCTGTCTGTCACACGTGATCAGTTAAAAACAGAAGCAGAAGTGGCAGGGAAAGAGAAGAAGCTTATTAGTGAAGAAACTGCTAATGTTAAGGCAGAAATCCAGAAAACTGAGTCTGAAATAGATGCAACTGAGGAAAGATTGCAGGCTGCAATGCAAGAACTCGAGGCAGTCAAAGCATCAGAAGCTTCAGCTCTTGACAGCCTTCAAAATCTTATTGAAAATGCCATGAGAACCAGAGATTTTGCTTCACAACAAACTTCCTCAATTACCATTTCGAAGTTTGAGTATGAGTACTTAACAGGAAGAGCAGTCAGGGCTGAAGAAATTGCGGATAAAAAGGTTGCAGCAGCTCAAGCATGGGTTGAAGCACTGAAAGCCAGCGAGAAGGAGGTATTGATGAGAATCGAAATGGCTCACAGAGAAATCAGAGAGACTAGAGTGGAAGAAGAGCAGGAGGTATATCGAACCGAGAGGTCAATGTCTGCAAAGAGAGCAGTAGAGGGAGAAATAAGAAATTGGAGACAAAAGCAGCAGAAGAAAACACAAGCTGAGAACCTGCAAAGCCAAACACCAAGAAAATCAATACAAAATAATAATGGCAATTCGAGTCCAAGAAAGTCCATGAAAGGTAATAGTAACTGGACTCCATCTAAACGAGGAAGGGTTCGAAATTCTGCCTCTCCAGCAATCAGAACGACTCCCGGATCAACTTCTTTTATTATCAGGAAGAAGAAAAAAGTGATGCCAGATCTAGTCAAGCTTTTTGGTGGCAAGAGAACTCGCAAGCATGCATAGCGTTCTTAAATATTCTTGTCTCCATCTATGGTTGATCCTAAATCTCCTCAGCATTAAGAATTTTGCAAGCTAACAGTTCAATTGGTAGTTTTGGAATTGGTGCTTGTCTTCCAAGTTTCATTTGCTTTTAGATTCACGAATCTGAAACTTGGACTAGTAAGTTGCGTGAGGCTTTCATGTATAGCAACTGCAATTTTCACTTCTTAAATTAAAGTATGTGCCATCAGGCAGTGATGGTGTGAACATTCTTATGGAATCTGCTACATATGTTCTGTGATTTGTCATGCATCTGAATCATATATTCGGATAAATACTGTTCTCTTTTTCCCCTGAATATGTAGCTTCTTATTTTATGCATAAGCATGCCCGCAAGGCTCACCGTGCTCATATACTTGAAAACCTAAAGCCTAAAACTCTATTCTGATAACATTTACTCTATAAACATTTAAGCATTGGTTCGAAAAAGAAGAACATAAAAACCATAGGATGCAGTGAGATCTCCCATCACATAATTCATCCTGCATTTTCCTTGTAAAGATATGGTACGTGATTTTTCAATGCTCCCATCTTTCTTTTGGAGACTTTCTTGTTCCCTGCTGAGCCATATGATTCGGATGATCATATATATATATATATATATATATATCTGCTGGCTGATTTGGGAGAGTAGAAATAAGGCCATTTTTCAGGCAGAACTTCCTCTCCCCACTCGAACGGTGCTAAAAAGTAAAAGAGCCTGCTGAGAATTGAGACACTTCCCATTCATATCTAGTTATTTTTCTTCTACAAGCACTGTGAGACTGAGAAGTGGAAATGCTATATCTCACTGGTTCTGATCACCAGCTAGGTGGTGGGACTTTAATTCTGATACCCTTTGATATTGTTACCAGGACTGCAGGTCTCTCAGTAGTTTGTACGAATGCCTCTGGTCATTTGGTTGATGGAATTGCAATCACTACCAAATGCAGAGCTCCTTTACTTGGGAAAGCTTTGGAATTGCAAAGGACTAATGGGCATCTGGATTCAAACCTTAGCAAGCTAAAAACATATATTAAGATAAAAATTAGAGTGAAAGAACATGAGCTCTGCACTTGTTTCTTCCCTTGTAGACCAATCTTGCGAAACTCCCAACAATCTTTTTCTCGGAGATCAGTCATCAATTCTTGGGAAAACTCGGAAACTAAGATTGAGAATGTTGAAAGCACACTATCTAAGCTGTGCTCCATAATGCAGACTAAAATCAATGGAAGAACGAGGCAATCAAGAATTGGCTCAGAAAGCTCAAGATTGTGTGGCTTATGATGCTCATAACGCTGTTAGCACAATAATTAGTGTGATTTGATTAGCTTTGACTTGATTTAGATTTGGCCATAACTAAATCATTTTCCTTTATTAGTGGCTTTTTATATATATAAATTAAAAATTTCATGCAAGTTAAATCCTAAATACCTTCTAATTATTATGATCTAATAATATTCTATATGTTTTAAATATTAAACATATAGAGTAATTAAACTGAGTTGTATTAAGGGCGCATGTCATCTGCGAAAAGTTGTAGAAATTAAGACTTTAATATGTTTTCTTTATCAGGTATTTCCATTATAAATTAGTAGTTATCATAATTTGGAATTTCTATGTAAAATGTTAATGGATGACTGTATTTGAATATATTTATTAATATATTTAAAATATGAAAATATGAAGGTACCTGTATAGGATGAATTGTCATGAATATGATTTACGGTCTCACAAACAACATTTTGCACTAGAAAAATTCAAATTCTCACACTTATGCTTGATTTAAATATATTTACCGCATTAAATAGCAAAACTATTTTTAGACCTGAGCCTATAGCATTTAAATTTCTGATCGGTTTAAATTATGTACAGATATTTAAGAGTATTTTAAAACTTTAATAATATATTTCCATATATAATATGGTGAAACTGTATGTTTTTACCTCATTTAAACTTAATTGTCTGTTTTCAGGAATATTAGTAAAACGAGAAAAATATGGAGCTAAAAGAAGCTTAATGTAACATGTTCGTATCAAGTACCAAAATTAAGACGCATGGATTACTAATTACAAGATCCAAAGGACATTTTAGTCATTTGTATAATTATTAGTATTTATATTAAGAGTTATTTATGAGATAGTATTTAGTAGAGATTAAGATACTTAAAGTTTTATCTATTAGATAGATTTATATTGGTATACTCATCTTTAGAGAGATTTATTTAGAGGAATACTATCTTCTATATAAATATATGCAAAACTCTAAAAAAAAAGAGGAAAGGAGTGGAATTTTCTCCTACCTGCTCTCTACATCGGCCACCATTATTTTCTCCATAATTCTCTATAGTTTTCCATAAATACTTAGTTTAGTTTTCATTACTCTTTTTAGGATCTAAGGAGCTTTTCAAGAAGTAGAGAAGATAATTAATCTTCTTCCTACTTGAAGAAATTCTGGATCTTGAGGGAGCTTTTTATTTTATTATTTTATATCCTTCTATTTAATACCATAATCATTAGGTTAAATATGTTAGGCTAATTTTCATAAGAGTTTAGTTTAGTCTTTTTACTTTTATATGAACATTGTTATTTATTTATTTAATGAATAATTTCTTTACCTTTATATCTTTATTAATTTCAGTTATTATTGTTAGTTAACCATCATATTAATTTAGCAATAGCAATTGTTATAAAAATCTTTAGATTTAAAAGTATTAGAAACATCATCTTTACTTTAATCTATGTTGGTATAAGAAACCTAGGTTGCCTCGTTAGCTTGAGTGACTTAGGGAAAAAGGCACATCACTATCTCATTCATTAGATTTAGACTTAAAGTAAAATAAGGAGATTACTAAATAAATGGCTGGATTAAATACTGTTTTTAGCATATAGTTTTATATCATAAGCATTTGCATTTGCATTGCATATTTATTTATTGTTTAGTTACTTTACTTTATGAATATTACTCTCTCAACATACTGATTTAGAGTGTTTAGATTTACTTTTATTGTTTTGTGTTGATAATTAGTCTTTATAATAAGTGGCCTCATAGTTCCTTGAAAGATCGATCTCATGGTGAACTTACCCTTACTATAGAAACGGTTCGTGAACTTGCGAGTACTAAAAGAGATACATCAGTTTCCAACATCAAACAAATTTATACTGCAACAAACCAACCATAAAAAAATTATTAAATAACATTTGTCATTGAACAAAATTGAATTATTAAAAAATGTAATCAGTAAAGTTAGTGTTGGCGATAAAATAATATTTATCAATTGGTGGCAATTTTCTTATTTTTAAAAATTAATTAAAAATAAAGTTTAAAAAATTTAGTAATTATATTAATTTTGAATTATTTTAAACTAGAATATTTGTATAATTTCTAAACCAAATAAAAAAAAATTTCATGCATTAAAAAGTCCAATTCTTGCTATAGCATATAGTAGTGATCTTATTCTCTAAATAATATGCATAGCCAATTCTTTCTCAAAATTAAGCAATAATATATGCATATGAGTGCGCTTGGGCTCATACAGAAAGGGGAAATTTCCATGTAGCTACTACATACCCGAACCATATAGCTACATGGTCTTATAATCCAAACGGTGCCGCTTATATTTAGTTTATACGTGCTGTTCAAATTGTTGAACGTTGCTGTGATTTTGATTTTTTTCTGGCTCATATTGTACTTCTTTTTTTTTTCTTTTCTTTTTTTTGGGTTTTGGACTTCTTAATCTTTATAATTTTTTCTATTTATATTTTAATTTTGTTAATTAAAAAATTATTAAAATACTTAAAAAGTTTCTACTTTAATTAATTCTTTTATTTCTTAAAATTATTATTGGATAATTAAAAGAGTTGATAAATATAAAATAAATTAAAATTAAGTTGATCTAAGATGACTTTTTTAAAAAAGTTTTTATATATTTTATATATTTATAAAATAGTCTGCGTATTATATGATTGTCGTAATTATTTTGATTATAAATAAAAATTAAAATAATTATTTTCTCATTGTCCTCTTCCATTCTAATTCAATTTAATTTGATTCATTCTAATTCCATAATTTTTTATTATAAATAAATAAATAAATATATATATATATATATATAATTATGAGATAAATTTTTTGATATATAGCAGTATTTTTATAAATTTTTGTTTTGACATGTATACTTATTTTTTTACAAATTATTAAAGATTTTTGTCCAGACTCTGACGTGCATAAGACGTTAACGCGCATTTAAAAAAAATTATGTTTGTTAAATTTGTCCACAATATTTATTAAACATGTGTTTAATGTTCATTACTTAAATATTAAATATTCATTATGTGTTAACTTAATTTTGTTGGAAGGATATGTGTATCATAATATAAATATTTATAGTATAATTTTAATTTGATATTTTTTTTATTTATTAACTGTGCAAGGACAATTTATGTTATTTCTATATTACATATGTCCGTTTAACTGAATTAATGAATATGCTTTTCATTATTGACAAATATTCATTAACAAACTAATGAGGATTGTGCCTATAAATGATGAATGTTTATATCAATCATAAAAAAAATTTAATATGCATAACAAAAATAATAAATTTTTTATAAATAATTAATTTGTTTTTAAAAATATTGATATACATTATCCACACAGACAATGAACATTGCAGTACCAGATAATGAACATTAATATTAACACTAATAAACAATACATGAAACAAAATAAACATAAATATTAACCGTAATGAATCTTAGATTAATAGATAATGAATATTTAAATATAAAAAATTAATTATTATAAAATATTACATCTAATGTACATTGCACATATATAAAATGAATATTTTAGTACATGTAAATGAATAAAAAATTATTAATATGCATATAGTCTAATAAAAACTTTTTGACACGTGTTACTATATTCGATATATATGATTTTTATTGACATATGCACTTATTATTGACACTTAAAATTCAAGTTTATGTATACTTTATAGTTTTTTTTATTAATTTACTAATAATTTTTATTTTTTAATAAAATCTTAAAATATAAAAAAACTAACTAGGCATTAAATATATTTAATTTATTATTATTTTTAAATAATTATAAAGTATTAAAATTCTATTTAATTTTATACATAAATTAATTTTATATTATTATTTATAATTAAAAATAATTATGATAGTCGTACAATATACAGATAAACAACTAGTTTTCATAAATAAATAAAATAGTTATTCATTATATTATTTTTCATATAATGTTAATTTTTAAATTCATTTTATCATAATATAAAAAATAAAAATTCTATTTATCCAAAATAAAGACACATATCAAAATTAAAAAATTTAAAATAACAACACACGTCAAAAAATCTATTTCATAAATAAATAAATATATATTTATTTATAAATTCAATTTATATTATAATTTACAATTAAAATAATTATGACATTTGTACAACATGTAGATAAAAAAACTAATTTTTATAAATATA
Organism: Ricinus communis; assembly: GCF_019578655.1. Lineage (NCBI taxonomy): Eukaryota > Viridiplantae > Streptophyta > Magnoliopsida > Malpighiales > Euphorbiaceae > Ricinus > Ricinus communis. Next base: position 3,167,636 of record NC_063260.1, read on the forward strand.
AAAAGTATATTTAATATATAATTTTTAGTATAATATTAATTCTATAATTTTTTGTTAAAATTATTAAGAAGAACAAAAAAAATGGCAACTGTTATCACCTCTTCTTATTTTTACCTGCCTCCAGACCACATTAGACAATAGTCCGAGGTGCATGTTATAAGAATTGCTTAGCTTAGTAGTCAACATGTGATGGGTATTCATTAATTTTCCTCGAGTCAAAACCGTGTGAGACGAGAACTTGTTTTTGTTTACGGTCCTTAAATTCATGGGCAATCATTAATTATTGCTAATCATTTTACTAACAATTCTAAAAACATTACAATCTTGTTTTTGTTCTCTCTTATCAAGAATGAATACCATGGCTCATCCACTTGTTTCTTCTCTTGTCAGCACAATCTTGGATAACTTATGGGAAAATTTCATAAATGCACGGATCGCAACAAGCAGTATAGAATGAATATGAGTATCATTCTCATGAGGAAATTGATACTAAGTACCAGTCCTAATTGTATTTCCATAATCTAACAAAATCGAATAATTGTACTTGAATAAATAACTAATAAGAAAAGAGAAGTTAAATATAAAATGCATGATCTTGTTCAAGGACTATCTGTCAGGAATCGGCTCAAAAAGTTTAAGGATGTTGCTTGTGGTGATGATGACGTACTCGATGAGTTTGATATTGAACTCAATGCATAGAGATATGGAAAGCAGAGTAAGATCATTCTTTTCTCTTCAAAACCCACTAATTTTTCATGCAATTATGGCACATAAATTGAAAAATGTTCGTGAGAAGTTAGATGTCATTTCTAAAGAAAAGAATCAATTCCACTTGAATAAGGGAGTGTGGAATACAAAAGTAGATAGTTTTGATTGGAGACAAACAAGTTCTCTGGTGAATGAATTAAAGATCTATGACGGAGATGATGAGAAAGAAGAGCTGATTACTAAGTTGCGCGCTAATCTATATAATTTTATTGTTTATGTTGTATGTGGCATGGGGGGACTAGGAAAGATTGTACTTGCTCAATTAATGATATAAGGTGTATGTTCATTACGTAAAACTTTTATATTCATCTGTTAATGATATAAGGTGCAGTCTACTACATAATGAATCTATTCCATTTTAAAAATAAATTTATTTTTGAAATTATGAACAACACGATGAACGTGTAATTTATAGATAATGAACCTTAATGTCCTACATAGTAAACCTATTATTTTCCAGCAATGAAACCATAATCATATTTTAAAAGAAAGAATTAAAACTTGTAGAATCTGATTTGAAGGTCTAAAAAATAGAGAAAAAAATAAGAAAATTTAGCTTGTCGAAAATTAGTTTTCAAAATTTGTAAATATGCATAATCTATATATGAGAACAAAAAAGAAAGAAAAAAATAAAAACAACTATATTATGCAGCAGAGAATAAGAAAGAAAAAAAAAAAGAACGAAGAACAACGCCTTATAGAAAGCTTGCGATTTTATTTTAAATCGGCAATAATAGGTAGGCATTACATTTGAATTGAAACTCTCTCACACGTGTATTTTAAAATTCAGCTCCTTCATTTAGTCACATTTTTTCCAACCTTTTGTTTCTTGCAGGACCTCAAATCGAAGAAACTGATTGGAATTGGTGAATTACGTGATGGCTTATACTACTTTCGTGGGCTTCAATTACCTTTTGCTACAGTTGCATCTCTTTCTTCCTCATCCACCTTATGACATGAGCGGTTAGGTTGTCTTTCATTTGACCGATTGTCATTAATTTCTGAATTATCTAGTTTATCTTTTAAAAATTCAAATAGTATGTGTCATCGAGCTAAACAAACTCGTAATGTCTTTCCTTTGAGCAATAATAAATATATTTTTCCTTTTGATTCGGTTAACTGCAACATTTGGGGACCTTATAAAACCCATCTACTTCTGGTGCTCATTATTTTCTTACAATTGTAGATGATTGCACAAGATGTACTCGGGTTTTCCTTCTCAAACATAAGTCAGAAGCACAAAAATTCTTCATTCAATTTTATGCTATAGTTTTAACTCAATTTCGTCGCAGTATCAAACAAGTTATGAGTGATAATGTTCTAGAGTTTACCGCTGGTTCCATGTCTAATTTCTTCTCTCTTAAGGGTATTTTGCATCAAACATCTTGTGTTGAAATCCCGCAACAAAATGGAATAGTAGAGCGAAAGCATCATCACTTATTAGAAGTTGCTCGTGCTCTTCGATTTCAAGCAAATTTACAAATCAAATTTTAGGGTGAATGTGTTTTGACTGCAGCTTATTTAATAAATTATACTCCTACACTTAAATTGTCAGGTAAAAGTCCCTATGAGATATTATTTTCAAAACAACCATCATATTCTCATTTAGGTTTCTTTGGTTGCTTGTGTTATATACATTATAAAAATTGATCAAAAGATAAGTTTGCACCTCGTTCTAAGCCATGTACTTTTATTGGTTACCTTATGGGACAAAAGGGATATAGAGTTTATGATATGGAGTCATAGAAATTTTTTACATCAAGATATGTAATTTTTTATGAAAATCAATTTCCTTTCCTCTCCCATAACCCTCCAATAGAGCCAAACGTTGTTGTTCCGCTGCCAATCCTTGATTCTTTGGAAATACCAATTGCAGAGCCTCCATGTCATAACTCTCCAAGTTCATCTCTTCAAACTAATCGTGATAATAACATTACCACACATGAATCTATTGATTCAAACCATGAAACTTCATCTAAAGACTCACCTGCAGCTATCTCTAGCGAACAACCAAATTTCTCATAAAACCCATCACGACCTCAAAGAGCTCGACGTCCTCCCTCTCACTTAGATGATTATGTGTACCAGCTCCCTATAGTAGATAAGTTATCACACCCCACATCCAATGTAGTTTCTTCAGGTACTCCTTATCCAATGTGAAGTTATTTATCTTATTCGCATTTTCTTCCATCTCATCTAGCCTTTCTTGTTAATGTTTCTATTGCTAGTGAACATAAATCTTTTTTCGAGGCTGTCAAAGACCCAAAATGGTGTGAGGCTATGAAACAAGAAATTTCTGCTCTAGAACATAATGAAACTTGGAGCTTAATGTTATTACCCTTAAGAAAGAAACCAGTTGATTCTCGTTGCGTATACAAAATAAAACACAAATCAGATGGTTCTATTGAGCTCTACAAAGCGCATAAGGTTGCCTAAGGATATACACAGATTGAAGGATTAGATTATACTCAAACCTTTGCCGCTGTTGCAAAATTAATTATCGCTAGATGCTTATTAGCTATTGCAGCTGCCAAAAATTAGGAGTTACATAAATTGGATGTGAATAATGCTTTTCTTCATGGTCATTTGCATGAAGAAATCTATATGTCTCCTCCCCCAAGCTATCTCACACCAAATAATTCTCCTGTATGTTGACTTCACAAATCTTTATATGGGCTAAAGTAGGCACCTTGATAATGGTTTGAAAAATTCTCCTTGTTATTAAGGAAATTTGGCTTTATACAATCTCACTATGATCATTCACTCTTTACGTTGACTGAAGGTACTTCTTTCCTTGCTCTCTTTATTTATGTTGGCAATATGGTTATTACTGGGAATGACAGTTTGCAGACTCAAAAGCTCAAGAATTATTTATGTACATGCTTCTCAATAAAGGATCTTGGTACTCTCAAGTATTTTCTTGGCTTGGAACTTGCTCGTTCTCCTCAAGGGATATCTCTTTGTCAACGAAAATACACTCTTGATCTCTTGAAAGAAACTAGGATGTTGGGTAGTAAACCAACTATTTTTTCCATTCCTAAACAACATAAATTGTCTTTAGATTGTGGTAAACCATTAAAGGACCCAAGTCAATATCATTGTCTGATTGGGTGTCTCATTTATCTCACAATTTCTCGGCCCAATATTACTTATGCGGTACAGCTTCTCAGTCAATTTATGTAAAAACCTTATCAACCTCATCTTAATGTTGCTTATCATGTTCTTCAATATTTGACGAGTTCTCCTGGTCAAGGTCTTTTTTTTTCCTTCAAATAATAATTTTCACATCAAAGCTTATTGTGATGCCGACTAGAGGGTTGTCCCATGACTTGACGATCCATTACAGGTTATTACATTTTTCTTGGTGCTGCTCCTATCTCTTGGAAATCAAAGAAATAACCGACAGTCTCCCGATCTTCTACAGAATCACACTACCGCTCTATGGCTACTATAATTAGTGAGCTGGTATGGTTACATGGTCTACTTGGCGATCTTTCTTTATCACACTCTCAACCAATGCTTTTATATTGTGACAATCAATCTGCATTACACATTGCTGTTAATCCTGTTTTCCATGAGCGCACTAAACACATTGAAATTGACTGTCATTTTATCCGTGAACATATACAATATAGCAGAATTGCTACACAATATGTTTCAACTGAATTCTAATTAGTAGATAACTTAACTAAAGCATTGGGACGTAACCGCTTTCATTTTCTTCTTTGCAAGTTGGGCATTTATGATCTTCATGCTCCAACTTGAGGGGAGATCTTGAAGATATTATTTGTATATATGTTTCTTTATGTATTATTAACTGTAAATAACTAGAATTTAGGCTATAATTTTGCTCTATTAATTAGCTAGATGATTCTTTACTAGTTTTTCTCCTTAATTATAGATCATTGTACCTGTATAAATTTCTATATTTGCAGTACGATGGATCAAGGATTTTTTCTGTTCTCGTTCATAATTTAACTCTTTTTTTTTTCATTTTGGATACCGATGCACAGTATACCTGAGTCGGGATATTATAGGGCAAAATAAAAAAAATAAAAAAACAAATTGAAAACAAGTGAAACCTAAGATAACAAGTCCAAACAACACACATATTTTCTTTCGATAAATTATATTTTGGACTAGATACATAATGTATATCATATGTCTAATCTAAAACGCATGAGTTTTAGATAGCATATATGCATATGAATTTTTTTTTATTTCTATCTAAATATTTTATTACTTTATTTATAATTTTAAAAATATATCTAGCATAGTCCAACGCCAAGTTCTAATATATAAGATATCCATGTTTTGTATGTAACTTTTTGTTAGTTTATTTTGTAATATCTACATTTAAAATTATATTTATTTTCAGTATTAAGAGATAATTAAAATATATTAATTTTTTTTTAAAAAGAATTATATTAATGGTTGAGCTTTTTATTCATTTAATTCTTCTAAGTAAATTATATTAATTTTTCTAAGAAAAAGATACATTAATGTTTGAGTTTTTTTTATTTCTAATTCTTTTAGTAATAATTTTAGTATCATAAGCATTAATAGAAAAAGATAAAAAAATAATTTTTTTTTGCAATTATTTATAAATTTTAATATTTTTATGAGTAGTTTTTTTAAATGAATTTTAAGGATGATTTATATTTTCATAAAATATTACTTTTATATGAACTTAAATTTTTATTATAACGCATATCCATATTTGATAAGTTATAGGTTCATTGATAATGTCATATAGGTTTATTAAAAGTTTACAACTAAGTATAATTATAAATAACAAAATCGTTAAATATTGCTTATAGGTTCGTCAACTATAAGGTGTGGATTCATCATTTATGAACAGTAAATTTATTAGTTAATATATGCTTTAATTTTTTAAATTATGAATTTCTAAACTATAATCTATGAATCTCAAGTGTAAATGTGATAAATCTATAGTTTATAATTTATGAACCTTTCATTTTTAATCTATTAACTTGTATTTTTAAATTTTTTTATAGATTATCATATGTGAACTTCAAATATACGAGTAATGAACTTATAGTTTACAATTTATGAATTAGTTGTTGACCTACGAACCTACAGTTTTATTATTAATGTTTATAGTTTTTTTTTATGAACTTATATTCATAAACTATGATTGTATTTTTTAATTTATAATTATAAATATAAAATTATTATTTTTAATTTTCATTATTATTATTAAATTTTAAGAAATTAAAATATTATTATACAATAATAAAAAATATAAGAATTTAAATTTTGCGAGGTAAAATATAATATACGTTAAAATATAAGTATATATTAAAATATAAATAAATTTTATATTTTTATAGAAAGATCGAATCATTAATAAATTTTATTTTAATATAATGATATTTCATTATAAAAATATTATTAAAAAATAAATTTAGTATCTTAATAAAAAATATAAAATATATTAAAAAAATAAAAATAAAAAGTATAATAATAAATTATTAGTACTATAATAAGAAAATAAAGAAACGGGAGACCATAGAAAGAAAAAATAGTGTTTCTACAGTAGAAGACAATTTCTAACAGTTAACACAAAATACAAAGAAAGTTCACAGGTCAGATTAGCGCTTGAGTGATCGACGGCTACCGTAAAACCAACCCAATTCCTTCATGGTAGGCATTGAGCATATGAAACGAAACTCTTAAACCAAAGTCATATTCACAGTCAAGTCTTATCTTCCCAAACTTAATTACGTATTTCAAATTCAGTCTCATTTTCATGCATCAACTATCGCCACCAATCACGCTACAGAATACTTTGATTGAGTGACCGACCGCCGTCTAATGGTGACGACCAGCCTAATTAATCGACCATCAAGTTTACAAACACAGCTCCTCAGTGAAATAGTCCAACTTCACATTTGAAAACACTTAAAATACCAAACTGTAACGATTGACAGGTCAGATCAACACTTTCTTTTTTTTCTTTAGGTTGACAGTAACGCAGCATAATCCATTAATATTTATACATGTAATATTCTTATTAAATTATTTTTTAATATTTTAAAATTAAAAGTAATTTTATAAAAATATTATATATCACAACAAATGTATACGAATTAGAATAAATATTAATGAGATATTTAATATTTTCTAATTTGTTTAAAGGATATATAAATACCCATCAGTATTTTTGATGTTATATTTCTATAATTCATATATATGGGTGTTATTTTTGCTTTACTCTTAATGTAAGTCATTTTGTATTATAAAATAGAGACTTATTTAATAATCTGGTAATCAATGGGGAGTAATTATTAACTATGATATAGGATTCTAGAAAAATACAGCATGCCAACTGCATAATTCAAGTAGAAGTTTGCGTTTAGTTAAAGAAAGTGTGATGCATAGATGTTTTAGCCTTTTAACTGCATTGCTCAAATACTTGATAAATAGTATTATTATCACTGTAACCTAACTGGAAAACATCTCAAATACTTGGAACAAATTTGGGGCCACAAGAAGGCCACTTATAAAGTGGCTTTGCACTTTGCATTGACCTATTGCAGCTTCTTTTTTCTTATTTATTTTTTCTTTTCTAGAACTTAAAACATATATAAAGGGGAAAGAAAAGTGAATCCATTATATACAGAGTTCTTTGCTTTCTCTTCTCTGCAATTTCTGGTATATAATATGTTTCCATTGCTATCTTTTCTCATGTTCAGCTATATTTTACTGGCCAATTCTTTAAATGATGAAGGCCTTGCTCTTCTTTCCTTCAGACAGTCCATAGAGAATTCCACTGCTGGTTACCTAGATAACTGGAACTCATCAGATGACAACCCGTGTTCCTGGCATGGTGTTGAATGCAGAGGAGAAACAGTCGTTTCTCTCAGAATTCCACATAAGGGTCTTTCTGGGTTATTCCATCTCGACGCAACCAAGCTTCTTGCTCTTCGTCAAGTTAATCTGAGAAACAATTACTTCTTTGGGAGCTTGCCGGTTGAGCTTTTTCGTGCAAGAGGATTGACAAATTTAGTCCTGTCAGGAAATTCATTTTCTGGATCAGTTCCTGATGAGATAGGGAATCTCAAGGGCCTGAAGATCCTCGATCTTTCGGAGAATTCATTTAATGGTTCGATACCTTCACCTCTTGTTCAATGCAAAAGATTGAAGCAGCTTTACCTTAGTCGAAACAATTTTGCTGGTTCTTTACCTAATGGGTTCGGAACCAACTTGGTAATGCTTCAGATACTTGATCTTTCGTTTAACAAGTTAAGCGGTTTGATCCCTAACGACCTAGGCAACTTGTCGAGCTTGAAACGTGGTCTTGACCTTTCTCACAATCTCTTTAATGGTACTATTCCAGCAAGCCTAGGAAAGCTTCCTGAATTAGTTTATATCAATCTTTCTTACAATAACCTCAGTGGTCTTATACCTCAAAATGATGTTCTACTCAGTGTAGGACCAACGGCTTTTGTAGGCAACCCTCTCTTATGTGGACTTCCATTAAAATCTCCATGCCTTATGGATCCGAAACCCATCCCTTATGAACCAAGTCAGGCTTCTCCTGGGGGCAACAGCTCCAGCCGGAGTCCTACTGTAGTGATAGGAATTGTTGCAAGTACAGTGGTGGGAGTTAGCCTTACCGCTGTGCTGTTCTCTTACTGGTATAAGAGAACGTATGTTTGTAAAGGAAGCAAACGTGTCGAGGGTTGTAATCCTGAAGAAAAATCAAGCGTTAGAAAGGAGATGTTCTGTTTCAGAACAGATGACTTGGAGTCTTTATCAGAAAATATGGAACAGTATATTTTCATGCCATTAGACTCGCAGATTAAATTTGATCTTGAACAGCTCCTCAAAGCTTCTGCTTTTCTTCTGAGTAAGAGCAGAATAGGAATTGTGTATAAAGTTGTTCTTGAGAAGGGACCAACTGTTGCAGTCAGAAGACTGGAAGACGGAGGATTTCAAAGGTACAGAGAGTTTCAAACTGAAGTAGAAGCAATTGCAAAGATTAAGCATCCAAACATTGTCTGTCTCCTAGCTTATTGCTGGTGTATCAATGAGAAGCTGCTCATCTATGAGTACGCGCAGAACGGGGACCTTTCTGCTGCAATTCATGGTCAGTTTTTTTTTCAAACTAAGACTACATCTCTTTTGTTATCTCAACTAATCAGGGTTGTTTGTTATTGTTAATTAATACTTGTTCTTACAACCTGATCAGGAAGAACAGGAATGATATACTTCAAACCTCTTTCTTGGCTGGTTCGCCTTAGAATCATGCAAGGAGTAGCCAGGGGATTAAGTTTTCTACATGAATTTAGCCCCAGACGATATGTCCATGGAAATCTAAAGCCTAGCAATATTCTGCTTGGAGAAAACATGGAGCCATGCATCTCCGATTTCGGACTTAGCCGTCTAGCATACACAACTGAAGAATCAACATCAGTTTACTTAGAACAAACAACAGGTGGCACGCCGCTACCAGGATCTCCATTCGCATTTACACCAATAAATTCAGGTGCAGTTATGGCTTACTATGAAGCTCCTGAGGTATCAAAATCCTCCAAGCCGTCACAGAAGTGGGATGTGTATTCATTTGGAGTAATTTTACTGGAGATGATTTCTGGGAAGTCGCCAGTTATGCAGACAAGTGCTTCAGAAATGGGTCTTGTCCAGTGGATACAGCTGAGTACTGAAGTGAAGCCACTCTCTGATGTATTAGATCCCTTCCTAGTTCATGATTTAGATAAAAAAGAAGAGATGGTTGCAATACTCAATATTGCTCTAACCTGTGTTCATACGAGCCCAGACAAGAGACCTTCTATGAGGAATGTTAGTGATTCTCTGGAAAGATTGTCCTCATCTACATGAGGAAACCGCCATGTACACAATACATCTTCTTTCAAGAAACAGATTATGTCCCCTAGTTTTCCTCTGCAAGATAGTGAAATGTGTGTAGTCTTCTTGTTTGTCCACTTGTCATTTTGCTATGTATGTTTGTCCTGTAGGAGTAGTTTTGGGTTAAACTGCATTTTGCTACTACCTGCTATTGCTATGTATACTACACTCTAGCTGCAGTTTCTCTTACTCTGAATAAATAAGCTGAACAATCTATTTGGTAATAATTTTATTTTCATTTTTTCCTTTTGAAAAAAAGTCGATTCATACTGTGGTGATTCTTTAACCTATCAAAATCATTTCTTTTTCCCTTTTATCTATTCCTTCAACATGTGAAGCATTTAGCAATGAGTGATCAAGCAAATTCATGAAATTGTGCAGGGTTAAACAGTTTCACAAGCAACCACTAAATATATATACACATACTGAAACCAACCCTTATATCAGACAAAACCACTTAGACATTTTTTTGTTCATCTAAAAAAAAAAGAATTAAAGACAAACAAAAACAGGGACAAAATGATGAATAGTCATTGGTGAAGCAAATCTCTTTTTATTAAACCAGCAACCAAAGCATGCCAAAGGCAAAGGTAAGCGACAGGCAATCACAAGTAAACAAGCACAGCAAAAGAAAAAAAATCACAAGTAATCATGACCAGTAATGGTTGTGAAAGAGATGAACAAATGCAGATCAAATATCCAAGTGGATTCCTTTGTCCTTGGCCCTCTAATGCTTATGGTTTTAGATGCCCACAGTTCAGGAAAAGAGCCAACTATGATGATGGTTTGACCAAAGAAAGTACCCCCAGCATACTAGGAGCACTTATTTATATCCAAATGCTGAACTCGCAACATGATGATCCTGTCAATGGCATAAAGGCACACAACAATAATTTTTCTAAGCAACCAGTGTCGACCTTACTTTTGCATCATTCATTACAAGTGATCATAAACCACCATTGATTCTGGATAGATAAAACCAGGACCAACTGGAGAAGATCAAAAAAGTGTTTTACATTAATACTAGTTGGCAATGATATACTTTCTGAGAAATAACTATGTCGTAGATGATGAAGAAAACACGTAGCAGAACATGAAGGGTTCTTAGCTCTTACCTTAGACGTGGAATAGCCACCTGCCATTTGCCAATGGCATAGCTCAACAAGCTCTTTTAACCCAAAAGATGCAGGAATCCAGATTCAATCAAGACCATGAAAAGATACAAAATGCAAAGGATAGAATTTTGTAAGCTTTAAAAAGGAAGGAAAAAAAAAATCCTTTGAAAGCAAAGTACACCAAGGCTACGAAAGATGGCGACTTAAGGAAGGCTGCAGAAATTCTGAAAGCAATCAGATGAGTACTTAGAAGCAATCGTATGAGTTACACGAAGGCTGCAGCAAATGATCATTCAAGCAAGTCACCATGACGAGCATATTGCACCATTTTGTGTATGGATTCGGTCCAATTATTTATAAATCTTTAATAACATACTAAATTTTAGTTATTCTAAAATTAAAAATACAAATACCGTACTAAATATAAATGACACCGTACCGAATTGAACCAACTTTTACGGTTAAATATAATTTGGTTCGTTGCTATTTTTTATTCTAAATCTTAGAAAAGACCGTTTTTAAATCTTATCTTTAATCAAAAACAGTCAGAGAAAATACAATTATCAACAAAAAAAAAAAGTAGCATAAAAATTGAAATTAGAATTACAATCACATTTTTGAAGAACTTGTTTTGTAATTCAGCCACTTGCAAGTATGATAATTTAATTTTCAAATACAAACCATTAAAATATATGCTACTAGTAGTATAAAAATATTTTACAGATGGCTATCAATAAAACGAAAAACCTACCTTTATGTAGCACTAGAACACAAATCCAAAAAATACAAGAGTTCTAAAGATTACAAACTGCAATTTAGAACAACAACATAGCAGCTCCAAATCTAAAATCACCAGCTTAATCTAAGAAAATTCACAAAAGAAGAAGAACAACAGTACTAGTACACACCCCAACAATTGAAAAAGAAAAAAAGCAAAGTAGCTAATAAAATGAATCAAATTTTTCTTATAACTTTGATTTTAACCAAAATTAACTTAATATAATACATACACCATAACACAAAATTAGCAAAGAAAGGTTATTACCTCCCTTCAAAATTAGTACTCTACATTTAGTCATTTTTATTATAAAATATAAAGTATATTCTAATATAGTTAGTTTTAATAAAATTTATTTATATAATATAAACAATTTTCGGATCAGTTCAATTCGGTAATAAAAACTTTCAATAATTTCAATTTTAATACATTTCAGTACAGTTATTCGATTCATGTCAGAATCACCAAAATTCTTTATTGTTAACACGAAGAAACAAAAAGGAAGAAATTTCAAAGCATGGATGATTTTTAGACTATCAAGGAAATTAATTTGAATACTAAAGTTTAAAATAGCAGAAAAGACAACCATCTTTAAAACTAACCAATACGGGCCAAAAAATGGAGCGACATGCATAATAGGAGTGCTACCTAACAATCATATTAAAGAAAATAGAAGACCTGCCTGCACTACAAAACATGCTCATCCCAATATAGAAATAACAGAAACTTATAAAACAATAAAACTCCTGCGAAGTTCCCTTCGAAGCACGGTTATATGGCGAAGTTCATTGAAACCTAGAGTATGCTTAATGTAGAAATACACAGATTTAATACAACTGTTGCAAATGACCAGGAAATATCAATTGGTATCATTGCCTGACTGAAATAAGTTGGTCCTAATGCACATTATATTCACAAGTTCTACGTGCAACTAGCCAATGGCCAACAAGAAGTTGGTCATTCCCATGACTAGTAAACTACATCAAACAATAGAAGGAAAATAGAGAAAGAAAAAAATTACATCTTCACTAAACTACATGAAAGCACATTTGACATCAAACATTTGAATATACTTCCAACAATATTTAATCAGATTGAAATACCATAGCATTTCATAGAACACAATCATAAAGCAGGATGATAACTTTAAGCAAATCAACATTAGCATTCCGTTAACGACAATAATCCAGGAGCTTAAAACAGTTCAAAATTGATGGATCACAGTTAAATTCAATAAAACTTATACATTGTGTTTACAAGTATGGTATATTTATACTTATACTACATACTATAAAATCTCAACACTCATATCAAGTAACAAAGACGGCAATATAATTTAGGGTAACAAAAAAAAAAATGAAACAAAAAGGTAAGAAGACCAAACTGTTACTTCCATTACAAATAAACAACTCAAAATACTACCAGAATAAAAATACAAGGAAAAGTTCCAAATTACCAAAAACTCTCCTCCCAAAATTGTTCAATCCAACATATGCTTATTGTGGCTGTGTGGTTCTTATTTGCTGCTTAGCATTGTCCGTGTGCAACTGTGCTAAAGCCTCTGACAACATGACTGCTGAGGCTTTGGTCATGGTTGGGTATTGAGAAGGCAATTTAGGAGGTGGAGGCTGAGATTTATATATTTGAATACGCAGAGGGTCATCATCAAGTTCATTAGTATAATTCTCAGTTTCTATGGAAGCAATACCAATGGACTGAACTTGCTGATTTACTTGAGAAAAACCTCCAGCTTGCTGACGATTTTCCTTGCATGGTACATTAACAAGTGAACTTGGCATTGGGACTGTTCTATAAACCTGTGAGGCTGCCTCAGGCACAGATGATGCTGCTGCAACCTTGTAAGCCACTTGGACTGGGTTTAGAGAAGGATTAGGATGAGCTGGTGGACGACTAGAAGCAATAGTTGCAGGTTTAATCAAGCTACTTTGCATAGGGAAATTGTAAGGATGCCCAACAGGCACAAAATATACTGGAGCCGGCTGATTGGTCTGATAATATGTCTGCTGCTGAGGCACTGGAGAACTCATCACATAGTAAGAAGATACTGGCATCATGCCAGTTGGGTTCTGGGGCAAGTAATGTGGGGTAGCAGTATGAACAAATTGTACTTGTGGTTGATCAAACTGTAGAGACAATGGAAACCCAGAAACCTGAACTGTCTTATGCATCTCAATACCGATGGGAGAATCAACGACCTTTGTCTCTGACTCTATAGGGTAACCAGTTCTATTCTCCAGTACAGGAACAGGAGCAACTGGGTCTTGATAAGTCCCAGGCTGTGGATGAGAAACAGTAGTAGCCATAGCCACACTATTATCACTGTAAACAACAATTACACAACCCTGTCATACTCACTGCTGGAAAGGTCAAAATTTTAACATCCCAATATCGGGAAAAGCAAAAACAAGAACTTAAAAATAAAAAGCGGTTAACCAAACCAAGATTCAGTTTTTTAAGTATCACTATGATTACTACATTTCTACAGCATAATGTTCGGAAACTAAAAACGCAAGAAATCAATTCAATTGAATTCTATTTAGTCACTTCTCCTGTTGGGAAATGTCATAGAAACTCAGCAAAAGAAAGAGGAGGCATTATGATTGACATAAAAGCTTTCCACAAATGAATCATTTGGAAATAATTCAATTGAATTGAGTTCTTGCAAGTGATTTGTTCCGAATAAGGGAAAAGAATTAATTTTGATAAGAAACATATGTATACCTTGCAGCAAATGATTCAGAAGCAGACAATTTGACCTTATTATCCAACAAACCAGCACCAAGATCGTCAGCTTGGGCACCCTTAGCAGGCAAATTAGACAAAGAAACAGAAGAAGAAGTAGAGCCAAAAGAAGAAGTAGTCTCCAAAATCATAGACTCAGCTCCACAAAGACCATTAATCTCATTATTACCCTCACAATTCCCTTCTAAACCAAACCCAAGACCACTTCCACATCCTTTTTGCATAATTTTAGCACTTTTCAAAACATCAGCAAACCAAGTCTCCGTCTTGGGATGCTTCAATTCATTGAACTGACTCAACTCCATATTAGAAGAAATGGGTTTTGTCTGAAAGATGAATAATCGAATACGTGAGGGAGTAGGAGAGAGGCGGTGGTGCTCATCAAGCATAATAAGAAGATCATCATCAGTAGAAAGTGAAATGAGAGAGTCAAGATCATGGCTTGGAAGTTGGTACTTTAGAGTAAATGGGCAGTTAATATGAAGTGTTGAGGATAAGTGGGTAGTGAGAGAAGAAAGCGTTGTGGTGGTCGTGGGGATGGTGATGATGCGAGTGTCACCACCAGCATAGTATAAAGATTTGGTGTTTGGACGTGTGATTATTTGGCCACCGTAGCTGCACATCAGACGGAATTTATTAGTTGCTGTTGCTGTGGTGGTGGAGGAGGGTTGTGGTGGCGGCGTTGGATCCATTTTGACGGAGGCGGTGGAGGTCGATAGAAGAGCGGTGGTTGTGTTTAGGGTGGTGGAGTGGAGGTGTTTAAAATAAGTTTGACATTGGCAAGTGGGAAATTGGTTTTTTTTTTGTGTTTCTAACATGTTCTGTAAGAAGGTTTAACGCAACCGGATGCAGCATTTTAAGATAAACATGAAATTCACTGGATAACTTATATATCCATGTCTAATACTATTATTAATTTCAATAACATAAATGCATTGATAGCTCCATTTTATATATTTTTCATAATTTAGATTAATTTGTAATGGTTAAAGTTATCGAATATTGATATAAATATAATAATATTAAGTGAAACTAATAAATTAATATTAAGCGTTTATCCTATTTAGTTTTATTTTAATATTTAATATAATTGAATAAGGGTAAGGTGATCTTAAATTTAAATTATAATTAAAAGAATTAGTTATATTTAATTTGATTAGGTTCTATATGACATATTTACTTATTTTAAAAAAAATTGAAAATTTTAAAACCTATAAAATATATTAGAATTAAAATTTTATATTTATTGGTACTGATGGAATTATTATCTATAAACCATAATATCATTTAATTATTCAATTAATGTGCAATATGAGAAGTTAGTTTTGAGTTTAAATTTTTAGATTCGTTAATATTATTGAAAATTAACGGTTAGAAATGCTATTAGTGTATATATATATATATTTATGAATAAAAAATTTAATAATAATATGAAAATTTATATAAAAATTAATTATTATATAACCATAATTTATGACAATCCAAATTGAAATGATAGCAAGTTCTTAATGTTCGAGAGGAAGGAATAGAAAGTGTAATAATGGTGTTTTCTTTATGAGTTTGTGAGGAGGACAAATTGGAATGAGTAGATAACTACACATCCAAAAGATAACATTAAAAACAAAAATTATTGCTTTTTATGAAGATACTTAGAATTAGAGGACAAAATGATGTGGCCTTGTGTAAGAAAATTGTGAAGTTCCAACCTTCAGAATCATATTGACTAGCAAGAACAATTACGAAATTTCTTAAATAGAATAAAAAAAATGAACATGTAACCATCTCTAAGAAATAAAATTTAAGAAATAATTTAAAATAATAATCTTAAGAATATAATTTAAAACTCACATTTTAATCTTTTTTTTAGAAAAATTACCATTGTGGTGTCCTAACTTCATAAAATCTAACAATTTAGTGCCTAAACTTTTTCTTAATACAATTTGGTAGTTAAATCTATAAATCGATTACATTTTAAGTGTTTTTAGGAAGTTATGTCCAAGTATTCTAAGACCAAAAGCCAACATTTCATATTCTTTACACTAATTTTCTTTCTACATTTTATTTTTTTAGTGTAAAATAAAGAAAAATGTTGTTTATTTATGTTTTTATGAGAGGCAGGACATTTTAATAATCTCGTAAGATAAGTTGTAATCCTAATAGATAGTTTATTTCATGTGAGAAAGGTGCTATTCATATATTCAAGTGCTTGATGCACCAATTAGTGAAAAAAAATAAAATAAATCATATGTAATTAGTTGAGGATGATAAGAAATGGAGAATCTGAAACATATCTACGGGCCAAGTGCAATCTTGTTGATATTGATTATTATGTATGAATCATAGTGGTAAGGGTGTTAACTGTAATAATGATTTAGGCCAATTGGTAATTATTAGTTGTAAAGTTTAGTATCAAACTTTTGGACGTATAAGGTATGCTTTTTTATTATGTGGTTTTGTAAGTTTCCACTTTGTAATATGATTTTATAAGGAGATAATCTTGTTTACTAAGGTTTTTAGTTAAAATCTCTCATTTTGGATATTAATTGACAGAAATGGATGGTGAATTAAATTAATAAAATTATATTTGATTAAATATGTATTGATGTTTATCTCATATATATGGCACATTATATGTTTGACAAAATACATAAAAGAAAAGTCCATTGCAGTATGGCCATTTCAGTATTAACTTTGCTGGAGATATTTAAATATTTACAATTTACAGATTTTAATCTGAACAAAATTATTTTTTTAGATTAACATTCTAAATTCCATATCTATTAGCTACATGGATATATTCAAGTCAAAGAGAATAGATAAAAATTAACGAAAATTTGTAAAAATTATAAATAAGTAGATCAAGTCGTATTCATATAATATCATTTGAAATTTTAGATGATTTTAAATTTTATCATTTTGGATAAAAATAATTTTGGATTAATATAATTTTGAATTTGAATAATTTAGAGTTTAAGTTTGGATCATATTGGATTCGATTTTTTTATTCAATTTTGTCTTCGAATTCAAATAATTACATATTTAAAAAAAAAAGTTGATTTGAATTCTCTTAGATTTTAAATGAAATTTCAAATTTACTTATCAAATTCCATTTAACTTTTTGAATTAATTAATTTAATTTTACTTTTTAATCTCACTAATTTTATCTAATAAAGTTATATAAGTCTAATTATCTCAAGATTAAAGCAAGTTATTAATTAATTATTTTTTACTTAATTAATTAATTTTTTAACTTCATGTCTAATAAAGCTATGAATACAGTTAACTATTATTAATATAGGTTTAATGTGCTTCTAACTAATTTTTTTATAAATATTTAATCAAATAAAACTAAAGTTATAGAATTTAATATACTTACTATACACATTGAGTAAAATCATGAATGCATTTAGTTAATTGTCAATATAAATCCAATGTACTTCTAATTTTTAATTAATTAATTTTTAAATATTTGATCAAAGAAACCTTACAATACAAATTACTTAAGAAATCATTCATATAAATATGTATCAAGTGTTAATAAATTATTTGTATTTTAAATGTTTTATCACGTAATAAATCTTATAAATTAATCAAATTTATTAAATTAGTCCATTTTCTCAAATTAGGACTAACAAAAAATATTGAACGAATAGTTCACTAACCAATAGTATCATTTCAATTATAGAGGAAATGCAAATTATTTTATTTTAAAATATCAAAAAATAAATATGAAAGTAATAAATATAAAAATATCTATGTAATTAAATATATTATTAATTTTAAGAACAATTAATTTAATTACTTAATTTATTTTAAAAAAGTATTTTGTCTATAAACTAAAGATTTTCAAAATGTAAATAGTATTAATATCGAAAATTTATTTAATTAATTTTTCAAAAGTAAATTATTCTTTATGAATGGAAGATGGGCAGTGAGGAAGCCACCCGGAAGTAAGCAAAATTGTCAATCAATTTCATAGTGAATTACTCTTTTACCCACTCCAATTCCCTCGTATAGTCCCATTTTTCCTCCAGGAGCTAAAAAAACATATTTAAAAATTAGATTGCTTGACTTTTATTTATAACAATTGCTTTTAAATTATTAGTTTAATAATAATTTTATTTTCATCCTCAAGATTTTTTCTCATAGCAACATTAGAAGTTTTAACTTTTCTTAAAAATAATTTAAAATATAAATTAAATTAAATTTCCAGATAATAAATACAAAAAATCTATTTCTCAATTTAAATTATATTTTTAATTACTTGTTAATAATTTTATTTTTTGAGTATATGATATACATTAGGTAAATTAATTATTTTATTTCATGATTAAATTTATAAAACAATAATCTTAAAAATCAGAAATTTAAGGATTAATTTACAAAAGATATTTGTTAAAATTTTAAGTGAAATAAAATATAAAAATCAGTATGGAAAGTTATTAATTATATATATGATAATTGAATATCACTAAAATATTATATTTTAATATTATATCCGGATATTGTTTTAAATTCAAGTAATTCTGGACTTTTTTATTAGCCTCGAGTTTGAATAGTTTTAAAATTTGAGTTATTTTTAATTTTGGGACTATCTCAAATTTAGATTGATTTTATTCGAGCTTGAATTTAGTTCGGACTCAAATTTATATAGTTCGAGTTCGAATTGATTTAGTCGCATGTTACTGAGTTCTTGAATTATTTCAGATTAGTTGCTTTAAATTCGAGTCATTTTAGATTTGGACGATTTCGGCTCCAATCATTTTGAGTTCTAAGTGTTTAACTTTTTATTAAAATTTAGATTAAAATATATTAAATCCAAGTGATTTGAATTAGATTTCTAAGGTAACATGGAACTCTACCATCTCTAGATATCAGTTAATTTTAGAAAAAAGATGGTTGATTTTGTAAATTTTACTAATTATCCGGGCTTAATAGTAATTTAACATTTTCTATGCAGAAATTAAAAAGAAAAACTCACTGTCAAACGGATGGAAGAAAAGAAAAGAAAAAAAGTATTGAGACGGTTTTGACTATGGAAAACTGCCAGTAGCAGCTTTTAAACCATTTCTTGATTGTCAATTGATTTTTTATTTTTATTTTTTAAGAAGATTGATTGTCAATTACATTGCAAGGGAAACCCAAAAGTTCTCAGGTATTTCTTTAGTATTATTTTATTATTATTATTATTTTACCTAAGAGCTTTTTTTTTTCTTTTCGTTTTGTTCAATTTTTCGTGTGGTGGGTAACATTTAGTTTGTACCTGTACCGTGTGAACCTACTCGTAGGAAGCTTCCTTCGCCATTTTTCCACTTTCTTGAGTAAGACAAAACTGTTGCCACTAAAAACTAAGAATACGCATCTGCATTATTCTGTGGTTTTTGTTGTTCATGTAATGCCTGGGTGGGATTTTGGATCTCTCTCCTGGTTTAAGAATTTCACTGGCATCTTTCAGGTTAGTGGTTTGTTTTTTTTTTTTTTCCTCTTTTCGTTAGTCTTGTAGCTGTGAAGTTGGATACAGGGTTTTGTACTATCTGTGGATAAAGTTTGTTATTTTTGATGTTGCTGGAGTTGTACTTTTGTACCATGAATGGGACTGCTTTTGTTTAACTAATCAGAAGTAGAGTTAGATTAGTAAATGGGTATGCTTTATTTTTCTGTTACTGCTCCTTCTGTACATGTAACATTCCAAATGCTCAGTGGGCTATCCTTGGATTTTTACTGTGAGAGTTCGAATCGTTGTTTAAGCTGGAATCTTGGTGCGGCCATATAATTGCTCTGAAGGTTAAGAGCAAACCTTTACCACCATCTATCCAATATATCTGAAACCTTCATTTTAAAGACAAAATTTTCTGTCAATGCATTACAAACATGAAGATATTAAAAGCATTGGAATATTATCTAATTGCTAGTCATTTTTAGTAATGTAGCTGATCAGGTTACCTGAATGATGATAAGCAGCTTGCTTCTGCATGAACTTTCCTCCAAATATTAGTGAAATGTTATCAAATATATAATGATGTTAAGATCACATCCTTTAGGTTAAAAAGATACTTTAAAGAGTCACATAATTTAAGTGGCAGTGTCTATATATGCAGAAAAGAGTTCGAGTTTCTCTCTTCTTACATTCCCTCATCAGTCAACTGCCACAGTAGTTTTCTGTTGAAGTAATGACCAGAAGTGTTTGCATTTTCATCAAGGATGACCAAATTGTTGGTGTAATAGAACGCTGGTGATGAATGGAACCAATTTATTTACATGCACAAACCAGAAACTAAAGCCAAAGTTCGGTGTTCTGTCCAAGTTAGCTTTTCACTTTTGTCTGCGATCTGATAACTTAGGCTCATAGAACAACAGTTAATCATGAATGCGGTTTTGCTTCAACTGCTTCATCCCATTTACCACTCTCTTGTGCAAAATGTGCTTCATCAACAGTTTTTCAGCTTAACCTCCACAGGTTGAGAAACTGCTGAATGAAAGATAGGGGTATATACAGGGTACAATTGTTATCAATAGCACATGGCTTCTATGTCTTAACTTCTGTTTTATAGATTCTGGAAGAGAATGTATAGCCAGCGAGGCATTTGTTGAATTAGCTCATTTGTTTGCAATTTAGTTATGAACAATTAGCCTATCACATATACTGGCAATTGAGAGGACCACAGAAACTACACGGTTGAGCCAAAAGGTTTTACTTTTGGCCAATGACCTGTTTTATTGTGAGCTAAAGTTTGTTCTGAGAAACTTAATTTTGCATATTGTTATGAGGGCCGCCATAATATTAAATGAGTCAGTTTTCTAGATAAACCTTCAACATATTTGTATCTAGGGAAAGGTTAGAAACACAAATTCTCTTTGGTGATGCAATACTTGACTACAAAGTAAAACTGGTATCTATTTGAAAATTGTATTTTTTTTGGCCCATTTATTTCTGTCATGAATATACCCTGGTGTGAAAGGGGGAAAAATAGAAAAAACAAAAACAAAAGAAAAAACATAACCTTATAATTACTTGTGTGATTTTCCGTAGTTTGACCTTCCAGGGTGAAAAGGAAAGCTTTTCAGATATATTTGGTGGATATGGTGGAATTATTTGGACTTCTCTTGCGTAGCAGTATGTGTACGTGGTGCTTTCACGTGCAGGAGAATCTTGATGGTGTTTTCTTAGTACCAATTCATGGCAGCTAATTAGCAAGTACTCTGGATTTTCAGGAAACTAATTTTGCAGATTAATCCCATGGAATTAGCTTGAACAATGTCATTGATGGTTCATGTAACACTGTCATTTGATGTTTGGTAGTGGCAAAGTAACACAATGTATACAAAGTGTGTTATGCTACACGTCCTATAAAAATGATTTTATTGTTCGAGAATTTTGCAACTATCATACTTGCATGCAGCATCATAAAATCCCCACTCTCTGTACCTCTTGCTTCCTATAATAAATTTGATTTGCGCTCTCACCATTTTTTCTGGGTTGCAATGTATGTAGTTAGTGCTGTGCGCATCTTTCCTAAGTTACCCTTGATCTAAGAATTTGCTAAAAATAAATTTAAATAAACCAACATGTCCTAAGCATTAACTTTTATCTGAAGTTAGATATATAGAATTTGAGGCATTATTCATACTACTAGCTTTACCTGAATAGTGCCTTTGATTGGGGTTATTTAGGGTGTTTCAACTCAGAGGCTGGAGGTTACTGCAAATACTTGCCAATCATTTCCATTTCTTGGCGTTGCATTGATAGAACACAAGAACAAAGAGGTATATACTCTTATGATTTCTGCTTGAAGGTGAGGCCTCCTTGAGGTTTATAATTTTGCTGGACCTTATATTCGTCCACTGGGGTACTAGCTTTGTTATGCTTGTTCTAGTTGTATAAATAAGTGCTAAACTCGAAGTTTCTATAACATCAGAACTTCGAACACGGAGCATGATGACACACTGATATAGATTGTTATATTCATCTTTATTTTTATGCCTCTTTTGCTTTTCTCTTTAATAGAGGGATGGGCAGGTGAATTGATGACATTGTATAATGATGCATGAGTCCTTTGTCATTTTCTTCAGACATTTAGTTGTCTGCCGTGTTCATTTATAGCCCCTCAGACAGCACTGATCTACAGTGTTTAATAGATTGTTCTAAAAAACTGTCTGGTCCTCTTCCAGTATGCATAATTTGGCATGATTAATTCTTTTCTGTATTATTTGTTGGAACGATGCTATACTGGTATACAGCTGCATATGCATTGAAAAGCATATTATATTGTTGTTGACACTCAAACAGTAACACAGCAAAGTAATATCACTTTGCATTTTACCTGAAGAAAGTGTTTAATCGATCCTTCAGTCATACTTCACCATACAGAACAAAGTCAGATTTTTAGTATGTTTTTTGATGTGGAGCTTGCACCCTGATGTCAAATTACTCTAAACTCTGGCATTTATGCATCAAGCTGTGCAAGATGAGGGAGATCCAACTTGGTTCACATACTGTGAGGTCCCATGGAATCACTGTTGCAAGGACTCACATGCATGATTGGCTTATACTCATGCTTCTTGTTATGTTAGATGTCATCCTATATGTTATTCATCCATTTTATCGGTATGTTGGGAAGGATATGATGACAGATCTTAGGTATCCAATGAAAAGTAATACAGTGCCATTTTGGGCTGTTCCAGTAAGTTTCTTGTCAGATCATCTTCTGAATTAAATTATTCATTTGCGGATAAGCCATGTGAGCAACAAAATTAATGAATTTCTCGTTTTCTATTACTCAGTTATATAGCATTCTTTTGCCCATGGTGATTTTCCTCATTATCTATTTTCGTAGGAGAGACATCTATGATCTCCATCATGCTATACTAGGTAATAATATCTTTAGCTCCTTATTGTTTTATATAAAAATGTTCATCTCATAATCATCTGTTTAAAAACCATTACATATTTAATTAATACATGAAATGCATTTTTAATGCAGGCCTCTTATACTCCATTCTAGTGACAGCTGTAATTACTGATTCGATTAAAAACGCAGTCGGTCGGCCTAGACCTGATTTCTTTTGGCGCTGTTTTCCTGATGGAAAGGATGTATGTGTCTATGAACCTGCTGCTATTTACTATATTTATATTACTGCAGCTAATAGCTAACGGTGTCTCAGGTTTATGATCAATTGGGAAATGTTATATGTCATGGTGATAAAAGTGTTATAAAGGAAGGGCACAAGAGTTTTCCAAGTGGGCATACTTCAGGTAAGTCTATTTTCACTTATTTAAAGAAAAACTAAGGAAAACATTAACAATCAGAGGACTTATACTTTACATGGGCAATTATTAATGAAGAAGTATTTTAATCTGTATACTGAAATATTGGCTAATTTTGTGAATAAATGAAACCCTCAGTTAATTCGTCAAACGTTTTTCTGCAGTTTACTTTCTTGGGGTAATCACTTTCATTTTTCAGGGTCCTTTGCTGGTCTGGGTTTTCTGTCACTGTATTTATCTGGAAAAATAAAAGTATTTGATCGCAGAGGCCATGTTGCAAAACTTTGCATTGTCTTTCTTCCTCTACTAGTTGCTTGTCTTGTTGGAATCTCTAGAGTTGATGACTACTGGCATCATTGGCAGGATGTCTTTGCTGGAGGTCTCCTGGGTTCGTGCTCTATGTGCTTTATTATTTTATTTTAATTTCAGTTGTTTAAGTGAAAATAGTTCATTGTTCAATCAAATATTAATTTCACTGACTCTTGAAGAGGCATCTTTTGCAGGGCTTGTAGTTGCTACTTTTTGTTATTTGCAATTCTTTCCTCCACCATATCATCCTCAAGGTATGCTCCTTTATAAATTTATGAGTTCTCCTTTCTTATTGCTGCAATGGATTCTGGGAGAGGATTTCCACTAATAGTTAATCAATGATATCCTTGCAGCATTTTATTTATAAGAACTACAAAATGTGATGGTAATATGAAAATCTGCATGTCATTTTAGAATCTACTTTTCTGTTTCACTTGGTGCATTGAGAACCATTTTCACCAAGAAAAGGTGTAAAGATTAGAAATGGACAAAATTTGGTAATTGATTATCAAAGTTATGGTACTGTAAAGTAAGAGAATTGCAGTTCATCCATGTTAGCTGATACATGGACATTGAGAAAGTTACTGGTATTGCAGCACTGCAAAAACTACCTAGAAATGAAGCTGAAAACGACCATATAGGAAATGTATAACTTTATAGATGTACCCTTTATATGATAATAAATTTTTTTTTTCTAAATCCTTTTATTAACCCTTTTCTAGAAGTTCTTATGAAGACTCCTACAAATAGTTTAATTTGTATAAATGATTTCATGTTGAATTGGAAAGTAAAGATTAATTTAAAGATGTATTTAGTACCTCTTCTGTCTATGTTTGTCTCTGGCATCTGCATGGATAAACTCAATTTTGAATACACAAATTTTTTGTACTTTTTTTTCCTTTTGTAAAGGGATTGTTGATGCCAAATTTAACCTGGTTTTGGTCTCATCTGCAAATTTGCAAATCCTGAAGACCGTTTTCTGTAATAGGACCTAGATTAAGTGGAACCATGGTGCTCCCTTTACCCTTTTCTTTCATTGCATTTCGCCCCCTTGTATCATCCATCCTCCTTATTACAGTTCTTTTAGCAGCTAGATTTAGCTATTTTCATACAAATTTAGGACTGCCTATATGGTTTTTTCTTATCTGTTAACCTCAAATTGAGGTGATGCAGATTAGTAAATATCTTACTCAAATTTCTTTGACATCCTGTGCTACAAAGATGTGCTCATTGTAAAGAGCTTCAAGGACTTGTATGAAGCTTCTTAAAAGCCTGGGAAGTAACTATTGCCAGATATGCCAACACAAAACCCAAGCAGATTTGCCTGTCACTTCATATTGAGTTTATCAATGTTTTGGCTTTCAACATCATATATTGATAGATTGCCAAATTTCCTTGCAGCATTTTATGTTGTTTATTTTCAGCCGTGGTCTTGATGATCTTGACATGATAAAAAAGCGGACATCTCATCGGGCTGCCACGGTAATCTGAGTTTACTGTTCTCCTATCTGTTTGTAGGTTGGGGGCCTTATGCTTACTTTCGGGTATTGGAGGAGTCCCGTGGAAGTACACAAGCATCCAGTGCCATAAACCTGCTAAATTCAGAGATAAGGGAGGCTCAAGTTGAAAATGAAGATGACAGTAATGGATTTTTGGGGCTACATTTGGCTGATGCCTCTAGTTTTCCAATGGGAAAGGAAGACATAGAACGTGGAAGGAGGTGATTTTCAGTAGTCATCTAAAAGCGCAGGGTATAATGTGGTGTTAGACTCTTGTCATTGACCAGAAGAAGAAGAAGAAGAAGAAGGTAGTTATCTTTCATTGCAATACCACTGATCTGCAGAATGCTTGTCCATTTTAGCTACTGAAAGTTATCTCCAAGAAATCTTTTCTGATAAAAGTAAGGAACAACTCCCACATATTTGGCACACCAAAACTGAAGTTGCTGTCCTTGCATCATTCTATTTTGATTATATTTTGCAAGAGAGAATTCGATGAATGATTAATAGTAAGATATTATTTTAGTAAACTTATACTGATGGCTGTACGAATCATGTAATGATAAATTCGTCAGAATGAGAAAAAAAAAGTCAGAAAATGTGATGTAATATTTTGTAAACCATGCATGTATAGGGTTAACATGCCAAGGATTCCTGGGACGAATGAGGATTGCAAAGTGTTAGACTAATGGAGGACTGATTTTATTTTTTTTCCCTTTTCGTCAGATCACAGATGTGTAAATGGATTTGCTAAACTATTTATCCAAATGTTATTTTAGTAAAGACAAATATGAGTATTTTGTTTCACTTTTTGCCTATCTAATGTGACATTTATAATTTTTATAAAATTATCTTTTAATATTTTAAAATTAAGGAATAATTTTGTAAAAGAAGGCAACATCAAGTGGATAAATATGAAATAAAAAATGATTCAATGTTTAATATTTTCCGAAAAATATTATTATTAGACATTCATGAGTTCAGATAACACATAAATGCTTGTATCATGCAAAGAATCCATTTTTACGACCTAATCACCAGCTATTCATTGCCTTTGCCTTATCCACCAAACTTCCCGTCCATGTAACCTTGTTGCTGTATTTTGTACTGTAATACTATGGTGAAAATTGCTGTTATTACAGTACTTGCCTCTTCTGAATAAAGAGCAGTCGTTATGTCCTATCCAATTTTTGCTTGTACAAATTTTAATTACCAAGCCTAGCAACAATCCTGAACTTGGCAAATAGTAATAAATGATAAGTCGGTGCAAGTGAAAATCCAACAAGAGCTTCTCATTAACAGTACTTGCTCTTATTCTTGTTTCCTTTTCAGTCAAACATGGACAGTAAGAAACTGAGGGAGGACTAAAAAAGAGAAAGCGTTACGGGTTTCCTATAAAAGGAGAAAGCAAAGCTTGTTAAGGAAAGGGTATTGATTTGTGCATTATCATTTTGGATCCTAAACAGCGTAACATACATGTCAAGGCAGAGACATGGCCTATGGAGTCTCAACAAGTTAAGCACATTATCAGAAAATACAAAAGAAAGGAGCAAGAGAAGAGATCATTCTTGCATGTTCCTGAAAGTAAACAGGAGTTGAAAATTGGTGCTCAAGTACCCTTTACATGACCGTATGAAGAATTGGAACAAAATCTTGGTAAATTGGAGTCTAAACTTAAAGTTGCTGATGAGAAAATTAAAATGTTGAAAGATACACAACTTCTGATGCTAACAGATACAAGTCAGTTTGAGTTGGAATTGTTTCCAAGGACTGAACAAAGAAACAATGACAATGAATATTCAAGTGGGAAACAGTCTGTGAATTCACTTCATAGTGATCAAGTGCTTAACCATTTTCAAGGTGATTATCCTCAGATGTTTCATTTTAATCCAAACTTTGGGGCAACTGGCAGCAGACAATGTTGAATTTCATGAAAAATGGTAATGAATCTGGGGTTGCACTAACTACTGATACTCAATTTCCTCAATCACATGCACCTATCAGCTTTGATCTATTAGCACCTTGGAACAGGGAGAATTTAATGGTCAGTAATCCTTGGTTGAGCAACCAATACCACCTTACTGTAAAATTCACCATTTTAGTACCAATTGAGCATTATTTGACATTTGACATTCACTAAATATTATATATGAAAAACAACCAAAAGATTATGCAAATAATGAAATCAATAACCCAATAACAATTCTTTTATTCTGAGCATATGTCTTTCAATCAAACAAATCAGACTGCAAAGAATCCAAGCTACGACCATATCCAAGTCCACGCCCGTACCCGAATCCTAACCCGAGACCACAACCCATGCCAAACCCATACACAAACTTAACATGGTTCCAAGGCCACCCCCCATACCCAACTCCACCGACCAAACCTAGACCGAAGCCAAAGCCGCACCCGATGCCTAAACCAGCTCCAGGACCCACCACATTCTCCTCCAGTTTACGGTAGTTATCTTGGAGGAATTCAGTTACTGGGAACTGGTTCCCACTGTTCTTGCTTCTCTTATTCTTGTGCTCCTTCCAGTTCCAAAGGAAGCTTGAGTCGTCTGGCTTACTGTAGTAGTTATGTTTGGATTTGGGTTTCATGGATGCTGACTGCTGATTCAGATAATGGTGGCAAGTGGAAACAGTGTACTTGCTTAAAGATTTCTATTAACAGTGGAGTTGCATTCTGCTGTGTTTAGAATTCTATCTATTCCACGAATTGGGGCAATTTATGCCCTGCACCCCGGTCCACCTTTCAGTGTGGGCCGGAGGCAGGAACATACGACAATTCCGCTGTTTTACTTTTTTTTTTTTTTTTTTTTTTAATTTGAGGTTATAATAAAATAAATTATAAAAATTAGATATTATATTAATTTAATATTATATATTAAAATAAATATTTTTATTTATAAAAATGATTTTTTATTTATATATTGTAGGATTATTATAATTATTTTAATTTTAAATAATAATATAAATAAAATTAAATAGAATTTTCATATTTTATAATTATTTATATTTTTATGAATAATAATAAATTTAATATTTTTAATTTTCTTCTTAATTCTTTTATACATAAATTTAAATTTTAT
Source organism: Ricinus communis (assembly GCF_019578655.1). Classification (NCBI taxonomy): domain Eukaryota; kingdom Viridiplantae; phylum Streptophyta; class Magnoliopsida; order Malpighiales; family Euphorbiaceae; genus Ricinus; species Ricinus communis. The sequence goes on from NC_063260.1 coordinate 3,196,122, forward strand.
GTGACAAAAATAGTACAAATATCAAAATGTATCAAAATATAGTAACACATGTTAAAAAATATGTATATCTCAAAATTATATATATATATATATATATATATAGATAAATAAAATTTAAAAATTACTATAATTAATAACATATTCTTTTACTTTTTTATTAATCATACTCTAGAGAATTAAAAATTTATATATTTTCGATAAATGATAAAATAATTTATCTATTAAAACTAATATAATATAACTTTTAGGAACTCTTTATATACTAAAATTCTATATCATTATTGAATGGAACTAATTTTCTGCACATTTGACAATTTAGATATTTCATCAATATATAATTGATAATTTAATAACTAAAAGTATTACATTTTTATAATGAACATCATTATTCATTATTGAATAATATTCATTGTTTACTACAATGTTCATCTTGTATTCAATCAACTTTTAAATATTCATTATTATAAAGAAGGATATTCATCATTTATAATTTATATATTCATTAATTTATTATTTGTCAATTCAATAGTTATAAATTTATATATATTTTTAAATTTTGTGAAATATTTATTTTTAGATGAAAATGATAGGATTCTTTAGAAAAGTTAGATAATTATTGTTGTAATGCATATTAAAATAATTTTATATCGATATAAGTATTCATCATTTATAAATGTAATATTTTTTAGTTTGTTAATAAATGATCATTATTAATGAACACTATATTCATTAATTTATTTAAATAGACATATATAATATAGACATAATATAAACCGTTTTTATAATTAGTAAACAAAAAAAATGTCAAGTGAAAATTATCCTATAAATATTTATACTGTAGAAAAATATTTTTAATAGAATAAAGTTAATAAATAATAATATTTAATATTTAAATAATAAATATTTAATACGTGTTTAATGAACGTAAGTTAATGAATATTTAGTATCGATTTAATAAACATAGGTTCAAAAAGAATATGCATAAGAACTCCGACGCGCATCAGAGTTCTGATGCATGTGTTGCACTTGACCGAACCATATTATAATATGGTATGGGACGCAGGATATAAAATCCCATGAATTGGTGACATATATTTTTTTCATAAATTTTTGGGCCTGAATTAAAATGAAAATATAATAGTTTGAATGGGCCTTTGTTTTACTTTTCCTAGCCATTTCTTTTTTGAAAATATTTCACTTTTACTTTTTTTTATGATTTTTCTTAAATTTCTTATTTATATGGTATTATTTTAGTATTTTTTCAGAAAAAAAGACACCATCAGTAATATCTAAAAGATATTAAAATAATATTATTTTAGTTTATATTATTATGAAGTCAGTTTTTATTTTATATTTTTTAAAAATTTTATCAAAAAATAATATAGAAAATCCACCTTATGTTTCCACCCTATTTTTATTACGAAGATATATCACTTCAGGATCAATTGCTCAAATCGAATTACACCAACATTATTAATGGTTGGGGGAAGCATTCCTTTATCTGAACTTCGCGGGCATTCTTTTCGACCTTATTCAAATAAATAGGGAGGAGAAGGGTTTGAACATAGGCTCAAATATGATTTGAAGGTCCTAACTATGCCATGCGTTCAATACAAAATCTGGAAAGCTGCAATGATGAAAAAAAGGAGATGCTTTCATGTGTTGCACTGAAAAAAGAAAGACCTAAGGAAAAACACTCTTCTCTTAGGTTTGTTCCTCTCACGCCCTCTGCCGCCCAGCCCGCGTTAGAGGAGAAAATTAGCAAAGCAAGAAAAAACAGAAGGAGGGAGGGAGAGCAACATCTTATTCTTTTCGCGAGAACTTCCATATCAGAAAAGCATTCGAAACGGGCTCCGCGTTCATTTCGTTGGCAGAAAGGATCCAATCCATTCGGGGCTTTGGAGAACCCAAAAACAAAGTCTTTCAGCTTAATTCATAGATAGAATTAATGATAGATAAATAAAAGATAGATGAACGAGATATCTATATTTAGATATTTAAATGTATCTTTTATTCATTTTAATAAGAGAAAAGAAAAAATAATAATATATATTTTTTACTGTCTGTATCTATGTATCATTTATTCCTATAAATACTAGACGGAAAGGAACGATCTTAGAAGGGGTATTAATGAAATTTATGAAATTCTTGAATTGGCCCAGAGAAATGATTCGTTTTATTTGATCGACAACAGGTAATGAATTATAATAAATTTATTTAATTATAAAAAATACAAAAATATAACAAATATTAAATAATAAAATATACTTAAAAGATACTCAAAGTTTATTTATTTTAATTTATAGTATTATGAATTTTATTTTTAGAATTTCATCCAAAAGAATATATTAAAATATATCTAAAAAATACTGAAATGATATTATTTTTAATTTGTATTATTGTAAATTCAGTTTTTATTTTATATTTATTTTTTAAGAATTTCATAAGAAAAAGGATACTAAAAGTACACTTGAAAGATAATAAATTACTATATTTATAAGATACTTAAATGATATTATTTTAACTTGTATTATTGTAAAATTGAAGTAATTTTTTTATATTTTTTATGTTTAGTATTCGTGAATTAAATAATTTTATATATTTTTATAGCAACTATTGTTTTGATGACATGAAGATGTGTATTTCAAAAAATATATCATAATATACTAAAATTTATACCAAATGCAATTTTAAATACATGAAAATATAATTAAAATTAAATTAAATAAATTATTTAACGGTAACAAAAATATATTTAAAAAATACTATAAAATATAAAAAAAATACCACAATGCAGCTTCAAAAAAAAATCGTATTTATTTTGAAAAAAATATAAAAAAAGGATTTTGACCGTAAAAAAAAAAATACCGTTTGCTGCTTTTCCATGCATATGTAGAAATTCCTTTATTTATTTGGGCAAAGTTTATTTTCCGATTAAGAATTACGGCTTATAAAAGAATATTGTTTCTACAAAAATATTAAATTTCCTAGTTTTTCTTTCAAATCATAATTTGATAAGAATATTTTTTAATAAATTATTTAAAATATTAAAATTAATTTTAAAACAACATAATGACTTGAATAAATTACTTTTCATCATAATTTTTTCAAAAAGTATTTAGATTTGATTTATTTATTTATACGGCAGATACTAATTCAAATTTCATATAAATATTAATGGAACCACTTTTAGACTCCTTGCCTTTTTTTTTTTTTTTTTGTTCTCTTTACCTTTTCCTCTCCTTTGATCATCTTATCTTCCTTGCAAAATAACTCCAAACACTTTGGTCAAAATTATTTTATTTAGTCCAAGTTGAAAATTGCAGATTGGTGAATTTAAATTAAAGAAGTTTTGGATTGACCATTTCAAGAGACTCAGGATTACAATTTGTATGTCAGATTCATTTGAATTGGTAGTTTTCGTTTGTATTATATTATCCCTCCTCAATTTTAGTATTATTTTTTCATATATTTTTAAAAGAATGCGTCGCTTATCTTTTTTTTTTTAAATTTTTTTTTACTCGTAGAATTAAAATAATATAATTGGCCATTTTGAATTGTAGCCTTTTCATTGTAATTATATTACTAGATAAATTTTTATAATGATTAATTTATATTATTCAATTGATATATTAATAATTAGTGAATTTTTTTTATTAAATCGGAAAATGCGCAGACATATAGCTTATTTAAATACTTTGTTTAATATGACATGTTATTTATCCTATTTCCTTAGTCTAGATTTAGCCCTTGAAATTAATGTAATGTTTTCTTTTAGTCTTTGAATAAAAAGAAAGACAACAGAATCGCATGCATAAATGAATTAGCTTCTAGAAAACATTATTAATTGGTCTGTAATAAATGTGAGAGCCCATAATACATGGCATTAGTGTCAGCACAACTTATGAGCCATGTGACAATTAATTAATTAATTTAAAAATAATAATAAATTAGCAAAAACACATATCTAAATTTTTTAGTTCGGATAAAATTCATATTGCAAAGTGTTATTGATATAAAATTAAAAAAATTATAAAAAAAATATATGAAATTCACAATGGATAGATTAATTAATCTAATCTAATTAATTAATTAAGTAATTAATTATGTTGTAAGATCCATATAAAGATGCGGTCAACATTTGATGATTCTTTAATCAAATACTGAAGTTTGAGTGTTGCATCTATCCAAGTATAAAAGAACAGAATATTGGTGTACATATAATAGCAATTAGGAACCCAGTTGCTTTCACATCTAATCCCAGACTTGATCATTTAGAATTCCACTATTTTTTAATTAATTCAATTTACTTTCTCGACAAATCAATAATTATTTCTTGATGCTCACTTCTCATAATTAAATTTATCAATTGGACCGCCGTCTGTTTTATTTTTTGCTAATATATACTGGAATTTAGCCATGTAAATTGTAGTCTAATATTAAAAATCAAACTCCATCTAATAAAATAAAGAATGAACTTTTTGAGCTAAGAAAATAAAATTGTTATGACAATTAACTTTAAGTTTAGCATAAGCTGTCTCTCTACTCTTTTTTCTCTTATTGTTATTTATTTACATTTGTTTTGGAGACCGTCGTCATCTTTTAGATCGGCGGTGATTCCTTTTATTTATTTATTTATATAATTATATTTTAATAAATAAATATAAATTTTTAGATTTATTTAACTTTTTATTTATTATTATTGTAATCTTTTGATTTCTCTTTCATAGAATTTTTTTATTTTCTTTATTATAGATATTTTGATTTCTTTTATGAAAATTTTTAAGATTTGAATCTTTCTTTATAAATGCATTCATGAAACTGTAGGGAACTTTACTGGTGATAGTGAGAAATTTTTTATTGATGTTCTTACAATCAGACTCATTTAAACATTAAAGAGTCAATTTATGACTTAAAATAAATACTGGATGGAGCCTGCAGTTCACCGAATTGCAAAATTAAAAGAAGTTTGTTGCCACGATTGAAGGATATGAACATAAATTCAAGCGAGATTTTCTTTCATCTTTATTTATTAATTGTAGTAAATTTTATATTTATTATTAATATATATATATATATATATTTATTTTCTAATAAATAAAAAATTCATAATTTCTATAAAAATGAAAACAATTCAAAGTGACCAGATTAATTGTATGGTGGAGAAACGGAAAAAATCTAAGTTGAAGGAATTTTTAATTTATGAGTTAGCAAAGATAAGAGTTTATGCGAAAATGACTGGTGTGGGTAATTACCAAAAATTCAGACACCATCAAAAATTGATGTTCACTCCCATTCTAGTACAAATATAGTCAGTTGTTCTTAATAAGCCATCAAAGAAAAAGCAAAGAATCCTAATTTGTCACGCATATTTGGTTAAGAATTTAATTAGTATTTTTTTTTTTATTTTTATTTTATTATTGATCGAATTATATTATTATTTTCGGCGCTATATAAAAATAATTTCGATAAAATTAGCTCGAGCTTCATGCCGATATTCAGCAACTGATTTTCTTGTCGGTAAAAGTAATAATCATGTGAGACATTGAAGCATAAGAGGACACTTGGTGACGGAGACAATGACATAATGAAAAATCGAATTGGATGATAATTAAAGATAATAAATTAACAATTATTTTCTTCTAAAAAAAAAAGGAAATTATTTGAAATATGATTATTGACTAGGAATCTGTTATTCCTTTCCAACTTCCAACTGAATTTATGTTTGAAGAACCCAATAATGTGTGCATCTGTTGTATGAAAATAAATATATAGAAGCCAAGAAACAATTTGATATCAATCATTGTCAAGGGACTAAGTAAAGCATTTTCCTTGCAAAATACATGTCAAATTAGCCTTCTTGCAGCCAAAGTTCTCATTTCATATATATATATATTAATATTATATCAGGAATGGATATCTTATAATTTAATGTATTAGTCATGGCTTAAATGCATCATTATTATTGTGATCTATGGTCAAGCATCTAGAAGATTGCATATCAAAGTTTTATTTGATCCAAAAGATATATTATTAATCTAATACTTAGAATTTCAAATTCTGACAACTTACAGCCATCTATAATACCATTTTTATTAAGAAACTTTTATTTATTTTAAATTTTATTTTATTGAATTTTAAACTTTTTAATACAAAAACACTTAAATACTTATTCTATCGATACAATTTATTTTAAATCGAACTAAATCTTAAATTTAGATTTTTCTCTCTATTTGTAACTAAAATAATAATAATAATACTACCATATATTAATAACTCTTTAACCATGCTTCCTATATAATTTATTTTAATTCATAGGAAATTTAATAAATCTAAATTATACAATAAGGAGTATTTATATTACCTAGTATGAGATTAAAACTCAAAACCTCTCATCGGAAATGCCCTAACCATTTGAACTAAAACTTAAATATATACTTCTTCCATATTTGATATATCATGTTTGGCCTTTCTAATTAATATATTAAAAATAAATTCTTTTATCTAATATTTTAGAATTATAATCTAACTAATATAGAGTGTACCGGATAGAATCTTTACAGGTGGTAAAATATTACTTCAACAATTTTAACGTGCTTATCTTTTATAATAGAACACTTACGTTTTAAATGTATAAATTGAAAATATGTGGTGGCTTATCTTTTTAATATTCAATAATAAAATGAAATTAATTAAAATATAAATTCTATTATAAAAGCAAAAAAAAATTATCTAAAATCATTTGAATGTCGTAGAAAGGGAAAAGAAAAAGGGTACGCAACAATTAAAAGTCTAAATATAGCAACCATTAGAAGTAGTGAAGGCTTGTCCTAAAATCGACACCTTTTGTTTGTTTATACATACAAAAAATAAAAATTATTGTATCCTTATTATTGTTCTTATTTAACATAAAGTCAACAAAAGAAAACAAACTTGATAATGGACCCCAGAACCCATTATTTGAATTTCTAGAGTCTAACCGGCATTCTTGACCAGACTGACTGATCCTGTTCTTTATTTCATCAATCTCCTGCTATAAAAGAAAACTCTTATCTTTTTTTCTTTTTTCAACTCTGAGCCACAATATTAACAAACCATACAACTTTCTCTCTCTTAATCTGAAATTATGGAGCTACTTTCTGCACCATTAACTGGCAAATGGAGAAGAAGAAACAGATATGAAAGACTAGATGGAGGGGTAAAAGGCAGAAAGAACATTAGGGTGATAAGATTTGGAGGAGACAGAAGCAGCCCACCGCGTAGGGTTTGGAGGGTGAGAGCAGCCAGGAAGTTGAAAATATTAAGGATTGCTTGCTCCTCTCCTTTGAAGCTGTTAAAGAAGATCAAGGATTCTTATGTTGATATGATGGTTACTTTGGCTGGAAATGTTAGTGATAATGTTTTCGGAAGTAAAAGGGTCCCGAAAGCTAGACAGGTTCCTAATGCTGCTTATTCTAACGAAGAGTTTGATGCTAGAATGGTTTATGAGATTTATAAAGCTTTGAAAGCTACCCAGTGAGATGATTATTAGTTTTCTGTTTGATTAATGTAGAGGTTTTCCATGTCTGTACGTAGTTAACTATGTCTTTATTTTATTTTTTTGTTTAAAAGGGTTTTAATTCCTTAAATTAAGGTTACAATTCCCAGTTCTCTGAAAACCCACAAATCTTTTGTTAATTGTAATTTTCTTTTTCAATGTTAATCTGTAATGGAACCAAATGTGACATTGGCTGGCTAGAAAATTCTAGTTTACTGCTCTATATCTATGTCGGCCAGTTGCTCATCTCTATGCTCATCAGTCATGACCTATTTGATAAAATTAGCAAATTTTTAATTTTCTTTTTTCATTCTGAAGTGACTCCTCAATTGATAAGCATACGCTATTAAATCTTATCGTGAGAAAGTTCATATAAATCAGATTTGTGGATTATGTATAGAACCTTATTGTCTCCATGGTCTATGCCAGATTAGATTCACTCAAGAATTTCTACTGTTAGAAAGTATGTTTTTCTATATTTCCAATAGTGGAGGATGTAGGTAAAAAAACAATTGATCCTAGCCCAGGGTGACACTTAAAAACTATGTAAATTTAAGGAAGGAGAGGAAGAAAGAAGAACAAATAAGTACGTAGATGATCCTCATACTTTTACAGTAATCTCTGCAATAATAAGAGATGGCAAACTTGAGCAACTATTTTGGGCATAATTATTGGAGTCAGTTTGCACATACAAGTATAAATCGATTGGGTCGCTTGGCAACTTGGTTACCCGCCAAAAATTAGATTATTTTATGACAAATCTATAAAATTATAGTTGGACTTGACCAATCCATTTTAGGTAATCAGTTCTCTTTGCCCTCTATAAATATCAGTTAAATTGTAAAGATCATAAGTTTGATAATTAGTATCAATTGCCATGGAATTGACAATATGAAAGAAAAACAAAACAAATACCAGGCAATAGTCAATCTTTTAGGGCAAAGTAAACTTTTAGGAAATGGACCTTTAATCCTCATCCAATTATCACTGACTTCTTTTATATATTATATATTTATAATTAATTTTTTATTTAAAGAAAATAATTCCAAAAATTCTTGAAGCTTGGGGCCTAAGGAAAACATTTTGAGAACTTCTTGAAGAAAATGACTTTTCAATTTCAAAATAATGAGTTATTTTCATAATGGAATAGCCATTTCATTAAAACATATTGTTACCATGAAATTTGATTTTATTATACTTGTACAATTGTGGGGTCAAAAGGAAATGTATACAAAATCTTTAATTTTCAGTAATGTGCAACAGACACCAAAGTATAATGTTCAACTATCAAATATTAGGAAAAGCATGAGAAAGAACCTACAAAATTAATTACTTTCATTGTATTTGTAGGTGTATAAATATATATATATATATATATATATATATATATATATATATATATTAATTTCAAATTTTAATATAATATCAATTTGAGTACTCTTTTTATCTAATACTTTGTAGTTTAGCAAATTTTTCCAAGCACTAGAAACTGAGTAAAAGGAATTTCATTAATTAATACTTTTTAACATAGTGCTTTTTTATATATTTGATTAATACTTTCAATTAATATTTTTATTATTATGTTATTATTATTGTTCCATATCTCTTAATCTTTTCAGGATGGAGAAAGTGGTTTATACAAAAGAAAAGAAAAGGAAAAATGATAATGAAAAATTAAAAGGATATGAAATTAGATGTATTTCATTATTAGTTTTTCCATAAAGCAAAAGAAAAAATATATAAACATAAAATCATGGATTAATACTTATAGGTGGCAGTGGGAGAAGCAAGAGCGGACTGACCTGTCTTGGGTCTCGAATTCGAAGGTCCAAGCCCTATAGTTGAACATACAGGACTTGGTTTAACTTGTAGCTGTAGCAAGGCAGTTGCTTTTTTTTTTTTTTTTTTAGATTTTTTTTAAAAATATATTAAAATCGATAAAATATTATTATTTTTAGTGTGTAATTATTTTCTTTGAAAATATTTATTTTTATTTTTTTTTAATTTCTAGTGTAGTTGTTTCATTTTTCAATTGTTTTCCAGCTGGTTTTTAAGGTTTTTTTTTTTAATTATTTTTTGGTTGATTTTTAGTTGGTTTTCAATGCTATTGTTTTTATTTTTTATTTGAGAATAACAGAAAAAAAAAACCAAAATTATAAACTTTAGAAATTAGAAAATTATATTTTTGATATCTTAAATATTTTGATTACGATGTTGTTAAGGAAAGTAAAGTCAACCATTACATCAAATCAGGATATTCCTCTAATTAGGACAATCAACAGTTGTCAAATCTGTATTTATTTGTATGGGACTCTAAATAGGAATTAACCGTTTATATGCTTTGTTTTAGGAGCTATTTTAGTCATTGTAGTGTATATATATACGTTCTCTTTTTGCTGTCAATAAGAAAAGAAAAGCTTTTTCACTTATTCTTTTCATGGTATCAGAGCGGCCACGCTCCTGATCTCTTTTATATAAAACATATTGCCCACCTTCCTTTAGCCAACATCTATGGCAGGGAAAGATAACACTCAAAGCTCAGCCAAGCCTGAAGCTAGCAAATTTGACAATCCAACTGATCCCTTCTACCTGCACCATTCAGACCAACCTGGTCTTGTACTCGTTACACAATTGTTGAATGAAGAAAATTATAGTACCTGGAGCCGTGCCATGCTCATGGCTCTTAGCATCAAAAACAAAGAAGGTTTTGTCAGCGGTACCATCAAACAACCATTGGAGAGCTCTCTTGAAGAATACCAACAATGGAAACGTTGCAATAATCTTGTAAGAGCATGGATTTTTAACTCAATATCACCAGATATTGGAGCAAGCATAATATACATTAATAGTGCCCATGAGATTTGGGCCGATTTGGAAGAGCGTTATTCAAACACCAACAGCATTCATCTTTTCCATGTGGAAGAAGCCATTCATAATTGCAAACAGGACAATATGACCATTGGAGCTTATTACACTAAGCTTAAAGGCCTTTGGGATGAACGTGACGCATTATGCAACATTCCAACATGCACATGCGGCACTATGAAGGAAGTTTTACAATTCCAACAAAATCAAAAGACCATGAAATTTCTCATGGGACTTAATGAAGTCTACTCTCGCTCGAGATGATTCTTCTCATCGATCCACTACCTACAGTCAACAAAACTTATTCTTTAATCCTTCAAGATGAAAAGCAGCGAGGTATATCAAAAGGAGGCACACCTATGGTTGAAGCTTCAGCTTTTGCTGTGAAGAATAATTTCAGAAATTCGGAAAGAAATTCCAATGTCAAAAATCCTCATTTAAAATGCGGAACTTGCAACAAAATTGGTCACACCTCAGAGACATGTCGATCCCATCTCAAATGTGATTATTGCGGCTGGCAAGGTCATACCATTGATGTTTGTAGAAAGTTACAAAAGAACTCCACAGGTAATAAACATGATCAACGAGAACACAAGAATGTTCCCTCCAAAGCCAACCATGCAAACGCAGCCACACCTGTAGCCAGTAATCGATATACTCTCACTGCTGAACAGTACCATAGTCTGATAACATTACTTAATGAAAATAAGTCAAATTTCATGGCCAATCATGTTGGTAGCACATCAGCCATGAGTGATGTTTCAGGTACAATCTTTTGTGCATCAGTTATTGACAAAGGAATGTGTTGGATACTTGACACAGGAGCCACAGATCACATGGTATGCTCAACTGATATGTTAACCACCAATCGTCGTGTGATCAATCGAACCGTGTCTCTACCAAATGGAGAAGCGGCATTCATTTTGTCAATTTTGTTTTACATGATGTGCTATGTGTGCCCTCCTTTAAACTAAATCTGATTTCAATTAGCAAACTCCTTTATAAATCCAATTACGTTGCTGCATTCACTGATCATACTTGTTTGCTACAGGACCAACGATCGGGGAAGATGATTGGGATGGGAACTGAGCGAGGAGGATTTTATTACCTTGATACTTCACAAAGAACCAGCTGTAATGCAGCCATTGCACCTGTCCCTTCTTCTCCAAAACTTTGGCATCAACGTCTTGGTCACCTATCCAATAAGATTTTCCATTTACTCTCTCATTCAGTTATGAACATTCAATATTGTGATATTTCTGATTGTTTAATTTGCCCATTAGCTAAACAGACTCGTTGTTCATTTCCATTAAGCTCTATTCGCACTAAAGCACCTTTTGAATTAATACATATTGATATTTGGGGAGGATATCATGTTCCTTCTATCACAAGGGCACAATATTTTCTTACGATTGTCGATGATTATACCCCTTGCACATGGACTTATTTGATGTCTCATAAATCAGATGCACAAACATATATTACTTCATTCATTAACCTTGTTAAAACACAATTTTCCTTGAAAATCAAAATTCTTCGCAGTGATAATGGACCTGAATTCACTTTGAAAAATCTATACTTGGACCAAGGTATCATTCATCAAACTAGTTGTGTTTCCACTCCTCAGCAAAATGGAGTAGCCGAAAGAAAACATCGGCATCTTCTCAATGTAGCCCGAGCATTATTATTCCAAGCTAATCTTCCTAAGAAATTTTGGGGGGATGCAATCTTGACAGCTACATACCTCATCAACCGCATACCCACACCTCTTCTTCAAGGGAAATCACTTTTTGAAGTATTCTTTCGTAAACAGCCTACATATGACCATCTACGTATGTTTGGGTGCCTGTGCTTTGTCTCAACTCATCACCATCGTCCTACAAAGTTTGATGCTAGAGCCACACAATGTATTTTCTTGGGTTATCCATACAATCAAAAAGGGTACAGGGTTTATGATCTCTTAACAGGTAAAATTTTCACTTCACGTGATATCATTTTCTTTGAAGAAATTTTTCCTTTTTCATCTTCCGCTGCAAGTTCACCTCTTATTCCTCATCCTTCACCAATATATGATTATGATAGTCCCACTCTAGAAACATTCTCACCCGACAGCCCCTCTCAAGGAGATAATTCACTTGCCAACTCAGAAACCACTCTTCAAAACAACCCTTCAGCCACAACTTCTTCTCCATTAATTGATCAATCTACTTCACTGTTGCCTTCAGTTCCACAAACCACTCCACCACGATTAACTCGTACTACAAAACCACCCAAACACCTCAATGAGTATCAAGTTGGTATTTCTCTTTCTTCACGGAACATCTCGACGTCTAACTCGGCTTTGGTTACTGCAGCAGGTATCACCTATCCTTTATCTACTTTCCTTTCATATGATAGATTATCTTCCAAACACAAGGCTTTCACCACTTCTCTTTCAGTTGAAAAGGAACCATCCTCATTTGCAGAAGCAGTTTGTGATCCAAAATGGCGTCTTGCTATGCAGCAAGAACTTGATGCACTCAAAAAAAATGGTACATGGTCATTGCAATCATTGCCTCCCGACAAGCAGCCGATTGGGTGCAAATGGGTATATAAGATCAAATTTCGATCTGATGGTACAGTGGAACGTTATAAAGCCCGGTTGGTCGCAAAAGGCTACAATCAAGTTGAAGGACTCGACTACCAAGAGACTTTCGCTCCTGTTGCAAAACTCGTTACAGTTCGCCTTCTTCTTGCCGTGGCTTCAACTCAAAAATGGCACCTTCACCAACTTGATGTTAACAACGCATTCTTACATGGAGATCTTGATGAAGATGTTTACATGTCCTTACCACCTGGTTTCGGACGAAAGGGGGAGACACGAGTTTGCAAACTCCACAAGTCTTTATACGGCCTCAAACAAGCTTCATGGCAGTGGTTCATTAAACTTTCTAATGCCCTCAAGAAAGCCAACTTCAAACAATCCAAGGCTGACTATTCTTTGTTCATCCGATCCCAGCATGGTAAATTTACTTGTCTCCTTATTTACGTAGATGATGTTATCCTAACAGGAAACAATCTACAAGATATCGAAGACATCAAATCATTTTTGAAGAATCAGTTCAAACTGAAAGATCTAGGAGAATTAAAGTATTTCCTAGGTATAGAGGTTGCGCGATCCAACAAAGGTATCACTCTTTCACAACGGAAGTATGCTCTCGAAATTCTTGAAGATGTAGGATATCTTGGTGCAAAACCAGCTTCTTCCCCTGTGGAACAGAACCTATCACTTAGTAATTTTGAAGGAGAATATATTGATAATCCATCTTCATATCGGAGGCTTGTTGGTCGGTTGATTTATTTGACTATAACAAGACCAGACTTGGCATATGCAGTCCATGTTTTAAGTCAATTTATGGACAAACCAAGAGTGCCACATTTAGAAGCAGCTTACCGTGTTTTACGGTATGTGAAACAAACACCTGGACAAGGAATATTTTTTCCTGCAGAAAATTTAATTCAGTTAAATACTTTCTGTGATGCGGATTGGGCTAGATGTCGTGACACACGACGATCAATTACTGGATATTGCATATTTCTTGGGAGCTCACTAGTTTCTTGGAAGACCAAAAAGCAAACGACTATATCACGGTCAAGTGCAGAAGCTGAATACCGATCCATGGCCGCAACTTGTTGTGAGATCACATGGCTGAAAGGTATTTTACAAGACTTGGGTATTAAGCATTCACAACCTGTCAATTTATTTTGTGATAGTCAAGCGGCACTACATATTGCTTCAAATCCAGTTTATCATGAACGTACAAAGCATATAGAAATAGATTGTCATCTTGTGCGAGAGAAAGTTCAAGAAAGGATGATCAAGATGACTTATGTGAACACATTAAGTCAGCCAGCAGACATTTTCACAAAACCTTTGAGTTCCTTGCAATTCTCGACTCTACTGAGCAAGTTAGGAATAATCAATATTCATTCCAAACTTGAGGGGGAGTGTTAAGGAAAGTAAAGTCAACCATTACATCAAATCAGGATATTCCTCTAATTAGGACAATCAACAGTTGTCAAATCTATATTTATTTATTTCTATTTGTATGGGACTCTAAATAGGAATTAACCGTTTATATGCTTTATTTTAGGAGCTATTTTAGTCATTGTAGTGTATATATATATTTTCTCTTTTTGCTGTCAATAAGAAAAGAAAAGCTTTTTCACTTATTCTTTTCAGATGGATCTAATTATCAAAATCAAATTCCTCTTTTATATATTTTAAATTTTCAATTAGTTGAGCGAATTAGAAAATTATATGTTTTTATTGTTTTGATGCCAATGGTAGCAATAACTTTGGTTATTTAGGTTGCATTCATTTTCCTGTAGTAATGGATTAAATGTTTGTAAGTGTTGATAGTAATTCCATGTATAATTCTTTTAATCACTTGTAGAGATATACGCGAAGCTTGATAAAGATGCAATGGTGGCAGTGTTATCAGTTTAAATCTATATCTCATTCTTTGTTAAGATTATTTATTTTAAATATATTGATAGCAGTGTGGAGAGGTGTTCGTAACAGTGGAAGGTTGTTTTTGTTAATGTTAATTAGGAAATTTTATATTTATTATTTTTAACTTTAATTTAACAATAAAAGTAAAGTTCAATTTAATCCTCAATGTGTTGTCCGATTCAATTTGGCCCAACAATCAATTTATTTTTTTAATGCTTATTTCACTCTTTTAGAAACAATGTTAAAACCCAATCGAAAAAAGATAAGGTGTTAAATTAATTGTAAAAATGCCAAATTAAACCTGATTGCAAAATTATGGAGTCGATTGAGGTTTAGTCCTTGTTGAATTGATTATATTTTCAAAACCAAAAAAATATACACTTTTAATTCACTTAAACTCATTATCTTATTATATAAATGATTTAAATTAAATTTTTTTCCAACTAGGATCAGAAATATGATACAAAGAAAAAAAGAAGAAGAAGAAAAGCATCTTTTTCATTACTTTATTCTTTAATTTTTATATAACCTTCTAGTTTCTTTTTCTTCCTCTTTTGTCATATAAGCTGGTTTAAGTTTTGGACTAAGCTTAATTTTAGACCACATTCGAAATTCGATAGTTTTTAAAATTTGAGTATATTACTTTGCATAAAACTGTCTATTTTGTGGAATGAATAAGTAACAATTACCAAAGTGTCAAAGTAAGTAAAATCAAAATCGGTCATCGAAATCTGTTAAAAAAAAAAAAACCGAATGTAACTATTGCATTGGGTAATTGAGATAATAGAGTTTTTAAGTTGTGATTGAAACTATCAGACATACAATTGCAGAAAACCCAGTTTCCAATCTATGATGTCATAGTATATAACAAAAAATGTTAATCTATTCAACTTGATATGAATAAGAGAGTAATATATATATATATATATATATATATATATATATATATATATATATATATATATATATATATATTTTTACTCCCGAACGCGCACGTTGATAAATAGAATGAAAAAGGGAAATGTCAACGCATCTGGAAAAAACAGATTATATATATATGTTTTAACATCGAATAGTTAATAAATATATAAATATTTAAAATTAATAAATATATATTTTTTAAACCAACAAACATGTATCGATCGTTTTCTCATTTGGTGGGTAAATAGAAATATATACGCAGATTATATGCCAAACCCTGTGTATAGTTTGCTATAAATAACTTGTGACATGCACAAACTCACAATAGACAGTTTTATGCCGAAAAGGAGAATTAATGGTCAACAAATATAGGACAAAACATATTAAACAAGCCAATCTGATTAGGGGTCATAATCAATAGTACTCATGGCCCATAAAAATCACTTACGAAAAAAAAAAAAAAGAAGAAGAAAGAATGTGGTAGTTGGTTATATAACTAGAAAATTACGCATGTTAATGTTAAATCTTTGTTGATTATTGAAGAAGAAGAAGAAGAAGAAGTATAGGAGGGCCATAGTTAGTTAAAGTAGTGAGTTATAAGGAAGCAAACCATATATATATATATATATATAAAGAATAAAAGCTTATAGCAATCATTAAACCTTACTTAAAATATAACTTAGAAAACTATGGCTTAATTCACTAATGATAGCTATATCAAACCTTCTAAGTTCAAATTTCAAACAAGGAAACAAACCCACTTCCTTCCTTCCTTCCTTCCTTTTGATATCCACATGTATATAATATACCTTCCGCGCCACGCCACTCCCTTTATCCCCCTAACTAACTAACTCACCATTTCTTTCCCTTTCCTTCTAACTAATCAAAATCCAGCTATATTTATATGGCTATTGAGGCCACATGTGCACTCCCTGTGCCTCAGACTAGTAATACCTCTCTCTCTCTCTCTACGTTTGGCGGGAAGCTGAATATTCCTCTTTCGAGATTTTCCAGAGGAGTAACTATCTGCTGTGGTATTTCCTCCATACATACAGCGTTATGATTTCCAATACCAATCATTTACTTGTACGTGTAATTGGAGGACGGATCTAAAAACGCTTTTCCTTTTTGTAATTTATATTTCTTCTGGACCGTCACGCACTGGATTAGTTTCATCCGCTGTAGTCCTTTGCACTTGCACCATAAACTTGCCTCCAGCAGCAATCATTTCTCTCTTTCTCTCTCTCTCTCTCTCTCTCCCTCTCGTTTTGGTACTTCTCTCGCTTCGCTTCCTCTGCTCTTTGTTGATTCTGTTATTTATGTATTTATCAACAGCATGATTTTGTTTTGTTTTTGCTATTTTGATATCGTTATTTGTTGCAGAGAAATGGAGAAAACCGCATCTCCACCGTCGGATCCAAAAGCCGTCTCACCGCAATCAAAATCGCCACCGCAGCAGCTCGAATCATCTCCGCCGTCGACTCATCATCACGCGCAACAATTCGCCACCGATTTCACCACACTTTATCACTCGATTTTCCCGCCAAAACCACCGGCACTTCCGTCTTCTCTCTCTTTCTCTCTAACTCCGTCCTCCACCTCCTCCGCGTCTGCGACTGATGACACCGAATACCGCCTTCAGCAAGCGAGTCTGATTTTAGAATATCAAGAACTTTGCGACCACTACGACCTCTGTCTCTCTCGTCTCCAATCTCTCTCTAAAGAAATCGACTCTCTTCGTCAAGAAAATGCGGATCTCAGATTAGTCAACAACGACCTCCTTAGACTTCTCAGTATTTCTTCCATACATAACCGTCGCGAGATTGCTGAACCGAGTCGCTTCGAGAGGAGAAATAACACGGAGCGAGTTATGTTGCCAAAAAGCATTTCGGTTCGGTCTAGTGGTTATCTCAAACTGAATCCAGCCGCTTCTAGCTCTTCAACTCGGCCTCTACTTGCGAGTCATAATCTCGATCAACTCATCTCTGGATCGGTATGTACTGTTAGATTTATCACTATGAGATGTACTTAAATATACACTTTAATTAAGTTATATATTAACAATTTTAGTTTCTAATCTTTGTTAGCAGCTTTGATAAATCTAATTGCACTTCAATAGTTCAAATAATTAATTCATCTTGTTATAAATAATCACGATGAATTAAACTAGTTTAAAATTAGGGTAAGCATATGATCACGATGAGTTATTAATGACTAAATCAGAGCCGTTGATGAATGTAATGAAGTAAGCGGATTTGTTATGGTATAAAGCAGGTGCATCAGCAGCAGAGAGTGCGTGTGGCGGGAGGAGGCGGCGGCGGCGGAGGCAACAAGAGAGAGGAAGCAGCAGTGGAGATGGAGGTGTATAATCAAGGGATGTGGAAGACGGAGTTATGTAACAAGTGGCAGGAGACAGGCATGTGCCCTTACGGTGATCATTGCCAGTTTGCTCATGGGATAACGGAGTTGCGTCCCGTTATAAGGCACCCAAGGTACAAGACTCAAGTTTGCAGAATGGTTGTTGCAGGTGAAGTCTGTCCATATGGTCATAGGTGTCATTTTCGACATTCTCTTAGTGACCAAGAGAGACTAATAACGGGCCCACGTTGATGCGCATGGAAATGTAAACATTAAGCAATTGCTAAGGGGGAAGATGAATCATGTATATATATAAAAAAAGGAAGCCTAACAAAGAACCAAATGAAAAGGGGAAGAGAAGTGATCATAAATAATAAATATATTAAGAGAAAAGAAATGATAATAATTAGTGAAGCTGGGTGATATTATGAGTTGATGATAATATGGGTATTGATGGGGTAAGTAATTACTAATGGAAATTGGATATATACTTTTTTTGATTGTTTTGTCTTAGGAAATATAATTGTGAATTCGCTGATGTGGAGTTGGTTCGGTTATGGTAAAGAAGGAACAACCCAACCAAACCAAACCAACAAAAAATAGACCAAACTTCAGGTCTGTAATGATGATGGTGAAGATAGTTTTGATGTGCAATGCTACGCAACCTTCATTTCAAGTTAGTTATATTTTACTACGTCATATCTCTTATATATTGTTGCATTTTATTTATTTATTTATTTTTTCCAGTTGTGATGTTGATTGTGGAAGTGTATGATGTACTTAATTAAGTCTGAATTATCGATGCAAATGAAGTCACCAAATTTAAGTGCAAATAAGGCTTACTGCATATATGGTTTTGTATTGTATTTGTCATGCCATTTGGATTAAGCATGGATTGACTCAAATCTTGGTATTCTTTCAGCCCTAATTTACTTAACGAGCTTCTTTCATAAATACCTTAGTATTATCTTTACTGTCAACAAATTTTTCTTTCAAAAATACTATTTTTTAAAAAGGTATTTTAAAAATATAGTAGTATATGTTAGATATATTTTTCTAAAATGATATATGTTATTAGCAATTTGATATATGTTTTATAATTTTTATAATATCTAGTTTTTAGTATATGTTTAGTATATAGTTGATATATATTTAGTATACATTCGGTAATATTAATTTGGTTACAGGTCAATTCATTATAGAGTCATACTAGTATCTAAAATTATTTTTTAATATTTACTTTTTATATTCTAATAAATTTATTTTATATATTTAATATATAATTAGTATTTGAGATTATCTTTCCGCATCTATTTTATATTTTTGGTATCTATTAGTATATCTTTAATATATAGTGTACATCTTTTATTTATATTTATATATAATTATAATTAGTAAGAAAGTTTTGTATCATATTATTTTAGGATATTTAGTATATAAATATTATTTGAAATTATCTTTTACTATTTATTTTAAATTTTTGGTATCAAATTTTATATATTTTAACATTTATTTAGTATATATTTAGTATATATATGATATAATACTATTATTTGAAATTGATATATCAAATTATCTTTTAATATCAATTATATATTTTTAGAATCTATTTAGTATATATTTGAGATATAACTAGTATTTGCAACTATATTTTTATACATAAAATGACCAATTAAATTTTCTTATATCTATAACTTATATATATATATATATATATATATATATATATATAAATAAAATTCACATATAATTATAGTATCATAAAAGAAATTAAGTTAAACAGAAAATGAAAATAGTCTTACATCTTGAGAAACTAACAAATCAACATTAGGAGGGACCTCTTTAACCCAAACATAGAAAATATCTTTTGTTGGCACAAAGTGAGCCAAACTATGAGCCACTGCATTATCAGTACGAGAAACATGCTTAAAGCCTCGATTAGCAAGCATTAGAATATCATCCACTGTTAAGTCACCAAAGGCATTCAGAATTTTCTTTCCATGAATAGAATCAATGACCACTTTAATGCCACATTCAACCTCTATATCTCGTATTCCACAATCTCGGGCAATTTTTAGTGCCCACCTTAATGCATCTCCCTTTGCCACCGTTGAATCAGCTATCATATCAATTATGCTTGCACGGCTAATGATACATCTCTTTACTTATTTCTAATAATAAAACCAAATCCACTGCAATTCAAAGAAAGAATATGGGCAAACATCTCTAGGATCAACATTAATTTTCTTTAATTCACTAAACCATGACTTGCATACGTATTTTTGAAAATATAGTTAAAATCATACCTAATTGCAGTCACATTAAACCCTTTATCCAAAAAAGAAGGCCTTAAAAGACCATTCTCTCTTTCAAAATCCATGGCATTAGAAATAATAGCCAAACAAGCATTTGGATTACACTTAAATAAACTCTCAGTAACAAGCAATTCTCTGCCACCAAATGACTCTAAAGAAGAAATCCAAGTCCTAAAGAACATAATATAGAACTCATCAAGAAAGCTTTTATTCTCATTGTGAAATTCTTTTATTTGCCTTCTAATTGCATAACCTTGTTTTAAAATTTTGTGTGTGCACACTTTTCTGGGGTTGATACTAAAAAATAGTAAAGTCCAAATCTGAAATCTCCACATTAAAGCTTCACATTCTCAAGCATATTCCAGAAAACAAAAACCACCCAATTTGAAACTAAGCTTATATTAACCATTCAAATCTAGAAGAATCAAAGCTAGACACAAATTCTAGTATCTAACCATAATTTATGTCATCCATCAATAATTTTAAGCATTACCCAAGCATAAAGACCACATAAAAAAAAAAAAAAAAAAACAATTTTAGTATCCAGATAAGAAAACAAGAATATAGTGG
Organism: Ricinus communis; assembly: GCF_019578655.1. Classification (NCBI taxonomy): domain Eukaryota; kingdom Viridiplantae; phylum Streptophyta; class Magnoliopsida; order Malpighiales; family Euphorbiaceae; genus Ricinus; species Ricinus communis. The sequence goes on from NC_063260.1 coordinate 3,217,183, forward strand.
TGGTTGAGCTCCTCTCTTAATAATGCATTAATCTCCAGTGATGCAAGCCCTTCAAACTCTTGGATTGCAACTGCTACCTCAATTGGTATTTCATTGGTTAATTAAGGCCTAAGCACACCAACAACTTGCCTTACTTTTGATTGAAAAACAAAATCCAAACTTCAACGATCTCCGTTTGCTTCCGATTGCAGTTGCGATGCTTGAGCTGCTGCCATGAAACATTTGCATTCTTCTTAGGCCTCCCAACATGCCTTTTTTAAGGGATAACGACAACACTACCAACAATTTTGGGTGGTCGGCCCGCTCGTTATCTTGAAACCACACAGCACCACTGACACCGATAACACCACCAACACCAGGAGCAGCAGCAGGAGGTGCAACTTTTTTAGGATGGTTGACCAACGAAGCTGATGGCAGTCGGCTGACCAGCGAGAAATAGTTGGGCAAGACAGCAGCTGTGGTTATACGATGGAAGAGAAAGAAAGTTAAAAGAAGGTGAGGAGGAAGGGATCCTTAGACTCAAAGAAAAACGGTAAAAATGATAAAAGAAAAGTCAAACACAGTATAAATGAAATACTGTGCAAATGACTTATCAGCTGTAATTTTATATAAATTCGGATCTTGCCAAATTATACCGGCAAATCGAATACTAGAATTTGATAGTTAAGATTAATTGTGAATCAGTGTTTTGGACTGAGTCTGAATTTCAATTTGTTTGAGTTAGTGAATGATCAAGTTTACTACGAGATTTAGTGGCCTTATGCTTACCCATTCTCTAATGCTAATAACGAGTTTACAGATCGGGTCGTATTAAAGAAAAAAAACATATTATTATATAAACAAAAAATTATGTAACAAAAACGTGGAGTTGTGCTCATTAGACCAATAAAGGGTTTTGTGAGACTTGCGCACAAGGGGTTTTGAATAGCTTGCCTCGCAGTGTCCTTGGATGATCTGAATTAGTGGATCACATTTGATCTTCACGATAACTCTCTTATACGTTAATACCTAAGTCAAGAGATGCTTTGCATTTTCTTTCTTTCTTTTTTTCTAGAGATCATTAGAAGGAAAAACCCTAGCCACACGAAAAATACAATCAGTCATCGAGAGAGAAGAGGAAAGTAGGGTGTAAAAATTCAAGTTTCATTTTTATTTTTTATGCTAAAAAATAAAGCATAACTAGCTGTTGTAAGTTCAACTTAAATTTAATTTAGTCTGTATTTGAAAGATGAGTTAGCTTTAAAAAAAAAAAAAAAAACACCATTGGTGCTTCATACAAATTTAATATAAATTTTTCAATTTGAACATTATCAAATATAAATTTTAATTTTTATAATTTAAAGTATTAGTTAAGAAATACGCGGTATCGAAATTGATTGAACTATTTTACGTAAATGCCGTATTAGACTATCACCTTATTTAATTATAAAAGAAAAATGAACTTTAACTGTTTTTATGATTTTATTACGACTTTTTAGTTTTAACAAATTGATACACATATTTAAATATGTAATTATTTAAATTCAATTTAATTAGAATAAATAAATAATAAATTTAATTATAATAAAAAATATTAAAATAAAATATTTAGTAATATAATATATCATTTTAATTGTAATAAAAAATTATGCATTTAATTATAATAAAAATTTAAAAATAATAAATGAAATAGATAAAATTGTAATAAAATTTTATTTTTAATCTTTAAATTACTAAAATTACTTAAAAATCATAACATGGATGTAATATTGATTGAGTATAAAATTATGAATTGTATCTAGCTATTAAAATTAATGCTTACAAAATTGTAATTTATAATCTTATAATATATCAATATTTCTTCTGTTGAGTATATTTAAAAATTTCTCCAACTATTGTATACAATATATTACAATTAACAGAAATTACATCTTTTCAAGTTCATTCTAGCCCAGTAGCTTTTTCCCCCCTTAAACATATAATCGGTTCGGTTAATTTATTTTATCATCATAATAGTCCATTATTGTATTTAGTTAAAATTCATAAAATTTGTGAAATTTATTTGTAAAATCAAAGTTTATATACTTTTAATGAAGTGGAAGTTAATTTAAAACTTTATATATCAAATTTGTGGGGAATTGATTATAATTAAACTAAATTCTAACAAAACAGATAGAATTTTCAAATGAATTTCATATTAGTTTGTCAATATATCCTATAATACTAAAATATCTCTCTGTCCTTTTCATTTCTATTTTATTTTCTTTCTCGTGTCTCTTCCTCAAATGAAATAAATTTCTTAATGAATTTCAATCAAACATAGCAGTATAATAGTTAAATCACGGAATCTGGAATTATAGAATAAAAAGAAATATACCTAGCTACCACTCAAATATGAGCTTTATATATGAATCCACATCTATAAGTGTTTTAATTGTGGGATCTATAAGTATCTATTTTTTTGACTCTAGATATCAATGGAATTACGAAATATCCGATGATAAGAGTTGCTGCTTCTCCCGAGTCTCACAGAATTGAGAACGGTAAGAATCCCAGTTAAGGTTAAAAGTAACTGAGAAAATTATTGCCTTTTGAAATCAAATTGGACTAAATTGATAACAAATTTAAGTTTTAGGGTCAAAACTGAATAAATTATAAAGTTCAGGGACTAAATTGTAAAAATCTCCAAAAACTTCCAACTTAGAGTCGACCGACTCTACACAATGTTGATTGGCTAAAACTCGAACTTTAGCATCACATTTTGGTAATTTTTTTATTTTAAAAGTTCAACAATTATTAAGATGTACTATTTAAAAGGTTTTTATCGATAATTATCTAGCTTTTAATTATTTTTTATAATTCAATGGATTTTTATCAATAATTATCCTAAATACATGATTGTATTGTTCAAAAAGTCTTGATAAGTCCTCTTTGAAATTATCAGTAATTAAAAGTATATTTATCTTGGCTTCTAGGATTTTCTCATTCCTTCTCTATAAATAGAAAAGAAAACTTTAGACTAGGGGGTTGGCAATTATCAGTTGGCAGATACCTACGGAGAACGATTAGTAGCTCACTAGATTTCTAAAAGAAAAAACAAACACTTAGCCTAAAACACTTTAGATTTCTATCCTATCTTTGGATTAACCTCTTTCTTTACTCGTGAGACTTGAGGATCTGCAAAATACAGTAACAACCTAAGGGTTTCTAAATCTTAATCATCTAATCACCTTTCATTTTTCTTTATGATTTCCTTTCTTACTGGCATGTTTAGGAATATGTTCGTTTGACTTTGATGCCTAGGTTTAGACTTAATGTTCTTATCATGATAACATGAATCTTGATTATAATAGAATTACATGTTTATAACTTAAATATGATAATTTTTCTATTAATTGGTTAGATTTTGCATGTAAGAATGATTGATTTAATAAGTTTGTCAAGATTTTATTAAATTTATATTGTTTTCATTAGATTGGTATGCTAGGGTTTTAAATCTTATGACTCATGTGTATTTGCATGATTAGATTTATATTTTACTATGTATTTATTAAATTCACATTATTAGGCTTTGAATTATTGATCTTTCAATGTTTTAGAAAAAGCTGTCACATTTAGTGAATTTGATTGTTTACTGTAGGTTTATTAAAAGTCTAATCATGTTGCTTTGCCATAGAAATTGATTTATTTATTTGTTTTATTGCATTTTATATGTGTATTAATCATTATGTTTGCGTTTTTGTGCATGTATGTCGATTATTCAGGAGTTTGGAGCATCTTTGTCGAATTGGCCTAAGAAATTCTAGAGCGATCGACTCTGTGACATAGCCAATCGGCTGTTCGTTCGGCCCTCGCCTGTTTTACTGATATCTGAAGATTTGTGCCGATTTTTGCCTATTTATGCATATTTTGTAGGAGAGTTGTAGTAACTTAGTTTCTCTTTCTTTTCTTTATTTTTGTTTAGATTTTTATGATTTGTAAGTGATGGACAAATGCATGTTTATTTGATTGATAACTAAAAATAATCTATCTAGACTTAGACTTTAAAATTTGGACTTTGGCATGCAATCTATAGCCCATTAGGTTAATAAGATGGTAATTGGACCTAATTGTAAAATTCAATTAGATTTAGGTAGATTTTGCCATGCTTAAGTAATAAACTGATCCATTTAAACTTAGAAAGTTAAAACATGACGTTATATGTAGAAGTAGCCCATTTAGGATTAAAGATTGATAACTTGGCCTTAACATATGAAAGTGGCTAGCCTAAAGTGAGCCTTTGTATGTAATTGAGTAGTTAATTAAGTTAATCAAATAAAATGAGAATTGTGCCAGACTTAATCAAATGGGCTAGAATTAGGTCAACCTATTATTTATTTTACTTATTTGTAAAAAATATTATGTTGCATTTATAGGGAGTAGATTATTAATTAATAAAATTAAAGGTAAAAATATATAAACATGAAGCTACTTTTTGGATCCATCTCTAGATGTGGTAAAGTTTCTTTATGGAATCTAGTTATGTCACGTAAAAAGTAAAATTATCTTAGTGATTTACCCAAGTGGCTACTCATTTTCTCCGCACTAATCTCTGTGACTAGTTAGTGTGTTTCAAATTATGTTGAAAAGCCTTGCAATGTTATAATTGCTAGAGCATTTGAGTGCGCGCCTAAAACTGCCATCCACAAGATCATTAGACTTGAAAGAGACAACCTATTATTCCATATTTCTATTGTATGGCCATCAGGGAAACAAGTTGATTGTTTAGAATAACTCAATTTTAGTTGGAGAAAGTTATAATAAATTTAAAGCATTATATTACTTCAAGTTTTCTTTTTCTTTTTTCTATTATATTACATATTATTATTATTATTATTGCAGTTTGACTCTCGATCTTTTCTTTTTAGGAAGTTTGATGAGATTTGAACTCTTATTTTAAAGTTTGACGAATATAGTACAAAATATATTTACTTACCAATTTTATGAACGCTTAAAAGTTAAAAGAAATCCGCGTTTTTATTTTGTCGGTACCTAAAAATTACTATATAATGTTAAATTCACCTGCTAAATAAAATCTAGGTTGAGATTACCTCACACTTAATGCTTAATAGTCTTCCCAAACTTTAAACTTAAATGCTTGCTGTCTTAACCTCTCATGGGGTCGTATAGGTCTTTCATCTGAGGATTGTGTTTTGATATGAAAAGGTCATTAGGTAGAAGTTTAGAAGAAGGAGCCCAGCCAGGCATGGATCTGAATCAGTCAATTGAGTTCAACTCTTCTTCAGCCACATCTCCACCGGTGCACAACTTCATGCCAATGTCTTCTTTCATGCTTCCTCACCATCGCCCAGTTGAGGAGGTTGGTCTCAAAGGATCATCTTTCGTTATATCAATTCTTGACTTTTTATTCCTTCTCTTTTCCTTTCTTTCTTGAAACATAAATAATATGTTTATGAATATTAAGTACAGGAATGTCAGAAGGCTTGGAATTCTCGTTCTATGCAAGGAGAGAAGCACAACTTGCAGATGTTTTGGAATCAACAGTTGTTGGATATTCAAAATATTTCAAGTGAATAATATTTCTTTTTCTTTTCCTGACTTGAAATGCCATATATGTTTGGTTTTATAGAGACATGTTTATTTACTAATTTATACTTGTATTGGGTTTCTTTTGATCTAATCTAAGCGTTTAAGAATAATCACCAATTGCCCCTTGCAAGGATCAAAAGGATCATGAAGTCTGGTGGAGAAGTGAAGGTCTGTCTTTTTTTTTTTTTTTTTGTTGATTATTCAATTTTCTACTTTGTGCATGCTAATTAGGATCTAATTTTGCAAGAAAATCATAACCTTAAATCTTGTTTAAATAAGAAGAAAATGGATTTAAGATATGCACATATCTCTTAACTAATTTGAACACCCTTTTGTGCATATAAGCAAATGTCTTTCTTCTTGTACTTTGAGAATTTTTAAAGATGGAATTCTCCGAATTTAGATCTCTTTCAGCATTATAAGGCAGAAACCCCGGTTACAAGACTATTAACCTAATGACATAAAAAAGATTATCCTCATTTGTCTTTGCTTTAACTGGAAAAACTTATCATCATGTTGTGGTTGGTTCTTAAGAAAAAAGGATGGGGTTATGGAATTCTATTTAGCCCTTTAAATTGAGTATCAAATTTTCGTTCTTTTCTTGTGATGATGAGAAATAGTATATTTTACATATCCAAATGATTCAATAATTGATCTCTAAAATTGGTCGTGTTTGACTCAATTCTTTGTCTGAATTTATTTTATTTATAAATTAATTTTGGTGCTTAAGATACTATATATTAAATAGAATATTTTTGCTAAAACTTTTATTCAAATTAAGTAAAATTTAATTAATATTTCAGTTTTTAAAAATTATCCTTATATATATATATATATAATTTAAGTGTTTTTTCTAAAAAGAAAAAAAGAAAAAAAGTTAAAATAATTAAGTAAAGTAGTTGAAGAAAAGCGAGAAATAGAGAGAATTTAGCGAAAAATGATGTTCAAATAAAAACATTCTTATCGTAATAAAGAAAAGTTCATAAATTTAATATTTATTTAAATATTTTTTATCAAAATCGCTGGAATTTAATTTAGTAATACTTAATTACATAAATTTTTATTTATACCAGACACTGCATTTTAGAAATAAATTGGAGAAAAAACCTCCTATTTTAGGTTGTTATTGACAAATAATTGGTAGTTAATATGTGAGTGAATGTGATTGTTAGATGATCAGCGGAGACACTCCAGTGCTGTTCGCAAAGGCATGTGAGCTCTTCATTTCGGAGCTGACTCTGCGCTCATGGCTTCAAACTGAAGGCTGTAAGCGGCGAACGTTGCAGCGCTGTGACATTGCCAGAGCCATAAAGCATGATCCCATCCTTCAAAAGTTCTTGCTTGATTCTATTCCTTATGACCACTGCAAGGTTTTTTCCTTCTTTTGCCTCTCTAATCTATATATTCATGCACTGCAAATGCCTGTTTTTGCCAAATTTTGGGTACCCTAAATGATCAATTCAGGCCTTACTAAACCCCAAAAAGAACCCGCCAAGTAGATGCCTACATTTTATTCATTAGATTTATCAAATTCTATTTGCAGCTAAGTTAGTTATTAAATTTATTTTGTTCATCAAATTTAGCAAATTCAGAATCACACATGAGGGTTTGGGTAATTTATGAGACATCATATTAGTAATTTTATAGGTTAATGACTGAGTGATCGAATGTCTGTCTGCTAGGGTAAAAGTTTAAGTCCTTAACATCTTTCAAACTATCAAAAGGAAAGAAAAGAATTAAAGAATCAATGTATGACATAATGAGTTATCTTCTTCGATGACATAAAGAACCCTGGGAAGAAGAAAGTTAGAAGGATAGAGATTGCTAGAGCCATTTTGATGGGGAACTGACATTTATAATGGTGAGTTTTGAATCAGGCTGATGAGATTGAAAAATGTGATGAAGAAGTTGAGCCTCTTCCTCCAGTTGAAGGTCCATTGCCTATGATAGATATTAATGAGGTAAGTTAAATTTTTGGACTCAAGGCATTGATCAAATGAAGCCTATGCACTTCTGTTCCTTGTTAGAATCAGTTATATGGTTAGTTTTGTATGAAATTCTAAATTCTTTTGGCAGGATTTTGTCTTGACAAACCATGAAACTCCTGAGGAAAGCATGATGAGGCCATCATTGTCTTCTTCTGCTGAATTCAATTATGAAACTGGTCCTAAGGTGAGAATTAAAGATTTGTGCCATGATTTTTAGTCAATTAAAACATAGAAGATTAATTACTTGATCTTTTCTTTTTTGCCCTTTTTCTTTTCTTGCAGTGAACAAGTAGTAGAAACTATTGATGGAAGAGGCCAGTTGGGTACAACTATAACCTCATCTTGAAATTTTATTAAATAAGGAGATAAATAAATTATTTGGGTATGAGATATGAAGTATAACTTTTTCTCATAACAATTAATTTTGTGGGAAACCACACTGGTGCTTTATTTTCTGAGAATTATATTATTATGAGGGTTGATGGGCCTTTCTTTTTATTCCATTTTTAAAATTCAATTCAACAATTTATTGAATTTGTACTTTGGCCAATTTGGATGGACAAAGCTTGGAGACGAAGGTGATCCATAATCTGCCTAAAACAGAAAGCTGGAAAGCCAAAATAATTGGTTGATTCTATACCTGGTCAACCGTGTATCGGACTGAAATCAAACCGGTCAAAATCTAAATCGGCCTCTTATTAATGGCTCGGTTCATGAACTGGTCTAAGATTTTAAGAAATAAGGGCAGTTAAGGTTTTACATATTATTGAACCTGAATCGGACGAATCGGAATTGACCGTCCGGTTAGTTCAACAATTAGGAAAATAATTAAATAAAATATCAAGTTAGAAATAATTAAATTCTTAAGTTTATGTTCAAATGTGATTATCCTATTACTTATATAAAGAATATTGATTGATATTGTATACTTAAATTTAAATTTAGCTTGCACTTAAAAAAATAATTTAAATCGTGATTCTGAGCTCTCATAAAATAATTTAATTATAATAAAATATTATTAAGAATTAAAAAAATAAAGGTGTGATAAATTTATTTTTTCAAAAAATGTAGTTTGTCATAATTTTTAATAAAGATTTTATTTTTTTTACTATTTGAAACGGATCGAACTGAAATTAGAATCATAATGAATCTGAATTATAAAAAAACCGGTTCAGAACTGCTCCATTCTTAATTATAAATTGAATCTTCTATATAGGGCCGGTTTAAAGTTCAATCTCTAAATAAGCCATAATAAACCCACAATTTAGAATCAGTTCTGAGCTGATTCAGACCTTTGGCCAAGTGTAGTTGGTTTGTTGAAGGTTGGAAAATTAACCCCCCACAGTTTTACTTAAGATTTTTTATATAAATGAACTCCATTTTATTTTTTAAAACAAATTACTGTCTATTTAATTTATACAGGTTGAAATTCACTTTCCTGTTACTTTGGTTCCCATTTTTCTACATTTCACACAAACCATAAATTTTTTTAGTTTATATGTGAACCCTACTTCTACTTCTAGAATTTATTTATAAATCTAAAATTTATATGTTTTAAATATAGTGAAAGTTAATTTAGTATTTTACGTAATTAAATGGAACCGATGAAATTCTAACAAAAAGAAGTAGAATTTCGAAATGAATCGCATATAATTAAGTTAATATATTTCATAACACCAAAATATCTCTTTTAATTTTATTATTTTCATTTTATCTTATATTTTATATTTTTTTTCCAAATAAAATGAATTCTTTTATAGATTTCAACCAAATATGGTATTAAAGTATTTTAAGAATATTTTGGAGAATTTAGCATTATTATCCAAATCAGTTGTGGACATATATGGTGCCCTGCTTTGGAATGTACCTTGTGGCTTTATATGCTTGTTCAGATAAATTTTTCCATCTGATTTCTTGAGATATAACCTCTCTCTTTCCAAAATCTTTTGCCTACTGAGTACCTTTTTTAGGGCTTGGTATGGGAGAAACTTCCAATGGCTTCAGTCACCAGTGGTTATTATTCCTTATTTCCTTTTCTTTGTTGTAATTTTGTTTTTATAGTGCCTAGATCTTGGCCTTGTTTGTATCTCTATCCAGTAGTGTGGTGTGTTTTACTATCTTTTTAGTGCCATTAGTGGTTTTGGTTTTGAAGGTTATTCTCTAGTGTCTCCTTCAGTATGGCAAAGTTGGGCTGCCTCATCATCCTTTGACCCGTGGGATACAATCATTTGCTTAGCGTCGGTGACAGGGCTTGCTTCTCTTGACGATCCTCTTGGCTCTGCATCATCTACGATGAGGGCAACCTTAGTTACCAGTGTAGGTCTTTTGGACTACGCTTACTGGTTCCAGCAATCTTGTAGTTGAAGATTTTCCTCCTTCTGCGTGTTTTGATGGATGCTTAATGGTACAAGTTTCTTTAGATGGCTCTAGCTTCATCGTCCCCTTCCCTGCCATTAGTGACTCTACCGGTGACAGAGGCAAACTGTTCCATAAGACGTTTCGTTGTGTTACTTTAGATTTGAGCTAAACTAATAATAAAAAAGTGACATATATTTTTAATATTAAATAATTAATATATATTTTATAAAAATAAATAAATATATTCAATCATCTATTAATTTGATATATAAATAAAAATAGGCGATAAGGCTAAATAAGAATTTTGGGATTAAACTTTTATATCCTTATACGCTGCCTCTTGTAAATTCGTGTTTAATAACACTTTCGGGTCATTGCTCCGATTTTTAGCTGGACTAGTGTTTATTGTTTGTAGTGTTTTAGGCTTCTATCCTGTTAATGTGAACTCTTTATTTATGTTTGTTAAAAGAATAGGAGATTTTTTAAAAAAATATTATACTAAAATGAATAAAAAATATTATTTTTATTATGTAATTATCTGTTAAAATATAATATTTTTATTTTTAAAAACATTTACATTTAGTTATTCTTTAGTGATTTTTCAATTACTTGACTATTATAATAATAAAATATTAAATTATCGTTGTGTTGTAGACTCGTTTTCTGCACCCATGAATGGGAGGATGAATTTGTACTTAACGCAATAAACAAAAGATTTTATTTATTTTGCAATTGGGTAGTTACAAGTTTTAGTAATTGCCAAGCAACTGTCTGCCGACCACATTGAATTGAAAGTATTCTTTTCGCCATGGTGAAACCACTGCTTTTCTCTATTAAAAAACGACTTGATTTTAGTTCAATTTTATACGTCATAATAAATTTAAATATTAATTTATTTATCTTTATCCTTTATCTTTTAATAAAGTAAGTTGTTTGTGTCCATTGACTAACAATAAAATCCTTAGTATAACGAATTTAAATTTTAAGTGTTCAAGTGTATAATGGACAAAACCATTTCATTAAATATATTAATTACCCTTATTTATATATTTTTCTACTTTATATATTTTATAACTCGGAGCCATTGTAATATAAAATAAATATATAATACTATATAAGTTTATAAATATTAATATTATTTTAATTCACTAATTTCTTAACGTAATTAAATACTAGATTAGTCGATTATATATAGTATTTAATTATTAATTAATTAAATATAATATTTTTATTTATTTTTATAATTTAATTAGCGACAACTATAAAATTCTATTATAAAATTTTAATTCGTATAAATAATTAAAAATAATATATAAATTTATTGACAATTTATATTAGTAGAAAAATATATTAAAAAAATAAGTTATTTAAAATAATATTAATTAATAGTCTATAATTAAAAATAAAATTTATAAAGGTAGGATACCATAATAGCACTCTAGTAAAATCCTATAAATTGGGGTTTTGCTAGAGTACCAATGTGGTATTCTACCATTATAAGTGTTTTTTTTTTTAATTTTAGACAACTAATTAGTGTTCTTTCATTAATTATTTATATACATCCTTCTATTAATTAAATTTTTAATGAATTGATATAATAATTTTTAATTATTTATACAAATTAAAATTATATAAATGAATTTTATAGTTGTAAAATATCACAAAGATTAAAGCTAAAACACATACTGAAAGAAGTTTATTTTCCAATTCAGGCTCTCAATGTGGCAATCGAATTTTTTAAGTAATCCAAGTTGCCATAAAAAAGTTAGAAAAAGTGTCATAATAATTGCTTAAAGGAGGATTTTATTTTCCACATCACTAGTGATCTTAGATTGGTTAGTATTTTTCCATTTAGATTAAAAATCTTACAAAATTATGAACGTTAAAGACACTTGAACGTGTGTTTCATTTTATTTTTCACATCACTAGTGATCTTAGATTGGTTAGTATTTTTCCATTTAGATTAAAAATCTTACAAAATTATGATCGTTAAAGACACTTGAACGTGTGTTTCACCTTACTGTTTGCACTCGCTCAAAAAAGATATTTGAACCAATTCTAAAATTTATTTAAAAATTTAATTCTCAAATCTAATTAGTACTATCCGTATATTATCTGAACCCATTTAATATTAGTTATATTTTATATTTATAAATATTAACTTACCTATATGTTGAAAATCTATTTATATAAATAAATTTAGATAATTTAAATCGATATCCATTTAATAAAATTATTTAAAATATTAATGAAAGCAAAAAATAAAAGTTAAATTAATAAAATAATTTATTAAAATAAAATAAAAAATTTATAAAATATAGATCAAATAAATAATAAATTAAAATATAAGTAAAATAATAATATTAAATAAATAATACAAAATCTAAGTCTTATTAATTACATAAGATTATATATATGTTCCAAATCCATCTATTAAGATTGGATGTCTGAAAATATCTGATGTGTGGATCTAACAAAGAAGCAGTCAATCAAATAGGCATCGTATTCAAATGGCGGATAGCTGTCAAGCAAATAGAATAATATGGCGTGCGTGGAAAAATATTCCCAAAAATCCAAATAAGTATCAGATCATTTGGATTTGTTGTTGGATATTATTATTATTATTATTATTATAAAGGTAAGGCATGTAAAAGACATATTTTAATAATTCTCAGAACTATTTTAAATTATTGTTGGATATTAAAATATAATTACTTAAAAATTCTCTGATTTGATATTTAATTTATTTCTGGAATTAAAATATTCGTTTATCTTTTTTCTCATTAGAATAGTTTTTCAAAATTCAATTTCAGAAATTCTTTTAGATAAATTAACTTTTATGGCTATCCGAAACAGGAATATAATGAAAATGTAAGAAAAGAAACTAAGAGACTGTTCGGAGAAGCGTTTGTCGGACACAAATGTTTAAAAAGTTTATTTATTTGAATGATAGCTATATTTTGTCCTTCTTATTTACTATACACTATTTAATATTTTAAAATTAATAAATAATTTTTTAATATTATAATTAGTTAAATATATAAGAAAATTTATTTTATTTAAAAAAATATAAAAAAAATTAAAAGAGATATTTTTGTATTATGAAATATATTAGCTTATTAATATGAAATTTATTTAAAAATTTCAATTATTCTATCAAATCTTAATTTAATTATAACTAATTTACATAAATTTAATTATATAAAATACTAAATTAATTTTTACTCTATTTAAAGTAAATAAATTTTAGATTTTTAAATAAATTTTATAAATTTTAATGAAACATTATATAAAAAGTATTAAACATTACATCACTTAAACAAGATTTCGAACAAAAAAAAGAAGCAGAAATGTTTAGCATTTTCCTATTTATTTTGATTCTTGCTCACGAAAGCATATCTCCTTTACTTCACATGTCTTCCTACCAGATAATGGGATTTTTAATCTAGAACCTTGTTCTTTTTCAATATTAGCCGCTCATCCCTCATCCCCTTTTCTAAACTACAATTTTACCCTTCACTAATTACAAATTCTAAACCTTTTTAATTCACAATTCAATTATTATAAGCAGGAAAAGAGGTTTCAATGTATAATAATAATAAAATTTAACTATTTTCTTTCAGTTCAGAAACAATTATATATATATATATATAATGACAACACGTAGAGTATCCGTTCATTTAAGGATATTCAGATCCGGTTAAAATATATATATGCCTAAATTCGTTTTAGGATTTAAAAAAATTACTTTTATTATCTGAATTCGATCTAAATCTGAATAAAAATATCTGTATAATTCTAAATTTGATAAGAACTTATTTAATATACTCAAAATTATGTAGTTTTATTTAGATTTTTTCTTTAGTTTGGTATATTAAAACTACGTAGTTTTACTCAAAATTATATATATTTCTTTAATTTATTAATAAAAACTTATTGGACTCATATGTAATATTTTTGTTTTCATATAAATATTGAATTTTGATGTATAACACAATACATATATTTATTAATATAAGATCTTAATAATAAAAGTGACTATTAATTAAAATTAAAAATTTAATGTTAAAATTTAAATTCTATTACATAAATAATATATATTAATTAGTTAAGAGACAGAAATTTAATCAAAATTATTTAATAAATATAATTAATATCATATTAGCACTATATAATCATAAGTTAATAACGCTAATATGTTAGGTGAGTATTATAATAATTTTATGATATGATTTAGTATAATAATACTATATATATACACTGTTAATAGTTATAATAATTAATGATGTAGTGTTAATTTTATAGAAAGATATTAATAAAAAAAATTATATTATATATATATATATATATACTCAAATATACTCAACCAACTGTAATCCATCACATCAGAGTCTTTCTAGAAATTACTGAATCATACTAAAGAAAAAGGACAAAACATGGATGAAGCACGCAAAATGATAGAATTTGTGGCCCAGCAAGCAAAACCCAACAGTGCAGGAGCATGCAGGCAAATAAGCTGAAAGAAAAGGAAAAAAAAAAAAGAAAAAGAAAAGGAAAAGAAAGAAAGGAAAAAGATGACATTGGACGTAGGGTTAGGTAGAGAACAGGATGAATCCATTGATATATAAATATGGCTTAAGCAAAGCTTGCTGAGTGCATCATCTTTAAGTTCACAGAAATTTTAACAAGAGAATATACAAATATATATATGTGATGGGGAGAGGGAGATTACGAGCTACTGGAAATTGTAGGAATGGGCGGTTTGGGAAAGAAATTTTCACTTGATTTACAATTTTTTTCCCAATTCCGCCCATTCCGATGATTTCCAGAAGTTTCTCCCTTTTCCCTTCTTTTCTCTCTGCCAAACCAACCCTCATGCATCTACTTCTCTCTCAGGTGTTTTAAGTATACATCCTTAATCTTTCATTTTACTTTGTTTTCTTTTCTTTACTTCTTATGTTATTGTTATCAGTTCTTCTCTTCAATTAATGGGTCTGATGCTCCTGGCTAGTCTGTTCATTTTGTTACCTTGATTTTGAGATAGCTTAGTTTCAGAAATTGATGGATTAGTCTTTTTTTTTTTTTTTTTATTTTATTTTACTATTGGAGGGCACGAACATATGCCGTGAGCTCCACGATAGAATAGAATATAATATTATTTTATATTCACTGTAATAATAAAAATTCACCAGTGCAGAAATAAAATCTTAAACTCATGACTTTCATATTTTAAAATCAAATTCTCTTTTGAACGTGGCTTAATTATACTTTTAGAGTATTTCTAATAATATACTTCATTTTAAAAGTATCATTTTTATAATAAAGTAGAGTATTTATTAAATTTAAAATAAAAACTAAAATTTGACTCTTTAAAAGAGTCGATGAAAAAAATAATAAATTTACTAAACTTTTATTTTATAAAATGATTTTTTTTTTTAAAGAATAAGGTATATAGAAGGAACATGGAGATAGTCCTACACAAGCTGGCCACATACAATGAATTTTTTTTTCCCCAACACAAATTTCTAAGGGTGCAACAGTTATAGTGGTTTGGTTTTACTGATAAAAATTGAATAATCAAAATTTCTAAAAACATTAAATGAGAAACTAGACTAAATATCTAACGGAAAAACTAGACTAAATAGTAATTATTTTGATATTTTAATAGTATTTATTTTAAAAATATCTTTAAAAATATTAAATTTTAAGTTCAAGGCCGGAAAATGGATTCACTGTCATATGGCAAACTAGAAATTCCGGCTTCATATAGGTGAAAGATAATTTTTTTATTAATAATTAGTTCTGTTATTCAGTTAATAATCCCAATTCATTTCTTTATTTTCTTTTACAATTTGGTAATCATCCATGCCAAGCATTTAATTCTCATTACAAAAGTAATTAAGTGGAAGCAGGAATGAATCAGAAGAAAACAGCTTCCTCGGATCATTCAAAGGAATAATTATTTTACGAAGATTAGTTTGCAATGACAGGAAGCGGTGCAAGTTTAGAAGAATTTGTCAGTGGCAATATGTATGTTGTTTTAGGATATTTTGCTGTTAAGCACCAACTGCTGAAAATTTAAGTTCATCATAACATGATAAAAGTATATATAAATAAGAATAAAGATGTTAAGAACAATTTTTGGCACTAGAAAAGAATCAATAAATGCCTACCTGTTAATTATGTAGCCGTCTAGACATCTCTTCTGCTATAATTTCTTCAGCTTTTGGCCTCGCAAACCATTCCAAAAGGCAGCTGCACTTACTGCTTTCTTGCCAGGAAGCTGAACTTCCAATACCTGATTGGTTTAGGAAAGCATCAAAACCAGCAAATAAATTGTGATCACCAAATATAAGTTACTTTTAGCTGCTTCAACTGTTCATTTTCTTTTCGTCCGAGAACAGAGACGTGTTTAACTCGCATTGCAGACTGCATTTTTTTGTCAATTTTAAAGACTAGTATACCAACCTCAAGTGCAGTGGATTTTCCACAAGGAAACACCAAAGAACCCTTGAGAAAAGTGATGTCATCCACTTCATTGCCTTGGGGGATGCCATGGTGGCAAACTCTTGTAGTGATGACCTTCAGTTCTATGATATCTTCGTTACCATCTTTGCCATCCACAAGTGCTACTTTAGCTCGTGTTCCTGGCCACCCTGCAAATGCACGAACCTAGAAGGGTTGCATGTAGTCATTGTATTATCACTTTAGAAGGAAATGGCCAGAAGTTACCTTATTATGTAGGACGGAAGCTTCTTCATCGAAGGACAGCCATGACTCCTCAGGAGTAATCTACATAAAACACAGAAACTCGAGTGATCTTTTATTCATTAAATTTTGATAACAAAATTATTGTATTTTTGGCCCCTCATATGTGCTAGTAAAGATCTTAAGAAGAATTTTGTTTATACACCAAATTCTGTTGCAGCAGCAGCTAACTAGATGATTCACATACAGACTTGGCATTACATCTATTAAGTTTACCTTTGTTCTTACAACTAAATGGTTCAATTAAATTGTGTAAGTTAAAACCAAAAGAAAAATCTCACAACACAATATAGCATCTCATTAGGAGTACAATAATCAACTCATTGCAGCATCTTACCCTTGCTCAGGATGGCCAAGAAAATCAAGCGCTTATAGGAAAGCAAGGATCTAACAATAATTTTAACCTCAGCACATCAAATACAAGTTTTCAAAGCAAGCATTGATCCTTTTAACAAACCATTACCTATCCAATCAGGGAAAGAAAGAAAGAGGGAACAAAGCATATCTTCTTAGGTATTTTGGACCATACTAGCATGGTTCAGAAAACCAACTAACTATATGTCAGCATTTCATCTCAAATCATAAGAAGATTACACATGAGAGTCCCATATGAAACACAATATCTGTACTAGAAATCAAAATAAAAACAGAACATGGAAGAGTATTCAAATTCCCGAAAAGCTAAGGCAGAGAATAATGCATATTTTACAAGATGTTGGTTCATCAGCATATGCTTTGTAAGATATTTATGAATATCAGAATTGCAACTGATCATTGAAGGGAATTCATGGAAGAATGAATCTCTAAGAGGCTAAGGCATTGAAGAATGTGTATTCAGGAGTTGAGATCAGGATTGGAATGCCTATACCATTTTCTGTAAAACAAGCCTTTCACTGCTCTTTAAAGCAGGCTAAAGAACAAGGCTTGATATTTCATACCTTATCTTTTGCAGCATGAGTTGTTCCTCGTAATAAGAGGAATTTATTGCAAGTTCCATCTCCAAGGCACAGGCAGGGAGAGAGAGAGAGAGAGATTACCTTAGGAGCCAAAGTAGCTTTAGAATCATCTTGTAATAGAGCTTTTTCCCTGGCTGATCCATCAAATATAGAGGGAAGCTCATGAATCAGAAGCCTGGATCCTGTTAAATTATGAGTATATAATTCATTAATAGAATTGTTTGACCAAAGAATATTATGCAATTACATCATAAACAAAACAATAATAGGACAACTTACATGACTGACAGAAAGCTAAAGATCTATCAAGCAAATGAATACAAGAGTAGCTGATATAATTGAATAAAACATGGTTAAATTTAGAGAACAGGCATACCTTCAGAAAAGAGCAATGCAAGCAAATCAGGAGCCTGCAAGTATAATCAGTACAAATGAAGTCATAGATGTTTGAAAGGAATGACTGCTTATTAAGCCAATAATTGCATGTAAAACACTGACCAAATCACCATGATAAGCTACTTAACGAGTTAAGACTAAAGTCAATGACAATGCTGCTCTGTGTGAGTACATGTGAAAGTGATATAGAGAAAAAAAAAACCTACTAGAAAGAGATAAATTTTTTGGCAGAACCTCTGCCTTGCACAATAAAAAGGTATTAAGCTAACAAGCAAAAATGCTCAGATTAGGACTATAGCCAAAAAACCTTTCTCAGGCATACCTTGGCAGCAATTAAAGAATCCATCAGTCTAAATAGATATCAGCCTCAATGGCATTTTTCAGCTAAATGCTCCAATCTATCAATAATTTCAATTCATACTGGCTCAAGTATTTTTGAATAACATAACCCAAAATGTCAGCCACAATTGACATGCATCATTTTTACCTTAATTTGATCGTCAACATCCAGTCTTTCATGGGCGATGACAGGTCCAGCATCTAGAGCACGGACAGTGAAGGCTAAGGATACGCCAGTTTCTTTAACACCATCCTGACGCAGAAACTTACAAATGTAATTGCACAACAAAAGACTGTAAAATCACTTCATATAGCTATCATGGACAACCTAAGAAAACGAGGAACCTGCAGTGCTCTTTGAACAGGAGCAGCACCACGATAAAGTGGCAACAAACTTGGATGTATATTTACTATACCTGAAAAAATCACACTTGGACTTGAGAAACTTGAAATAAAAATAAAATTAGATATATAAAAAATTGAGTTCACTATCAAAATAAGACTTTATTACCAATCTATTTTTATGTTTTGACAGATGACAGAGGCACAACTGCACAAGAGTGATTTAGAAAGTGGAGTGCCTTTAGCATTAATCATTAGTAGGATTGAGCCAGTCATTCGTTGCAAAAGCTTGAAGCTGATAACTACACTAAGCCATGCTTTACTGACAATGAGGATTACAAGGGGATTGAAAAGACTTAAGCTCAATGATTCCCTTTTGTCAGATTACATCTTGGACTTGAGCAAAACATACCAATCATCACTTTTATTCAGTGATAATGGCAGAGGAAAACATCAAATTGGAAAGCCAATAAAATCAAATCAAAGCATGAACTGCTGAAAATGGTAAAGAAACCAAAATCCATGTGAAAGAAATCTTCAATAAACCAATTATGGCATATCATCTAAAAGTGGTGCACACAAGTGCATAGTCAATTTTATTCTATTGTATTTACCAAAATGCATCTGTCATGTGCTCATTAAATTAATTACCATCATATCAAGTTAATAAGAAAACACTCAATTGACATGGCCCTAACAAAAAGTTCCTAGCAATTTAAAGACTAGAATAATCACTGTTATGGTTAGCATAAATCTTTTACTACTGCACCAGACAACTTTATAACCTTAAATCAACCATTCAACCTTAGTTCCAACATAAATCAATCAATCACAATTTGATTTCAAAAGTACATGATTAGCTAAATGAATTATTTTCATTCATCCATCTTTAGTTAGTTCAATCTTTAAATAGCTTGCCCCAAGATATAATTTTTGGATTATAATTTCCTTAAAGTCCGAAAAGATCTACTATTTGGCATAAAATCTAATGAGTCAAAACTATGTAGGAAATATTTTTACTTTTGTTAAGTATGTTTATTTTTTATTAATGTACAAGATACAAAAGTGAGATTCCAAAGAGGTGCATTCTATCTGTCTCATACACATTCACATTGGTTTCTAAAGAATAGGACAACACTTCCACATTATAAAAGCAGACACCTTCTCCAACCATTTCGTATGACATGTGATGTCCTATAGCCCATCATTTCAAGGAAATTAATATATTTAGTGGCCATAGGACCACCTGTTTTAGGCTACATTTGGTTTGTTCAAAACCAAACCAAATTTAAGTACTTGTAAACCAAGAGAGAAAAGTAACTTCTTGATAATTATATTCGTAGGTATTAAATACATATATTTACAAGTTGAGTAGATTAAATTAGGAAGGTACAATAATTAAGAATCCCTATGATTAAGCCTTTCCTTATAATTAAGCCTATATACATACAATCCTACAAGACATAAGATTCTATTCCCCCCTATGATTAGAGAAGCATAATTCTTAATGGGTTAGCAGAAGTAGATTTGACTTACCCATCGATGGAATATTGAGAAACTTGGTAGGTAAAATGTTCCCGTATGCTGCTGTAATGCAAAGTTCAGGCTGCAACTCTTTTAGACTGCACAAAAACGAATCCTGTATTGCAACCAAAATAAAATAAATTAATTCCCATCCATAGAGGGCCGAGTTATTTTATTCAACAAAATCCATTAGTAATTACCTCTCCGGCTCGTTCAGGTGTAAATATGAGGTCAGGAGGAAAGCCTCTATCAAGTGCATACTGAGCAGCCGGAGAAGGCATTAGTTTTCTTCCCCTACCTTTTCTTGCAGGTGGTTGAGTAACTATTGCTGCAACCTATAACATAGCGAAATTCTTTATCCATCCCCTCCAAAATAGATAACAATAATTATAATAATCAGAACAATCATTATAATAGATTACTACATTGTTAAGATGGGTAAAGCCAGGCATCATTTTTATAAACTTGAACCAAATAGCAACGAATTTACATTCAAATGCAACCTCTGAATCCTATTAATTTTCTACCAATTTCTACTAGAAGTAACCAACAACAGATGACTCTCTAATAATAAATTAGAGACCTTTGGCTTCTCTGTCTATGCAAATACCAATTTAACGGCATTTAAAATAGGAAATGAAACCCTAAGTACTCAAATTATATATAGAAAAAAAAAAGGAATTGGAATTTGAAGAAGTTAGTAAGAAGTACCTCAAAGATGGAATTGGGAGATGAAGATGCATTAAAAAGCGCGTCTAGCACAGTTGTTGATACCTATATCACTAACAAATTATTATATGTCTATTACAAGAAACAAATTATGCTAAAACTATGTAGTTAAAAGGTAATACCTGAGGAGAACCTAAGAAAACGAGAGGCTTCTTCTTAGAAGTAGAAGAAGCACAGGGAACTGCTGCTACTGATGCTGAGTTAAAGCACCGGAAACGACGTAGCATTAGAGACGAGGACTGCATTTCTTTTTATCAGTATCTTCTTCAACGGCTAGTTTTTGCTCTGGTTTTTGTAACGCATCTGCTTTTGTTCTTTCTATTGTTATCCACAGCAATGCCAATGACTATAATAAAATATTTGGGCTTAGAGGTTAAGGTTTAATAGGCCCTCCAGAAGCAACAAAAGTCCACATTTGTTTTGGATTTTGCTTATTAAAGCAATTACTGCTTGCTGTTTGTATTTTCTAGACTTTTTAATATTTAAATTTTTTTTTTCTTTTATAAGTTTAGAGGAGAAGAACTTTCCGCCCTTTAAATAAATATTAACTAAATTTAATTTTATACTATTTTTTAATAATATTTAATATAATATATAAACTATTTTTTATAATTTATTTATTATAACAAAACTTTTTTTTAAATTTGTATATAAAAATCAATTTCAGTATCTGTAAAAAATAACTTCTTAATGTTATTTAATTACTCTAATTTTCAGCATAATTAAATTTTAATAAATTTATATATTTTAAAAGTATCTATATTTATTATATATTAAAAATTTATAAAATTTAACTTAGAACTATTAAAATAAAATAAATATTATTCTTATTACTAATTTAATTATACTTGAATTTAAATTTTAATGAAAAGTTTGAGGATCAAATTATATTTTTTATCAGTTTAGTTTTTTAATTGTATTAACTTTTATAATACAATTAGATTTTAATACAATAAATAAAATATATGAGACAATTTATATATTACACAAAAATCATCAAATAAATAATATAAAATTAAACATAACTAACGGTTTTCAAATTATAATAAAATAAGAAATATAATTTTTAAATTTTAAAAAATAACTAATATAATATACAAATATTATAAAATAAATAAAATTTAATTTTAAAATAATCACAACTGCTGCACAACTAAATGAGTAATATATATATATCAGAACTAAAATTCTAGAAATAAAGTAGTTTTGATTCCAAGACATGTAGGAAACCTGTGAATTGATGATACCTCAGAAGATTTACCCTTGGCCTGGAACTTGCAGCAACTGTGGGATTTTCAACAAGAAGGCCCATACTTGTCTCATTTAAATCTTTTAATATTTATTTATCATTTATTATTTTATATTAATAATAATAATAAGTTTCAATTTTATCTATTCTTTAAATTTCTTTTTTCAAAATTTATTCTTTGAGAATCTAAATTTTTATATTCTTATTTAATTATGATTAATTTACTGTTATTGAAACTAAAATAAAAAGCTCTTTTATATTTCAAATTTATTAAAATTATATTTTCTTAATTAAATGATTATTAAACCTTGATAGTATAAAATAAAATAAATATATAAATTTAAAGCTGAAAATTGATATTAAAAACAAATAATAAATAATAAATAGTCAGAATAAAAACTGCTTGTTATGCTTATGAACTATATAAAAATAAATAAGCTTTGGTACGGTAAAAGATAATACACATATAATGATTATTTTTTTTAAAGAAGTATTATATTATTATATTAAGTTATTAATTTTTATATTATAATTTCTTAAACTAATAACTACAATATATGCTTATAATAATCTATTAAATGTGTATTTTATTTATTATTGTTTCAGCTCATTACAGGTCATATTTTATATATGCAACCAAACACATCCTTTGAGAAATTACACTGTCTGTTGTGTGAAAATAGCTTCTACCAACAATTTTTCATGAGATCTGCTGGTATTGGAGTGACCCCAATTTGAAGAACTCAATGTTTTTAATTAAAGTGATTTTGTTTTATGTAAAAATAAACTGCTTAGGTTTTAGTTATAGATATATGATATAATTCAGGCTCAAATTTAGTAGCACTATCTTTTGTGAGATTAATAAAATCCAAGGCATGATTTTGGGTAGATGTATACGTATATTGACTAATTGAGCTATTTGAATGAGTTCAAGAGTGTATTTTATGTTCTTTCCTTTCTTTCTTTTCTTTTAAAGGCCAATGGGTCATATATTATATAATAAGAGTAACTATTCTTTTCACTGTGAAAACGATAATTTTCTTTCAAATTGCTGAATGTTTTTATATTTAATATATCTTTATACTTTTTTTTTTTAGCCAAAGAATTTTGGCCATAAAATCCAATTTTAAATGATAAACTGGGATCGTATTCTACTATGCTTAGTGCAGCAGGCTTCATTTACTGGTATACTTGGAAGTCTCCAAATGATTCTATTTTTAAAGGTCAAACCATTGATCCTATGTCTGCAGCTGCTAGAGCCTCACGGAGCTTGCAGAGGTGAACTTGGTATTCTAGAGTCCTCCCTGAACTTGGTATCCCCCTGTTGCTGGTTGCATCAAGTTGAATATTTTACGCCCTTAACAGCAGGGGCATGCAACTTGGCAGGTCTAGAGATTATGTGCAGAAAGCTTTGGCGTTCTGTCCTTCATGGCTGCTCAGCTCTCTAGCAGTTAAGAGCTGAAGGGCTTTCCTTCTTGCAACCAGATTGTACTCCATTGTAATTGCAGAATTAAGCTCCTAATAGGTAGCTTGTTATATGCTGTTCTAACAACATTATCAGCACACGTTTAGGAGGTTTTCTTGTTGCTGTGCAAGACATTTTGGAGAAGCTCTCTGTTGCCTTTGAAGGGTTCCAATTTTACACTTTGTAGAAAGATATGCCAACAAGGTTACAAAGATTGGATAGCAAAGGCTATTAGAAAAGTAAACCTTCCCTTGTTATTGGTTCGTTTTGGTGCCACTCTCCAGCGATTCTAAATACCTGTAATGTAAACTCCTATGATATTTGTCCTGATTAATTGCATTTCAGTTTCCAAATTTCTAAAAGGAAAAAGGGAAGAAAAACAGCCTAACAATTAGAAAATTAGAGACTTTAGTTTAGTTGAAGAATTGAAATTTGAATTGCGATATGGGGAGCATATTGCATGTGAGTTTGATGTGATAAATTATCCATGCATATCCATATATTATTAAAAAAATTATATTCAATCTTACGGCTAATTATATAAATCATCGGTATATATTATTAATTTTAAATAATTAAATATATATATTCAATATAAATATATAAGCATTCATACGGATATATTATTTTTCATTGTGAGGTACACATATAGTAGTAAATATAAACACTAGTCTTATTATATATTATTATTTAATTATTTATAACACTAACCTTTTTGCAATATCAATGGTGGTGAATCATTAATGGAGGATGAGGTAGGATTATTCAATGGAGTGAAGGCCCCTCCACTAAAACACCTATATCTTAATCAGTGCTGGCATAGCATGCATCAAAAGAGAAAGTCAAAAGGAAAAGGAGAAAGGAGAGGATATGGTCATGTTTTGTATGGCCAAAAAAAAAGGCTGGAATAAAGTAACCTAATCAATATATGTGATGCTTCTAAACTGATCTATGAAAAATTCTCCATTCTTTATCTCAAATTTCAAGCACACAAACAGATCGATATCTAACTAGATTTTTCCTTTTCTCATCCTTCTCCAAGTGCTTCAGATCTCACTTGTTTGTAAACTTAGAGAATTCCCACTTCTTGCTTGATAAGAATATGAGATCAAACCATCATCCACTACATGTTTCTGTTCCCTGGGAAGTATATAGTAAAAGAGACCACTTCCTCAATTAGGACAAAATAACTTATACCTTGTTAATTATAATGAAGTTATTTGCACCTCCACAGTCTCACAATATTCACATATATTAATTTTGACAATTATTTGAGTTCTAAGGACCTCTTTCTTTATGGGTTCATTTTAATAATATTTTACCAAAGAGTTAGAAATGGAGCTACCCAAATTGTTATTAAAATTCTTCGAGTAGATTACATTTGCCGCCGAGAGTATTAAAATAGTGCAGAATTCTCTAGAATACTATTGAATGGTGTAGACACTTTTTGTATACACTATATTACTCTAGAATATTCTATACACATATAGACTATTTATCTTTCAGACTCTCGTAACAGCCTCGTATTATATTCACCCATTCATTAAATTTTATATTTTATAATAAAATTATATTAAAATTTTAATTTATATAATGTTTTAGAGATAATTAAAAAGTTACATTTTTTTAATTTCTTTTTAAATCTGCTTTAGCCCATAAGTTACAACGAGATGTTCACCGGCAACTATAAATCTTTGTCCGGAAGAGAAGTAATTTAGTTAAGAATATCTTAACCCACCTCATCAGCAAGCATAGTTTCTCTTTTCTGTGTGCCACTTTTAGTTTGTTTGAAAACCAAAAAATTGTATGCCATTTTAACCTACAATATTGTATTTTTGGTTTGTGTATTCAGAACAACTCAAATTGCCAAGATAATTCTAAATTTCAATACTTAAAAATTTAATTACAAATGACATATATGTTCAATATTTTTTACAGTATAATCTCCAAAGCTCGTTATCGTGATTAGCAATTGTTGTGGAATTAGATAAATTTTTTTCCCGGAAATATAGTTATTATATGTTAGTTGTTATTGAAATGAAATTTCTTTTGGATGGAACATTGTAGATTTTATATAAATATTTAATTTTATTTTATAAGAAATTAATCTTATAAAAAGTAGAGAAAGATATTAAACTCTCGATAAAAACAAAAACTGAAAAATGAAAATAGCATTCAGAAAAACAGCTCCTTTCAAGGAGAAAGAAAAAACAAAAAGAAATAGCAATATAGAATAGCAGCAAAATTCTAAGGAACAAAGCACTAAATAAATTAAATAAATCTGTAGCACACTGTCTATGTTAGTAATTTGTCTAAGAAATTAATCATATTTTAGTTAAAGGGTTACATCAAATAATTTATTGATAAGAGATTAAATATAAACATTAAAAGGAGTTTTATTTTATCTTTTATATGCATTAATTAGTTAGATTAATAAAAGAATTATGATATATCGTGTGTTTTGAATTTAAAATTTTAAACTGCTTTTAATAAATTTTCATTCTATTACACTGTTATTATATATCAATTGGAATTTTTATAACACTCTATACTACCTATCATAAAAAAGAAGTGAAATACAAAAATTTAGAGCATGAAACCATCAATTTATCTCTCGAATTTAAATATATAAATGTACAAATTTAAAATGCAAAAAGTCATTTTTTATCATATCGACTTCTCTATTTAAATGAAAAGTCAAAATTTATCGAACAATAGCAAATGCAAAAAGTTTTTTTCTTGCTCTTAATGGGAAAAATGGGGGAGTTTGATTAAGAAATGAGATGGTAGAGGTGGGGCATTCTTTTGCAGGACGCACCCAAATAGGAAAAGCACAATCAAGTGCCACAAAAAGAAAGGTTCCGAAAGGGGTAAAATCTAGGATAGGCTGCTCTAGTGTGGGCAAATTGAGAGACAGTGTGACATAATACATATACTTGCTCATAATAGCCACTTATCTTTATTGTCCCTTTCTCTCTTCTCCCCCCTGTAGACCATCCCATTTGATGGGATGGAATGGAATGGAATCGAATTTGGCATTTTTTCCTGTGACCATTCTTCCCTGTTGTTGATGATTGATGGATGCTCCTTCCATTTATAGACAAACTAGCTAGAATATGGTACCATTATATACAATGTTTGATCAAGCACGCAGAAAATCAAATAAAAAGATTCACCTAAGACCACATTGTTCCGGCCTGACGAGGCAGAAGTCAATTTTAAAAGCAATTAGAAATCAAATATTTATGCCAGATGTATGTATCATAATAAATAATATGTGTATGTAAGTATATAGTTGTAAATTTTATTTTATTTTTAAATAAATATGTGAAATTTAATCTATGAAAAATGTGGGGCTAAAAGCATAAGTGCTGGCTGGCTATACATATCTTCCCTTTTAACTTAAGTTCACATTCACCGCCACCATGTTCAATGGATTGGAGCTTCATTTGTTTGAATTGATTAGTGTGTGTGTATATTTTTCTTCAATATTCCAACTTTATAAGAAGAAAAAGAAAGAAAAAGGAAGCTATGGGGCAAGGACAGGTGGAAGATAGTATCTCACCGCCCCATGTGGCCAATGATGATAATAATAATTAAAGGAAATAGGATAAAGTTATAGCGATAAGGGTCCTCGCCTCTTCCATTCCATGCTTCTTGGCAACTTGCATGCATGATATATTCCTAATCCCTGACGCCACTCTCTCTCCACGCATGAAGTGGCTTTTCCTAGATGCCAATCGTTTGCACCGACTCAGCAACAGGTTTTCAAATTTGCTTAAATAATACAAAAAAATAGTTCATTAATTCATTTTGTTCACTCTCAGAAGAAAAACTAATTAAATCTTTTTCCAAATTAAAAAAAAATTATATTTACTTGTTCTATTTTCTTAAAATAAGAATAATAAACAGATTTTCATGCTTTTTAAATTACAATTAAATTTTAGAAAATAAATTATAATATTTTTTTACTTTTTTATATAAAAAGTTACATATTTTCAAATAAAAATAATTTCAAATTAATAAATATGTGTTAATTATTTATCGGTTTGATGTGTACGTGGAGACATACCCCAAATCTAATTTTTAAATTTAGTTTAAGATTTGTATTTTTAATTTTTACTTTTACAAAAAAATAATAGAGAATGATATTAAGATAAAATGAAGAATAGCATATTTTTATGTTATTGGGTGTCATTTTTAAATAGGTTCCACCAGAAATTAGTAATTTGATTAGTCTAAACAGGCTGATATTAAGAAAATAATGAAGAATAAAATTTAATTATTCTTCTCCAGATAGTTAAATGGCAGTAAGGTAACATCGACCCTTAATCATATGATATCTATGGGTAAAACTGCTAGGCTCTCTTTTCTTTGTATTTGGTTCTATAGTCATAAAATAAAATTAAATGATCCATCTGAAAGAAATCCTCAATTTCATTAACAACCAACATATATTTTCTTTGTACTGAAAATACTGAATATATTATTTCATTTATAATTAGACTTTTAAGTATAGAAATTTAGAATTCCCTTGAAACTTTGAGTTCTTCTGAATACACGAACAAAAAAAAATGTAATATTTTTATTTTAAAATGGCATATACAATATTTTGGTTTTCAAACAAACTAAAAGTGGCACACAGAAAAAGAGAAACTGTGTTTGCTGATAAGGTGGGTTAAGATATTCCAACTAAATTACTTCTATTCCGGGACAAAGACTTATAGCTACTGATGACAATTTCGTTGTACATAAAAACAATTTACTTATGGGCTAAAGGAGATCAGCATATTTTGAAGAAAGGGGATCTCGAACTCGAAACCTTAACCTCCAATCGCGATTATGTTAAAGGGTGTTCTTCAATTTGTAATTATAGATATAATGACTCATTATGCTATCACTTTAGTTTATTTTATGAATATTTAATAAGTTATTACGATATAATTTATATAATTACTCATTACACTAATCATTTTCTTTATAACTTACAAGGGTTTAGGATATACAGGCTATGTAACTTAATGAACAGCTTTTTAGCTATTCTAATAATAGTATATGTGATAAACTATTTGTTGCTATAACTTTGCAAGTAAATTATTGGATAATGGCACCTTCTTGAAAATTTAAATTCAATACCATGAAAAGTTTCATTTTATAAAGTTGAAGGAGGAAAATGTCAGTAAGTACTATATATGCTAGGCTGACGTTCCTATAGCACCAGTATTATGCAACCTTTTCCAACGATTTTATTAATCATAAGAAAAGAATACAATGAATTGACAATCACAAACAAAACTGAACATATTATAGAAATTGTTTTAATTGAAATTATTAGCGTGGGGCGTTACTATTGTATCTTTAGTAATGTGACATAATAGCCTGAAGAAATATAGAACTCACAAATAAGGGACTTATAAAATTGATCTTTTCTTCACATTAATTATAAAAATAATATATTTGTATATATATATGTATGTATTTTACACTTTAATATTAAATATGTGTCAATATTTATTATTTAAAATTAATAAAAATATATCGGTTAGTGTCTAAGTTAAAATATATTATTAAATTAGATAAAAAAATTTTAATATTTCATTTACGAATCTCACACTAGTGTGTGTCGTATGGGGAAAATGATATGTTTTTTTCTTTCTTCCTCCCTATAAATAGAGGTCTTGAAGACACAATTTCATAACAACAAACCTACAACAATAACAACCTCTCATCCCTCTTTTTTCTTTTTTCTCTCTCACGGCCGATTTTTCGTTTTCTCCATTAATGTGGAGATTATAAAGCTATTAAGGGACATCTCTCTCTCGGTTGTTCCATGGAGATACAAATATTTGCATGCATGTGAATGTTTTGATGAGTTGTTATTATGTGAGGAGGCGAGTGATCGATGTTGTTGACAGAAGATAGAGAGCACTGACGATGAAATGCATGATGGGACTCTGCATCTCACTCCTTTGTGCTCTCTAGTCTTCTGTCATCATCACCTTCAGCCCCTCAATTCATTTTCTCTGCTTCATATCTACATTTCTGTATACAAATATATGTATATATATATTCTAACATTTCACTGCAACTTCTACCCACTGGAGCAGTCAGTTTTAGGCGGCCAGCTTTATATTTTAGCCTTCTCCAAATACATAATGTTCCAGTTTCATGTTTTCATTGTCATGGGATTTTTGTTTGCAGATTATCAAATTTATGCATAGTTAATTAACCTAGAGGCTGGGGCTGGGGCTTCCTGACTGCAACTGCCAAATTAAACTTAAGTCACTAATACAATTATCTCAAGACCCTAGTCCTCTCTCTCTCTCTCTCTTTTCTTGGACGAGTCAAACATCTTCTCATTTCATTCACTAATATTACATACCCAATCCACAAAATACGAAAATCTGATTTACATCAAAATTCTTTTCACCATAGATCTCTTTTAGCTCAATTATCGTCCTTGAATTTCCATATATATATATTTGTTTTGTCAAATATATAAAATTATTTGTGATCTTCCACTAATAACTTAAGTTTTTTTATATTATATAAAAGAAATCTATTACTAAAAAGTTTAGAGTTCGATCATTGATCAATCCCATTTTATTGACAAAAAAATTTCAAACAATTACACAGTTTTTGAAGATCAATCGAGTAGAGGGTTATCTAAGAGACTTACAAATTTTTATATTTACTAATAGTCTAAATTTTTGGATAGAATCTAGTTGAATGAAATTATACAGGTTTTAGAGATCTCTCAAGTACTATTAAATTATTAATCCGAATTAATCTCATTTATTGGTATATTACTGGGTTCTATTTTATGATAGCAAGTCAACAAAAACTAAGGGCTTAGGCATTGGATTCTAAGCATCGCATTCCAGATTGCCACCACATGTGTACACCGAACCAGTTGATTGATTTTCTGAAATTGGTAATTCTTCATTTTTACATATCTAGAATTCTCTATTCTCTGTCTTTTTCATTTTGTTTTTTCTTCTCTCTTTTTTTCCCCAAGTCATTACAAATATTCCTTGAATCTTGTGACTAACAGATCGTAGAAGAATTGCGTAGGAAAAGAAAAATACAAGAAAGCCAAAGCTGGAGAAATGCCTTTCCTCTTGAACCACGAAAAGCAAAAAGGTTGATTAGTATTCTCGTAGCTAGTAGATGACAATATGTAATTTTTATCATAGGTCCAAATTATATATAGATATTTATAATATTTTAAAATTTTAATAATATGATTTTCATATATGTATTTTTATTTTACTTAAATCTAATTGTCTATTTTCAGATAATATTAGCCAAAAAAAGAAAATATGGAGCTAAATACTAAAAAAGAAGTTTAATAGAAGACCCAAGATTAAGACGCATAGACTGCTATTTGCAAGGCCTGATCAAAAATTACAAGGCCCAAGAGACATTTTAGTCATTTTATATAATTATTAGAATTTATTTTAAGAATTATTCATGGGATAGTACTTGGTGGAGATAAAGATACATATATTCTTATCTATCAGATAGACTTATATTGGTATACTTATATCTAGAGAGACTTACTTAGAGGAGGACTATTATCTCTCTCTATATATATATATATATATATATATATATATATATATATATATATATCTCTATAAATCTTCTTACTTAGATTTCTCTTCTATCTGCTCTATACATCTGTCCACCGTTATTTTCTCTACGGTTCTTCCATAAACACTTTAGTTTAGTTTTCATTACTCTTTTTAAGATTTAAGGAGCTTTTCAGGAAGTGGAGAGTGAAGACCAATCATCTTCCTACTTGAAGAGATTCTTGATCTAGAGGAAGTTTTTACTTTATTGTTTTATGTCTTTCTATTTAATACCATAATCATTGGGTTAAATATATTAGACTAGTTTTTATAATTATTTAGTTTAGAATTTTTACTTATGTATGAACTTTATTATTTATTTATTTAATGAGTGATTTTTTTACCTTCATATCTTTATTAGTATCAATTATTATTATTAGTTAACTATTATATTAATTTAATGATAATAATTATTACGAAATTTTTTAGGTTGAATGTATTAGAGACGTCATCTTTGCTTCAATCTATGATGGTAAAAGTTAGTTGCATCATTAGCTTAAGTAATTAAAGGAAAAGACACATCACCATCTCATTCATTAGATTTAAGCTTTAAGTAAGATAAGGAAATTACTAAGTAAATGGCTAAGCTAAATATTGTATTTAGCATATAGTTTTCATACATCACATCATTGCTTATTTACTTTATAGTTTATTTAATTTATTTTATGAAATATTATTTTCTCAAAAATACTGGTTTAGAGTATTTAGATTTACTTTTATTATTTTATGTTGATAATTAGTCTTTATAAAAAGTGGCATCATAGTTCCTTGAGAGATCGACTTCCTGATGAACTTACTATTACTATAGAAATGGTTCGTGCACTTGCGATTGTGAGTACTAATTTAGACACATCAGTATATATGCTACTGGGAACTTTCTGAGTCAATGAATTTTTATTTGATTCTTAAATTTTCTCTTTAGGCCTGTAATCAATAACACAAGTGACCTATTTATTCCTTGGATATCCTGTTATTGGCTTGAATTATCAGGAATATTTTTCTATCTTTTGTTTTTTAGTATGAAATTTCTTTTTATTATTTTATTAAAGTGGCTTAGGTTATTTTTCATATTTGTTATCATAAGTTATGGCAACAAGTGGAACAAGAGCATGCATATGGGAAGGATACTATAGTCCGATGCTAAGGGCCTTCCGGACTTACTTTTTCTTTTTCCTCCTTTAATTTTAATTATATTGTTTATGTCATAGGATAAAAATATATAGCTAGATAACACACATGATGCCTAATTCTGCAAGAATATTTGCTCCCTCGTATTTGTCGACTGCAAATGAATAATTGTTTTTTATTCTGCAGCTACAGTGTATTGAGCTTTCATGAATTAAGAGCTATAAAATAATAACAAGAACAAAAAGAAAGATTGGTATGTGTTTTATAAGCTAATTCTTTTGTAAATCCAATTACAGAATATACAAAATGTGAATATTTGACAATATTGAAACTACAGGAAACACATCTCTTCTTCAATTGATCATGTAGGACCGCAAAGATTTTCTGTCAGAATCTCTATTATCAGTTAGCTGTTCAAGAATGCGAGAAATGAAGAGAGAGGTTGATGATAGGAATGTACACAAAGAGAAAACCTAACTTAAAAATTGATAGTATGGCTCCTTAATATGGGCATGTACCCAAAATAAGAAAAGAAAGAGTGCAAGGAGTGTACCATTAAATGAGGTGTGTGTAATGAAATGAGCGTAAAATAATTATATTGCGGTGGCAGTATGAAATGTGTTGTAGTATAAATATTTTATACTAAAGTTTTTTTAATATAAGAAAAGTTTTTTTCTGAATTCTCCTCTCATTTCTTTTATTTTACATAAATGGAGACATAGAGCAAATCTGTATAAGAATTTTTCTATATAAATACTCAAGTCTATATGGAAGTTAAAATAAAAGAACAAACAATGTTATTGATGCAACACAACCGATAAAATGTACATAGACCCAATGCAACATGATTGAAGTTCAATGGTTTAATAAAATAAATTGTGAAAATTAAAGCGTATGAAAATATATTTATCTTTTATTTAAGTGTGTTTTTTGCAGACCTGAATATATATATATATATGTATAGAAAAG
Source organism: Ricinus communis (assembly GCF_019578655.1). NCBI lineage: Eukaryota > Viridiplantae > Streptophyta > Magnoliopsida > Malpighiales > Euphorbiaceae > Ricinus > Ricinus communis. Next base: position 3,250,596 of record NC_063260.1, read on the forward strand.
AAGCATTAATTCTTTTTAAAGTGAAGGCAAGTCTATATATTATTATATGAGAATATTTAATTTACTATTATTTGAGTTTTATTTAGTGAAACTAATCTCTCTCAGACATTGCATCACTTTAGTAGCTCTATCTAAATTACCATTATTACAAAAAAAAAAAAAAGTGGAGTAAAATATATATAACCTCATAAACCTAGATTCTGTGAATCCATTAGCCAAATTGAAAAAAATACAATGATACAACAACATAATAACATATTTGTGAATCAAAGAATTGAATTTTATTTCAAGATTGAGACTTAGAGGTGATTGTAACTCACAAATCGTATACTCTAACTCACAAATCTGATAAAAGATTCTGATAGTGGTTGTGGTTGTAGCGGAAATGAACGTAAAGGTGAAGTGGGTGTAGAAGGAATGTAATCGTGAGTGTAAGATAGAGGAATTTATGCTTTTCTCTCATATCTTTCTTCATTCATGATTCGATATTCTGGTGTCCTAGACGTAGAGGAATCACACCAATTCATCCTGAACTTGGTGGTTATATTCTACTGCGGTAAAGATATTGTGGAGGAAGTCCTGCATAGAGGAGAGGGAATAAAGAAAAATAAGGGTCAGTGAAGAAGAAAGTTTACACTAAAAGCCATTGAATTGTGAACTAAATGAGAAATCATCAAATAGTTATGAAGATGAAGGCCAAGAAAAATAAGAAAAAATGGAAGAAGCATGAATCAAGATCGTTTTAATTTTTTTCTTTTTTACTAAAATAAAAGACTTCTAAACGACCCGTTTAGTTTGGCTTGGTTGGCTCCAATCAAATTTTAATCCATGCCAACAAGCCACATCATTGACGCATATCTCATGGAGGTAAGTAGATATGAAACAAGATGCAAAGATGATAACTGAAATGATAAATTTAGAAAGTCAGAATATATTTAAAAAAAATATTGAAAATTGAAGGTAGATGAGATGGTTTTACCTTGTATCTTTGACCTTATTAGGTGCATAAAATCAAGGCTACCTTCTAGAATATAACACTATTTTTTTTAAAAGAAAAACACTTATTTTCTAATATAACATCCGAATCATACAAATAAAATTTATTTTCACCTCTTCTTTTGTGTCTTTTTTATTTTTCTTTCATATAATTTTCTTTACTTTCCACTTGTATTTTTTTTTTATACTAAAGAGGAGATATCTTAAGAAAAGAAGCCAATAAGCCTTGGACTACATAAGAGGCATTAGTCAACTTCTTATACACGTCATATAGGTGAATACTTACCTAATGCAGAAAAGATGACTCGAACATAAAACACACTCCCAACAATAAACGCTCTTACGATTTGAGCTAGGTCTCAAGTGTCCCCTTCCATTATTTAGTAACTATAAAGCCTTTCATAATTTTGGGTTTTTATCTTCTAGTAGAATAAGAAATAAGGTATACAAATATATATTTGAATGGATAAATTATCGGCTATATAGAATTAGCTTATTGGTCCTTTCATATTAAATTAGATCCATATTTATATATAGTCAATTACACTATGGAGCATACATATACCCGTCATATTTTCTTTTTTCTTTTTTTTAAATTCTTGTTTTATAAGTATTTCATTTTTTAGTTTTTGTCAAATTTTTTTCACTTTTGTCAATTCTACCCTTAATTGATCGTATATTTAATTATAATTTTATGATTCAGATTATCATTTTCTATTGGATCCCTTTGAATTCCATATTCGAAGTTGCGATAGAATCTAATTATGAATTACTCACAATATAAATAGAGACATATGATAATTACTCAATTTCACAATATGGGATAAAATCATATCTGATTTTTCATATTATTAGAATAGAATTGAAAAGAATTAAAGAAAGTTTGGTCAAAATTGCAAATATTCGAAAAAGGAAAGATTAATATTGAACTATCTTGATATTAATATCGTTTATTTTCTTTTCTTTTTTGAGCTGGAACATAATTCATTGCATTAGTATAAGGATGAAGAAGGACATCTTCCTTTATTATTGGAAATTATGAAGCAACAATCAACAAGACTTAATTCACTTTAAAATATGAATACATATCTATTATATAGTAACCAACACAAGGAAAGATTATTTAATACAACCAGTACATTTAGATGATATACTTAATTAACTCCACAACAGTGCATATATGCATGGATTTTCTCACATTGCCAACCATAGTAAAAGCAGCACAACATAGTAGCATATAAGTGGTGCGAACAAAATGATACATGCCATTTTATTCACATAAGTGTGTTCGCTCATGTCAATGGTGATGGTGATGATGGTGGTGATAATAATAATCATGATGATGATGGTGATGTGGAGGAGGAGGCGGTGGTGGATGAACAATTATTGGTGGAGGTGGAGCACAATGATCGAGTGGTGGTGGTGGTGGAGGATAAACAATCACTGGAGGAGGTGGAACACAAGGATCGAGTGGCAGTGGCGGTGGAGGTTCAACAATAACTATGGGAGGAGGTGGGGAGTCTGGACATGGTGGTGCACAAGGGTCCAATGGAGGTGGAGGACATGGTGGAGGCGGAGGATCCTCGTGCTTGTGATGCTTGTGATGTGTCATTCTCTGGAAATGTATGAACAATCAAATTGTAGACACTTCCAAGATGAAAAAGCAAATTGGCTTGGTAATCTTTATAAAGGAATTAGGGAAGGGTGTAGAAACAATGTTTTAGAAACTTAATTAGAAAAGTAGTTTAGACTGGTGGATATACAATTTATCATTCAAAGTATGGTGAGCAATAACAGCGGTTCAAATGCATGAAATCAGTTTCTATTGTGCTGAGAAAGAGATATGCAACAAACATATACATACTTCTCAACATTGGCAAGTAATGTTTCTTACACCATTCCCACCTAGCCGCATGCTCATTTATATTGATAATAAATTTTATTATTTTTCTAATAAATATTTGTATATGTAAAATAAAAAAATAATAAAATACACATTTATATATATAATAAAAAGGCAAAGAAATTAAAAAAAAAAAAAAAAAAGGAGATAAAGAGAGTGACTTGAATAACAAAGGCGACACTGCAATTGGAGGTGCTACGCAACCAGAAAAGGTGATGGGTGAGGAAGATGAGCGGTGTGTATGTAGGGACTGGAGTTTTTGGGTGTGATAGAAACGTTGTGTTTCGATCATTTGCCTTATTTTCTCTTTTAAAAGGAAGCTGTAAAAGATGAGTTCACAGACTTGTGATGTAGGATTAATAATCCAATGAACAATGCCATATATAAATTTTACGTTATGTTTGGCATACGCCTAATTGAATTAGGGTATAATTGAGAAATAATTCAAAGATAATAGATCAAATTAATAAATTTTAAAAGTGAAGATATATTTTGTGAATTTAATTAAAAGCCATGGTCGATGAGGTGATGTTTCAAAGGTTTAATGATAGACAAAAATCATTTTAGCTGTTTTTTTAATATTTGTTGATTCTATTCCCGAATGGAAGCAAAAATAAAATTAATTTATAATTTAAGATTAAAACTCTTAGTACTTTTTACTTTTAACATAGTTTAATAATATTTATATTGTTCCTTAAAAAAAATAATATTTATATTACTTATATTTTTATTATTTTATCTACATGCAATAATTTTGTTGTCACCAAATCACCCCCATTCATATATAAATAATTCCTAGCATATGTATTAAATTCTTAATATCCATTTAGATAATATAATCAATAAATAGATAAATATATTATTTTTCTAATTAAATACTAATCTTATCATAAAAAATATAACATATTAGTTATGTTTTTATTATTAACTTGTAAATGTTATCTATATTAATTAATAACATTTGGAAAATTTAAAATATTTTTTGAGGAAGAAAAAAATTAAAACATCAAAATTGATATGATTCTGTAAATTACCTATTTATTAGATTGTTATAAGATATAAAATTATATATATATATATACACATATACATATATATATATAACATTTTATCTTTTAATTAAAAAACACATTCTTGATATTTTAAATTAAAAAAGTATTTATATAATAAAAGATTATAGTATTCGCAGAATATATAGACAAACCTAGTTAATTCGATATAGCTACAATTTTTGAAGTACTTTTGTGCAAAACTCTTGAAGTATCATACGTCCGCTATAAAGTACTTATGTTAAATACTTGAAATAAGAAAAGAAACGTGATTATGTGTTAACTCCTTGTTAAAATATAGAATAATAATTCGATTGTAATGATTCATACATATATTATCCGATATATGATCTAATAGTTTTATAATTTTTGTTCTTTTAGTAGATTTGACAATTAAAAATGCCTCATGTGATTATGTATGTGCTATCAAGTATTTCTGTTTTATTTTAATGTGAAATTCGATTCATTCTGTATTTTCATATTTTATATACTACCATTTTAAAAGCTCGCTAAAAATAGCTTTTTATCTAGGTGTTTTGCTTTTGTCCCGATATTCACTTTTCGTCCTTAGACCGCTCTTATGGATTATATTGTCGCATGCCTACTAGTTTTTTCTAGCTTATACTCTAAGCATATATCTATTAGAAAGAGTTCTATTTTATAACTATTTGTAATGATCCGTATATGAAAGAAATGCTTCTTAGTAGTTTGAGTAGAGAGTTAGGAGAACCCCAAAATTAAATAAAAGAAATTTTAAGATGGATGAAAAAGTTCACAAATCAATATCACGTTACTTGAAAGGTCAAAATGGACAATTTTCATGTGATATAAACTCGAGTTATTACATGAATGTTATAATATTTCCCAAAAACAGTTAGCATGAATACGGTTGCCTTACGACACTTGTACACCTCTTAAACTTCAAAATTGATTGTAAAAATGGGACAAGGTTCTAATATATTGATATTTCAAAGTTCTAAATCTCTTCTCTAAATATCAAAATGGGCAAACCAAACCAATTTTTTAATTTGGAGGTGTTTATTTTCAAAGTTTTAATGTAATTTCATTTTGTGTCTTCTATTGATTTTAATACCCTATTGATTTTTTTTTTTTTTTTTTTTTTTTAGGATATTGAAATCTGACTATTCCTTTTCTGAATGATTTTAAAATTTCACTTTCCAACATCAATTTGATACATTCAAAAATGAAATTGTAAAATACTCCCTAAGAGGATTAAATCTTAATTGATAAAGAAAATGTCCCACCTTACTTTTACACTAAGGCTTTTTTTTTTTGGCGCAGAAAATGAATAATTTTTCTTTTTAATTTCTTTTTTAGTTTAGTATGTTGCCACATATACACTAAACTCGTAAATAATTATTATATATTTATTAATTTTAAATAATAAAATATATATTAATTATTTAATAGTAAAATACGAATGGATATATATCTTGATTAATCAGAATTTAATTATATAAAAATAATTATAGAGTAATTAAGATTTTGAAATTTTTATGATGAATTCATCATAAAAATCATAAAAATTTCAAAATCTTAATTACTACATAATTATTTTATATAATTTAAACTTTCATTAATCAAATTATCAAATATTAATAAGAATATAAATAAAGAAATATCAATATGGCCACATATCTTTAGATTAAAGGATATGTGAAGTATACATTGCATATTATATGTTTTATTTTCTTATTTATTATAGTATATACACCTAATATATATGTTTTATTTTCTTATTTATTATAGTATATACACCTAGTATAGATAAAAATTTTACTAAAGTAATTCTTATCTAGAATTAGAAAGGTATATTTAATTGAGACTTTTAAAGATTTTATAGATTTTTTTAAATGAATCACTTTTAAAAAAATTTGAATTTTTAATGACTTTTACAGAGTTCATGATTTTATAAATGACTTTTACAGATTTTATTTAAAAATATTTTTATAGACATTGATAAACTTTTATTGATTTTCACAAACCATTATTTAATTATTTAAAAATAAATTTAATCATTTTACTTTTATTATTTTTTTCGTCTTTTTTTTTTCTTATGTTTACTTTAAACATGATTCTACATAATGTTATATGCTACTACATATTCAAGTAACAGACTTTATTTTATTATTGTAGTAAATTCATGTCATTTTAAAATTTTTTACCTCAGAATATGAACACTATTTTTTTATTAAGAGAATAATTTTTTAAAAATAAATTATCATATTATAATTTATCTCCAATTAAACTATCGAATTTATATCATATTTGTTTATTTTATTTATTACTTACTTAATAAATATTTAAACTAATAATAGTTACACTTACTAATTATTTAATAAATACCTATACCGACAATTACATTTATCAATAGAAAAAGTTATCCAAATAGTCTTTCTAATAAAATCTAAGAGTATATATTTAGTGGGGTTGTTTGCTCAAAACAATGTACTAAATACTTCATTAAAATTCATATTTCTTATAAGGGCCCTTTTAAAGTTAAATTAAAAATTTAGTTTAATTTTTTTATATGTGTGAATATAAAAAAATATTATTAGTAAATAATTTTTAGCTTCTGAGTTTCATCCAATCTCTTATGTTTTTTTAAGACAGAGAATATAGTATAGAAAAATAGAAATGGTAATGTAGGAGAATTTGAAAAGAAGAGAGATGAGCTCTCAAAAAAGAAATCTATAAAAATTAAAAAAAATTGAAAGAAATTTTTAAAAATTTTATTTATAACAATACATAAAAAGTCATTAAAAGTATATAAAAATTCATGTTTATAAAAGTCAATGGCTTTTTAAATATTAGTTTACTTTTAAAGACTTAAATAAAATTGTAATTAAATATCTATAATTTTTATAGACTTTTTAACAAATTTTAAATGTCTATATTGACTTATATAAATTTTTTTAAAGTTATTATTAAATACACCATAATTTTTGAACTCCATTAAAATTTTTAAAAATTTTAATTGAATATACAATTGTCAAATGGAAGTGAGCGCTGCCTTGCGCCCACAACCAAAAGGGAGTGAAAACTCCGTTCTCCAAGTTTGGGATGGGGGTGGAAGTTCCTAATCGTTGGGCATATATCCCAGGAATCGAGAAATCTTTCGTCAATCAAAGAGGCGCTTGACAAAGAAGGAAGCTACCTTTGGGTCTGAATCGAATTCGTGTACATCACAATTAATAAAAAATTGACATTTATTAGAAATATTTTAAACTTTAATATTGATATTAGAGACATATATTAATCTTATATAAAAGTTTTCATGCATTTATTAGAAGCAAGTAAACATCAAGATCTATACGCTGAATTTGGATACTTCATGGTTAAGAAAATTAGCATGCACATTGTCATTCATCTACCAGTCTAATTCCATCTAAAAGTCTAAACCAAATCTGCAAACTGCTTTGTCCTATGCACTCTTTCCTGTCTATAAATAGTTATGCCATTTCCATTATCTTCTTCCATCTAATACTCCTCGTAACTAAGTTTCAGCAAACTAAAAATGTCTCCACCCCCACCACCAGAGCCTTGTGCACCACCCCTTCCCCCACCACCACATTGTCACTGTCCACCATTACACTGCCACTGTCCACCGCCACCACTCCCTCCTCCATTTCACCATCACCACCATCCTCCACCTCCACCTCCACCATTTCACCATCATCATTACCACCATCCTCCACCTTTTGCACATCTGCATCATCCTCCACCTCCTCCTCCTTGTCTTCCTCCACCACCTTGTTTCGATCCTCATTGGCCACCTCCGCCTTGGCATCATCACCATCCTCCACCTCCTCACTGCTAGTACAGCAGTACCCTCTAGCATGCACAGAAGGAAAGGAAGGACGACAGGAAGAAAGGAAGGAAGCGTGCGCAGGTGATCGCTTGAGGGAAAGAAGAGAAAAATGGATAAAAGAGAGTTATATATATGCAAATAATGTTTCGGCTGTGTGCTTAATATTTACAAAGTGCTATGTCTGTCGAAACTACTTTATATGTTGTACTTGTGTTTATTTGATTTGAGTGATCTGTTTTAGACAATTACTGTACTTTGCAGTATGATTTTACAATCAGTTCTCATACTTGGGACATGCGTTAGCTCAAAAACAACACCTATACATTCTTTGGTAAGATTATATGCCCACTATATTATTAGTATACAAGTTTCTTTGTTTTCCTTTTTTTTTTTTTGTCCACTGAACCATTTTAAGGATTTTAATCCACAAAACGCATGTGTGCTTTGAACTTGATGGCTATAAGGTTATTAATGATCAGTCCTTCAATTTCATACAGAAATAAGCCTGATTTACTCAATTCTGTTTTTTGTTTCGGCTAAACCTTGATTAATATAGTTCCAGGCAATTCATTATCAGCTGATGATATCCCTTCATATATCCACTCCCTTGCCTTGGCAATTTCTACAGGCAAAGTTCTACTAGCTTTCTATTATATTCATAGGTTCATTTGATAGAGACATGAACATGTATCGCATAATCAAATGCAGAGTTAGTCTTACAGAATAACTGCCTCTGTCACTAAAATGATGAGCACTACCCTAATTACTGCCTTTGGATTTCCTGCTCCTAACTCATTTAAAACCCCACAACTGCAAAGATCTAGAAAATTTATTTGTATAAAAGGAATATTGAAAGAGGAAGTAAAGCAGCATGGCCTCAGACACTGCACAGGCAGAAAAGCCTATGCAGGGCAGGTCATCACAGGCTCTGAGAAAGGGAGCAACCATCCCTGCGGCAGGGAAAGGCCGCTCCAACCTTTCCCAGAAAAAGAAAGGGACGTTGGACAGAAATACCAAGGCAACCAAGTAGAATAGGCTACCGTTGGACATGCACATATATATACCAACTCAATCAATTGTAAAAATTAGAATTATATATCAATAAATTCATCATTTATATTTTCTTCATGGTATCAGAGCAGGATTCAAACCTGTGAAGTATCAATCAAGCAAACAAAAACCAAATTCTCAGAATTCCTTTTTGGAAATTCATCATGTCTCAAACTGATAACAGATTGACCAATATAATCCTCAGAGGTAATCAAAATTACTTCGAGTGGTCAAAAGCTGTCTACATAGGGCTTAGTGGCAGAAGGAAATTGGGATTCATCACTGGGACTAAACCCAAACCCAAACCTACTAGACCAGAAACCTTGACAGAAGAAGAAGCAGAAAAAATTGAAGAATGGCAGACGACAGACCACCTGGTCATGTCGCTGCTTACCAGCACTATGGAGCCCCAAATTTCCAGGCTCTGCATCTTGCTGGAATCGTCAAAAGCATTATGGGACAAGGTAAAAGGCCTATATGGCCATCAACAAAATTTTGCTCACATTTTTAATCTCAAACAGGAATTGGCCAGAATCACACAAGGAACAAAATCAGGATCGCAATATGCCACAGAAATATTGACAAGGTGGGAAGAACTTCAGACTTACCTACCTCCTTCAACAAACACGACAGAAATTCAAAAACGAGCCAACAATGATCTAGTATTCACTTACCTGGGAGGATTGGACTCAAGCTACGAGAGCTTGAGATCTCAAATCCTCCTGTCCCCGGAACTACCGAGCATCGACACTGTTATGGCAACAGTCCAGTGCGAGAAGACGCGAAGGAACCTTATGAATCCCTCGGCCTCTACTGAACTCGCGGAAAACCAAGCCTTCGCATCGCGTCGCCCCGATCTCACCGAAAGAAACAGAACAGGGGGAGAGGTAAGCACGAGCGAGCGGTGCGACCACTGCAAGAAGCAGGGTCACAGTCACTCTCGTTGCTGGCACCTTCACCCCGAGCTCAAGCCAACCCGAGGTTGGGAAAGGGGGAGCGGCGAAGGGGTGAGAAGAGGAGGAAGAAGAAGGCCCGAAGGGAACCCTAGAGAGAAAAGGGAATTCGGGGGCTGGGCGTCATATGTAGATTGTTATATGACGCCCCGACCCGACTCCCTAGGGTTACACCAACCCGACCGGGCCAACCTTGGACCCGACCCGACTCCTCCGAATCCGGCCCAAGCCACCAGGCCCAGCAGGCTCAACAGGCCTTCCAAGCCCAACCAGTCCAGCAGGCCCACCAGGCACTTCAAGCCCAGCAGAAGCATCAGGCCCAAATGGCCGAAATGCTGGCCCAATTGCAGGCCTTGGTCCTCCAACCTAACGGGTTTGGGTCAACTCAACCCGACGGGTCAGGTTCGGTTCTCACTGCTTTAAATTCCTTACAAAATTTTTCAAAACCTTGTCAAAATTTCTGGATTATTGACTGAGGGGCAACGGATCACATGACCTGGGATCCAAAAAACCTAACCAAGCTCAATTTGGTTTCTCCTTCTCACCATGTATTTGCCCGATGGAGAAAAGTCAAAATTCAGGGATATGGCACTTCAAATTTATTTAACTCACATATTGAAAATATTTTATATTTGCCTGCATTTAAATCCAATCTATTATCCGTGGGTAAAATTACTTGTGATTTAAACTGCAATGTTATCTTCTCACCCACCTCAGTCACTTTTCAGGATCGAATCTCCGGGAAGACGATTGGTGAGGGAAGACTAAAAAATGGTCTCTACTACTTTCATGCTCCTCCCAAGAAATATTTTTTGTCATCAAACCCTAACCAAGGCATGTTAATGCATCAGCGGTTAAGGCATCCATCCGACAATGTTTTAAATAAAGTATTTCATTACAATTTAAGTTTCAGCAATTGCGAGGTGTGTAAATTTTCTAAACACACTCGATTGCCTTTCTCTTTATCCTCCAGTGTATCTGAAAAAGCATTCGATTTAATTCACTCAGATGTTTGGGGACCTGCCCCTGTTACTTCCTATAATCACTTTAAATATTTTGTCACTTTCATTGACGATTACACTCGTACTACCTGGATGTATTTACTAAAAGGAAAAAATGAAGTTTTTTCTCGCTTCCAAGAATTCTATAATTTCATACAAACCAATATAATGCTACTTTGAAAATTTTTCGCTCCGACAATGGCACAGAATACATAAACCAAAACTTTTCTACATTCTTTAAACAAAAAGGGATTTTTCATCAAACCACTTGTATCAACACCCCTGAACAAAATGGTATTTCTGAATGAAAAAATAGATACCTTCTCAATGTCGTTCGGACTCTCCTTTTTCAAAATAATGTTTCATCGATTTTTTGGTCCGATGCCCTTTTAACTGCTGCCTACCTAATCAATAGACTTCCCACTGCAATTTTAAAACATTTGAGTCCCCTAGAGGTTCTCAAAGGTAGGAAAATTGATTTAAGTCACCTCCGAGTCTTTGGCTGTGTTTGTTATGTTCACATAAACCGCCAACACAAACTCGATAAAAGTTCTGTCAAGACCCTGTTTTTAGGATATTCCTCCACTAAAAAGGGATATAAATGTTATGATCCCTATACTCATAAAACATACATCTCTCGTGATATCTTATTTCTTGAGACAATTCCTTATTACACCACCCAAACTCATGATAATCCTCAGGGGCCTTGCTCACTAGTATTTCCGCCTAACTCTGATTTTTCTCTTAGCAGCCCTACTCAGGATTTTATACAGGGGGAGCTGTCTACTGTCTCAAGGTCGATTCCTTCAGGGGGAGACAATACAATTGGAGATACAACCTCTGAAAGTCAATCTCAAATCAGTGACAGCCAACCTCAACCTCAAGAGGAAGCAATCGCCTTGAGAAGGTCCACTCGTCAAACTCGTCACCCTAAAATTAAGAGATTATGTATCTCATTCGGTATCGTATCCTATCCAAAGTTCTATTTCCTATGATAACATATCAAGTCAATACCATAGCTACTTAAGCCAGATCTCATCCCATCCTGAGCCAACCAACTTTTATGAAGCCAACACCAATCCCAAATGGTGTAAGGCCATGAAAGATGAACTTCAAGTGCTAGAAAAGAATGACACTTGGGATATTGTTCCTCTTCCTACAAATAAGAAACCAGTTGGATGCAAATGGATATACAAAATAAAGTATAATAGTGATGGGACCATTGAGAGATACAAGGCCAGACTCGTCGCCAGAGGCTTCACTCAGACTTACGGAGTTGATTACTAAGAGACATTTGCTCCAGTCGCCAAGATGAATACGGTCAGAATCCTTCTCTCAGTTGCAACTAATCAAGGATGGAGTCTATTCCAAATGGACGTGAAGAATGCTTTTTTACAAGGAAATCTAGAAGAAAAATTTTATATGACTCTCCCCCTTGGTCACAAATCAGCCACAGATGCCCCCATGGTATGTAAGCTAAAAAAGGCCATCTATGGGCTTAAACAATCTCCGAGAGCATGGTACGCCAAACTAAGCCTCTTTTTATTAAAAATTGATTTTACTAAATGCGATTCTGACTCTTCCATGTTTGTTAAACACAATCTCACACACACTGTCATTATTCTTGTCTATGTTGACGATATCATAATAACAGAAAATGATGATCAAGGTATTAAGGATGTCAAACAAAGTCTAAAGAAAGAGTTTGATATTAAGGACCTCGGGCAGCTTTCATATTTCCTAGGCATAGAAATGGCAAAATCTACTAAAGGTTTATTCCTATATCAAAGAAAATACATCCTCGATCTATTAAAAGAAACCGAAAAATTAGGGGCTAAACCTGCCTACACTCCTATGGAAACCAAAGTCAAACTCAATATTGAAGATGGAAAACCTCTAGCCAACATAGGACATTACCAACGTTTGGTAGGAAAGTTAATATATCTCACTATCACTAGACCTGACATATCATTCGCAGTAAGTATGGTGAGCCAGTTTATGCATGCCCCACGCACCTGTCACCTAGAAGCTATAGATAGGATTCTCAAATACCTAAAGGGTACCCCAGGACAGGGAATCTGGATGAAAAATAACAATTCTAATTCTATAGTTGGATTCTCTGATGCAGATTGGGCTGGAAGCTGTGATAGAAAATCAACCACTGGTTTTTGTATTTTTGTGGGAGGAAACTTAGTAACATGGAAAAGCAAGAAGAAAAACATTGTTGCTAGATCCAGCGCAGAAGCTGAGTACCGTGCAATGGCATCAACAGCTAGCGAACTCATTTGGATCAAGCAAGTCCTCAGAGATATGAAGGTAGAAATTAATGGCCCTATGACAATGCATTGTGATAACCAAGCCGCCCGTCACATTGCATCAAACCCTATGTTTCATGAACGAACTAAACATATTGAAGTGGATTGCCACTTCATCAGGGAAAAGGTTCAAAAGGGAGAAATTGAAACTCCGTATATCAAGAGCCAGGACCAACTAGCTGACATCCTTACAAAGGCACTTGACAAATAAACGCATCACTCAATTTTAAGCAAGATGGGTTCGATCAACCTCTATGAACCCAACTTGAGGGGGAGTGTTGAAAGAGGAAGTAAAGCAGCATGGCCTCAGACACTGCACAGGCAGAAAAGCCTGTGCAGGGCAGGTCATCACAGGCCCTGAGAAAGGGAGCAACCATCCCTATGGCAGGGAAAGGCTGCTCCAACCTTTCCCAGAAAAAGAAAGGGACGTTGGACAGAAATACCAAGGCAACCAAGTAGAATAGGCTACCGTTGGACATGCACATATATATACCAACTCAATCAATTGTAAAAATCAAAATTATATATCAATAAATTCATCATTTATATTTTCTTCAAAGAAAAAGAAAAATTGAATTGAATTTGAAGTCTCACATAAAATATATAATTTAGATGAGTATATGTGATTGAGTTTTTCAGAATTGGTAAATAAATTGTATTATTTTTTTATAATTACAATTAACAAAATTTTCATTTTTACATTTCAATGTGGCAAACACAATTCTGATTTCTACCTCCAAAGATGAAACTGAACATGAACCGAACCCATTGAGCAATGTTGCAGTTTAGTTTGAAACCGGAAAACCAGCCAACAGTTCCGATATCAGTATAAATCGGTTTGATTCTCAGCTGGTTCACATTATGAACTCGAAACCAAATTGGACTGTGAGAACTGGTAGATCTCTTCAAAAAAATTTGGGCTGCCTTCATGAGGCTTAAATTTTTTAAATTTATATTCAAATTCGCTCAAATTATACGGCTTTAAATTTTTAATCAAATCCAATCTATTATAAAAAATATAAAAATTTTATTTTATAATTTTGGGTCAAATTGAATTAATTGACATTTCTAAAATCACTCAAAAATTAATCGAGCTTTTTTGGGTCCGGATTTAGACGGACCTAAAATAAAAAATGTGTCTATGTCCAAAACGTTTTAAGCGGGTTAGGCAGATACTCAAAACCCAAATACAGTTCTAAGCACCATGAACGTCAACATGCAAAAGGGGAAAGAAAACCATTATTATAAGATTTGCGAGTCGGAATAGAAGAAGTAACAAAAAGTAAAAGAATATCTAATAAAAATCAACAAAGAAGATTGTGAAGTCAATAAGATCTTGTTATTTTAATTAGAAATTGTAACTTGTAATTTTAATGTGTCTTTAAAAAGGTCAATTTCCAAAGTTAGAGTCCAGTAGTAACTAACCCAACCAATTAATTGCCGACCAAATTGAACCAATATATCAAATATTAGTAAAACTAAAATTTAGTCATTCCTAATTTATTTGTAAATAATTATTTTAGATTTAAAAGTCCTTTTAATATCAATGCAACTACGTTTCATTCCGCCATTGACAAGATTTAAATGCTTTTCTTATTTTGGGTGGTGAAGGAAATAATGCAAACTCCCATCGTGTCCCAGATCACATTTTGTGTATCGAAAAGGGAAGCCTACTCACCCATCAGCTTTCCTCGTAGATATTAAACAAACATGGACAGACTATGTAAAAGGTTTAAAAGAGAGAGACTCAGAAAATAATTTTTTAACATACGAATTAGACATTCTTAAACACCTCAAGTTCTTTTTTAGCCTTAACCCAGGACTTTTGTATCACTTTATTGTAGGTTTAAAGGCCAATTTGCCCCTTTAAATGCCAAAGTTTTGGGTTTAATTGGCCAAATTGGAAAGATCAAGGGGGTAAATAGGCCAAAAAAGTTAATTTTGAAGTGAATTGGCCTTTGCTGACAAGTTCAAGGGGCAAAATTGGTCTTTAAACCCTGTAATATGCTAATAGATATGAAATATAAATTGGTACACAATTGTTAGGTTGATTAGTATAACCACGTCAAGTAAAATAACATTTTGATTAAACATTCCGTTTGGACTTTCCTCTCTGCTTTTTCCTTTTTCGTTCTTCAAAGTTCAATTCCATCCATTGTCTGCTCCAATTGTCTCTTAAACATTCTCTCCTTTGCCATGGTTGCCTGCAAATTTTATAAACAGAACCACAGAAAGAATTACATGTAGTGTGCTTGAAGATCTTCATTTTTCTCAATAAGCTAAATTCAGAAGCACAGGGAAACCTGTTTCTGCCAATCTGTTGAAGCAGTCATGAGGGCGAGCAATGCTACTTGCACAACAGACCCTGTAAGTACTCCAATCCAAAGCCCTTTGCCTTTAAGATGTACAACAAAGCATAACACAACAGACACTGGAACTCCAACAAAATTATACGCGCTGAAGTTGATAACTGCCCCTGTGCGTTGCCACCCACATCCTCTGGCAATCCCTGCCAGTAAAAATGAATAATGGAAATATAACTCTGTCAGGCGGTCTGCGGCTTACAGGTTTTGAGAATTTAAGACAATTACCAGAAAGTACTGCTTGTAAGCTATCCATTATAACCGAAAGACAAAGCAAGGGAGCTATTTCAGTAACATAGTTCACAACTTCCTTGTCGTTGCTGTACGCATATCCAAAAATCCTGCGGCAGCAGAAGAGTGCTGTGCTTACTATAACTGCCTCTGTAATTGAAACAGCAAGTATTACACGAACGACAGATCGAGCTTTCTGTGGATTTCCTGATCCTAGCTCGTTAGAGACTCGAGTGCTGTGCCAAAGGAGGGAGGCAGTCAAATAAGTGGTGTAATACAGAGGTTACCCGGAGTCTCCAAGGAGAAAAGATACGAGTTAAACCTCGCAGCAGCGCCAAGACCATATTGTACATAGTAGTTTACTGTTGTAGTCGTAATGCTGATTATAAAGACCGAATAAAATGAGAAGAAGAATTCATGCTTAAATTCTTGATCATATTCAATCCAGCAGAAAAAAGAACAGACAAAAAGGAATACCAGATAGAAAGAACTGATGTTTCAAGCTTCGAATTTGGTAGGAATCCAGCTAGCAATGTAAGTAGCTCAAATGTCCACCATTCAAGACTACAATTATCGGCAGGAAAATAAAACATCTATCAAGATAAAGTAACAGAAGATCAAAATGATCAAATTGTTCTTACCAAATCAGTTTAGAAAAATTACCAAACCATTACAGCAGACGGGAGGGCGAAGCGCCAAAACTCGCTAATGCTTGAGAAAACATCTTTCCAGCAGAGGACTCTTGTTTTCTCACAAGAAGAAGACCATCTCATGTAACAAGCAAGAAAGATAACATTTAACCAATAAGACAGACCAATGGACATCGCTCCTCCAATAGCTCCAAATTCCCACTTAAAAACTAAAGCCCAACAGAGTGGAATATGGGCTGAAAGAGTTGCACAAGAGCTTATGAGCATTGGAAGAATCAAACTTTGAGTTTGGAAGTAGCGAACCAAAGATTGAAGAATTGCAAAGCCGAATAAAGCTGGTATAAGTCCAATTGAGTATCTGCAAGCTTCCATTGAAATTTTAGGGTCTAAACCTATTGATATCAATATTCTGTCCATGAATATCCACAGAATAGATGCAGGAAGACAAATTGGAAGTAGAGATATTATTGCACAGTAGAGATAGCTTCCAAACTTTTTGTATTGGCCTGCTCCATAAGCCTGCCCACACAGAGTTTCTAGAGCTCCAGATAATCCTATCTGCTTGGCATGTAAAATATACTGTTAATCGCATATCAAAATAAAAATAAAAGAAACCCAAAACCAATGATATTCAAAAGTTATCGCTGGTTGCAGTTTATTATTATTGTTCTATTTCTTTTCCATTGTAAAAGAAGAGGAGAAAAAGCTTTACAAGGAGAGCGAAGCCAGTAGCATTGGTGAAGGAAGAAGCAACTGACACACCAGAAAGGGGTAAGCTACCAAGGTGGCCTGCCATCATCAGTGAAACGGTCGGCAACAGGTACTGTGATACTGAAACGACCACCATTGGTGCGGCCATGAAGCTTAACTTCCTTAGCTCTTGCGCAGGCCATGCCTTCTCTTCAATGTTAGGCACTGTCTCTTCCATCTTTACTCTCTTGTTGTTAGCTATGCATGTTTCCTCTCTTTGCCATTTATTTATTTGCACTAAAAAGGAGGAGCATACGTTTGGCTTTCTTCTCGTTCAGAACGTGGCTCATAAATAAATGATCAATTATGTTTTCATAGAGTAAAGGTTTACACGTATAGTATGAAAAGAATTTTACTTCTTATATATGTAATAAAAAGTAAACCATGGTTTCTTGCACTATATACTCTATATCTGCTAATCAAATTTTTGGGTATGACTCACTATTGCACCTAATTAACTTTTAATTTTCGTGTTTTTTTAATAGAATGAAAACAAAAATAAAAATGAGTGATTCCTATTATTAGTTTTTTGGTTCAAAAAATATAAATTCTAGAATTAGAATGAAATTATTCCATCAAAGAGAATTGCCTATTTTCTTTTTTACTTAAAAGAGTAAAAGTTTTATAGTGGTGAGTATCAAATTAAATCAATTATAAATGGTCAACTAAGTGAAACAATCATTCATAATTCATATAAATATTATTTATATATATATATATATATATATGTGCATATAATAATATAAATTAAATATTATTATTATTTAATTATAATTAAATATTATTGATTTCTATTCCATATTATGTGTGGTTTTAAGAACTAATAAAGTATTAATTACTGTTTTTTTAGTTTTAGTTTTATAAGTGAAATAATTAATATAGTAGGAGAGAAAAAATATAAGAAATAAAATAATTTAAATTTAATAGTGATTTTGAATATGTTTATGAATGACTATTTTAGTTATATCAAGTTCCCTTTTATTATAATTGAAGCTTTTCATTAGATTCTTTAAGTAATTCTTATATAAAAATCTTACAGGATACATATTTTGGAATAGAGAAAGCTTGTGAAAACTGTATTTAAATTAAAGACTGGTATTTCTAAATTTGGATTCAAGTCTACAGGAACATCTTGTTTATATATATTTTGAAAAAAAAAAAAAAGCCTAAACAAATACTAGGCAACAAAAAAATAAGGAAAAGAAAAATATTTAAAAATGGTCCAAAAAAGAAATGAAGACAGACATCCTGAAATGTGTCAATCCAACGTAAGTAAGGAACAATTGCTTATGGAGGGCGTTGGTAGAAATGAACCGCAATGTTGTCTGACCATTCTTTTTGTAATAAAAGTAGCCACCAAATATTCTCTTTTTTATTTTTTTTCTTTATAATCTTATTTCTTTTAGGGTTTGTTCTTTTAACCAGAGAATAATGATAGAATTAAAATCTGTAAAAAAAATAATAAAATCTCATCACTTTTTAAATAATTCGAGATGGAAGTTTAGATTCATAATAATTTAATTTAAAAAAAAATAAGTTAGATATATTAAAAAGATAACTCCTCAAAGTTTTTAAATGTTAGACTTTTTAAATATTAATTTAAAATATTTTCTTACTTTTCTATATTAAATATTAATTTTTACTTTAATTATGATTTTTAATTTGAATATTTAATATCTTTTAAAGAAATAAATTTTAATAATTAATAACTAAAATCATATGAGTAAGTTTCATAAAATTAAAATATGTAAGACATATAGTATATTATAAATTTTTTATATAATTCCTGATATGAAAAGAACTATGGAATTTCAAATATGAAAAACAGAATTTTAGAATCCATCTATTAAGAATAATAGATTTTACATTCTTAGAAATTATAAAACTTAAAAATTATGAGTTTTAAAACCTTAAATTCTCGAGAATTCAAATTTTTATGAAAAAGATAGACCCTTAAATAAAATGGCAAGTGGCGATCGGAAATTGTCAAAATGTTTGTGACTTTAAATAAACTTATTAAAATTAAGAACTTAAATATAGTTATCAAAATGTTATATAGCTTGGATTTTTTCTACCAATAAATCATTTCTAATTATACATATGGTATATATTATGATACAGTATATAAATTTTAGTTGATTTTTAATTATTGTTAATGAATAATTATTATTTATGGACTATTATAAATAGAATATAGTATATAAACATATTATATGTCATAATTATAACGAATAATGAATAATGCTATTTATAGGTTCATATTATGTATATATATTTAAGATATTTTAGTATTTTATTGATATGTTTTATTTAGATAATATGTGAACATGTACTTATTATCTTATTTTAGTTTTTTTCTCTAATTTTATGTGTTAATAGCCAAAAAGAGAAAATATGAGCCAAATATTCACAAATTGGTTTAAATAGAGTTGTTGCTGCCAAGATCTAGAACAAAAGCGTGTGGACTATTAATTTTACAGGCTTGCTAAATATATGAAGGCCTAAAAAGAAATTAATTAATTATTATATATAATTATCAATTATTATTAATTATTTATTTAAGTTAAGATAGTTAAGAGTTGTAGAAAATAACTCTTATAAGTTTTTTACTTGGTAGAGGACTCTGCGAAAGGAATCTCTACAAGCAGGGGAGATTAGTTACACAACAGGGACATTTAACTGTCCATTATTTTGTTCTCTGCAATTCTCTACAGTCCATCTTCCACAAACATTTTAATTTAGTTTTTCATTGTTCTTTTAAGATTTAAGGAGCTTTTTCAAAAATGGAAAGTGATGATTAATCATTTTTCTACTTGAATGATTCTTAATCCTTCTATTTAATTTTAATGACCATTAGATTAAATATGTCAGCCTAGTTTCATAAGTATTTAGTTTAATCTTTTTGCTATGTATGAATCTTGATATTTATTTATTTGATGAATGATTTCTTTAATTTCATATTTTTATGAGTTTTGATTATTGTTATTAATTGACTATCATATCAATTTAATGATAATAATTATACAAAAACTTTTAGGTTGAATATATCAGAGACACCATCTTTACTTCAATCTACGTAGGTATAAAAAGATTTTAGTTGCATTCATTAGTCTGAGTGGTTAAAGGAAAAGACGCATCATCGTCTTATTCATTAGATCTAGGCTTAAAGTAAACAAAAAGATTACTTAGTAAATGGCTAAACTAGATACTAGTTTTATCATATAGTTTTAATATATTACAATTATTATATATTTATTTTATATTCCATTTCTCCAAAATATTGATTTAGAGTGTTTAGATTTATATTCAAAATGTATTTGTGTGATAGTTTTTATAATACATGTTCTATAGTTTCTTGTGAGATCGATCTTACGGTGAATTTATTCTTACTATAGGAACGATTCATACACTTGCGAGTACACAGTGATAGACATCTACCATTCTATTTAAAAATCCTTTAGAAATAACTTCAACTTAGTCCTCTTGAATATGAATATATACCATATAAATGCAGAGTTCAAGTAATTGATGACACTATTATGTTGTTTGGATTGAATTTAATTGAATCCATTTTTGGAACAGAGATGTTTATATAAAATAAGTTTAATTAGGATATATGTGATGATGCAGTAGGTTCATTAGAATCACTCTATATATATATATAGAGAGAGAGAGAAGGGTATAAATTAAACTAACTAATAATTTACAGCTCGACCTAGTATTAGAATAGGACCAAAATGTCAAGATCAAAAGTGAATAGACAGAAGCATATTTAATATTAGCTTTCAACTTAAGACACTAAACCTGATTTTCAAGTGGCTCACCAACTGTCTTGAGACATTCCAACTGACCAAAGCTCACTTCTTCACTGCCACTCAACATTTCCAACAGATTAAACTTTCCGAGGTTCTTTGGCATATCTAATCCCTCGAGCCTTCTCAGCATTTTCAAGTGCTTAAGTGCTGCTCCCTTGCGTCTGTTTCCTCTATGATCAATCGGCTCAGGATTCCTTCCAATTTCGAATTGATCATCCCCTGTTATTATACTCCCAGTCCATGGCTTTGCCCTGCACTAAGATCCTCTAAGTCCATAACATAATAGACCACTAGCATAGATTACTGGCCAAGCAGATATTTTGATAGGATTATTAACATGTCGGGACAAAAAACCATATGCTATTGTTGTAGAAACACTAAAGAAACCACAAACTACTCCAATAATATCTGGAAATGCCCCAAATGGTTTGCGATTTGGAGATGGATAGTAAAACCAATGTATATTGTTGCCCCTTCTCATCCATTTAGCCTTTTCCTTAATACCCTTGTGAACAAGAATAAGGATAGAAATTAGGAGGACCGTGAAAGATATTAGCATACTGATTATGCATATTTGGGCATATGGACTGGGGATAGCTGATAAAAAACTGTTGTTGAGAGCTCTATCGTGAAATTCACTATCAAGAAGATCCTTTCAATCAGTTCCAGGGGAGTAGCCTGTGTTTTCAAGAAAGGAACAAGAGTTAGTTTTCTGAATTTAAACTTTGCAATACCATATTGTTTTTAACTACTATTTAGTCATAAATTCAATCCTAATATTGCCGCTGCCATTATCATCTCCTTCAATATCTATGTTGATCAAATACTTCTCTGTTTTAGGCAAAAAAGGAACACATGATTTAATGTTGGATTCAGCCATACTTTCACCTGTTGCCATATTATATAAAAAGTTGAATTTGTTATTTTTCAGGAGAATAATTATTAATTAATTTACTATAAGAAATCCTTAGAAAATTTTCTTTTTTTATTCGAAAGTTAACCCTTTGATTCAATTTGTCTGCCTGCATTCAGAGTCATCATTGCCATTGCTACCACCTTATTCGATATCGTCAGCCATTCTCTTTCATATAACCCGTCATACAAAGGGGTTAGTCATTAGCTGCTAAAGATATGTTTCCAACACTTAAAAAATGTATAGATATTTATTAGTTCTTACCTTTTTATTTTTGTTCAACCCATCTTCCTTATTGACAGACTCAGCCATGATCATGCTTTTCATAACCTTCTACGACAGACCCCAAAGGGACAACATCGTTAGATTCAGTTTCAGACATACTAAAAGCAATTGATAATTGTTTTTCCTGATTGCTTTTGGTTGACAAATAAATTGAAAATGTTAAATAAAGAAAATAGAAAGATATTTATTACAGTCGAAACCGATGTTTGATCGATTTGCTTTGCATCTGCCCCTCTCGTCGTAAGAATTGAACAAAGAAAACTTTCTTTTCCAAAGGACCCATATTCCATACACATTCGACATGAATTTCCATGCATGTGCATTTCACTTTCCTCTTAACTCTGCAGCTATGCTCCAGTTCAGTACTTTTACTTAAGTTCTTGTTTAACTAAATTTGTGTGGTCAGAAGTTCAAAAAGAATTTATAGCCTTAATATTTCATTGACATAATTTCATTTCTACGTTGAACACCCTCCTTGTTTTGTTGGTCTCCTTTCTTCTGGAAGTCCAGTTGATCAGTCTGAGACTGATACTTCTGCTATCAAGACTAGGAAACTCATTGCACTAATAGTTTTTGCTAAGCCTAAACGTAATGGTGTAATTTTTTTTCCAGCACATTAATTAGTCATGTTTTATTGTTGCTTTCAAGTTTTAATTAGATTATTAAATAAAATATGCTTTTTTTTTTTTTTCTTGATTAATAATACAATATGCTTGTTAGGTGAAATCATTAAACTAGGGGTTCAGGATAATGATGAAATCTACTGATATAACTAGAGAAAAAGCCTTCGGTGCATCTCTTCACTTCACATATTTGAAATAGGCCCTCTTTTTTTTCTTATCTTCAACTAGAGAAATGGACATGGACTTCAAGTTCTCTAATAACTTAATATTTGGTGTAATATATAAATTGTCTCTTATATCTAATTTTTATATAAAAATCAATGTTAGTATAATGTATAAAAAAATTAATTAACATTCTTTAATTATTTTAATTTCTAATATAATTAAATTCTATTAAATTTAAATATTTATTAAAAGTGCTTATATTTATCAAAATATTAAAAATTAATATAATTTAACTTTAAATTATTAATTTTCTTATAATCGAATTATAACTTTGATAAGAAGTTTGAGGATTAAATTATACTTTTATCAACTTAGATCTTTAAAAATTGCAATGGCTTTCAAAACATAAAGGAATTTTAATGCAATAAGTAAAATATAAAGGTCAATTTGTATATTACACAAAAAAATCAGGAGACAAATAGTATAAAATAAAATCTAATTAATGATTTCCTAACAAAAATTCTAACAGAATGAGTTTTTGGTATAAAATCACAACTAGAAGGATAAAAACTATAATTCTTAAATGTTAGGGAGTAGCTAGTATAATATTAAAAAACACATGGTGTAAATAGTAATTATTCCTAAAAGACTTAAAATTTCTTTATTTAAATAATTTATAAAAAAAATTGACATATTAATCTTTAATTGATTGAATATAATAAAGTGTTATTTGTTTTTATAAAATAAAGAGTAAAATAGTAAATAATAATATTATAGTTTTCTTTTCTTTCTCTCTTTTTATTTTTTTTCTCTATCCAAATATGAAGAGGAAAATAATATCTAGTCTTTTTTCTCTTTAATACTACGTTTGATTGAAATCCATAAAAAAATTAATTTTATTTAAAATAAAGAAATAAAAAAATAAAATTAAAATGATAAAATTGAAAGAGATATTTTGGTGTTTATAGAATGTATTGGTATTTTAATGTGGAATTTATTTAGAAATTTTATTTATTTTGTTAGATTTAGTTTAGTTATAACTAATTTTACACAAATTTAATTATATAAAATACTAAATTAACTTTCACTCAATTTAAAATATATAAATTTTAGATTTACAAATAAATTCTATAAATTTTATGAATTTTAACTAAACAATATCACAAAATTAGTATTTTATATATATATAAGATCTAACTACAAACTATGGAAGACGCTAATTTTATGTTATAGCAAGTTACCATTTTTTTAGGCAGAAAGCAGAGAAAGTCAAAATTGGTAAATGAGTTGGACTCTCTTAATAGGTCAAATCAATTAAAATCTGTGAAACCCAAGACCAGTAAAATATTGCAGATGAAAACTTCATGTGTTTTCACTGGAATCAGTATTCCTGCTGAAAATGTTTACAAGTTTAACCTCACTTCCTGAAAACATCTTCTAAAATTGTAGTTTGCAGCATTTGTTTTATTTTCAACTTCTTAAACAGTAAACATTTCATTTCATTGAGTAAATCCTTAATAACAGATGCTAGCTAAATAATTTCTTTTAAGAAATAATTTATATTTTTCTCACACAAGAAATAAATAAATAAATTCAAGATTTGAACTATTGGTGGCCACTATTCACTAAATTAGCTACCCATTAACATAATGTCAGAAATATTTCATCTTAAGTGTACAAGTCTATAATACAAATTAAATATTTTGACTCAATTTTCCTCATTCTGTATAGATCTTTAGAATATCCTTTCCCTTGCCTTAGTTACCTGCAGTTAAAACATACACATATCCGGAAGTTGCAAATGCAATTTATTGAAGCGTGATATGAAAAGAGAAAAGATAGTTTGGTACCTGTTTTTTCCAATTTGTGGAGCCTGTAATAAGAGAAAGTAGAGTTGATTGAACAATAGATCCTGCTATTATTCCAATCCAAAGGCCTTTTCCTTTTAAATGAGATACAAAACCAAGCACAGCACCTACTGGAAGTCCAACTAGGTAAAACGCACCAAGATTTATGTAGGCTCCTATTTTCTGCCATCCACATCCTCTAGCAACACCTTACCAATTAAAAGAAGATTTTGTAAGAATTCAGCCCATTTATAAAAATCAGGCCTGGGTCAAATTTAATTCTCATTCTATACCAAACTTACAATATATAAAAAATAATTATTTCAATTTTTATTCATTTTAATTCCCATTTTTATTTCTAACTTTAAACTGAAAGGGTACTGAGTTCTTTAGTATAATATGTGATATTTTCTACTCGCAGTACTAAAACAAACTAGTTATTATGAGTTGAACTAACCAGAAAGCACTGCTTGTAAACTGTCCAGAATAAATGAGAGACAAATGAGAGGAGCCATGATTGCCACATAATTCACGACCTGCTTGTTATTGCTATAAGCATATCCTAAGACATGCCGGGAAAAGAAGACAGTCGCACTTACAATTGCTGCCTCCGCTCCAGCAAGACAAATTGCCACCATAACAGCTAATCGAGCTGATTGAGGATTCCCAGCGCCCAGCTCATTTGAAACTCTTGTGCTGCAGAAATAATTTTAATTAATACGCGGTGGGTATTCTTTTAGTAATAATTTCAGGTTCTGAGGCATTAATTACCTTGCAGCAGCTCCAAATCCGTATGGTATGGTGAAATGCAATGTAGAAATTGTAAGGCTGATAAATCGTACAAAAACTGTAAGAAACTAGAATTCTCCAATTTGTTAATGCAGAGTTGTGGAAATGCTTGTACACTTAAGCATACCATATAGATAGCACAGACGTCTCCAATTTTGGATTTGGTAATAGCCCAGAAAGCAAAGTTAGCAACTCCATCGACCACCATTTAAGGCTGCATTCATACTGGAATAAGCTTCTAATTGAGATAAAACATATTGAGAAACAAGTATATATCATGTTATAAGTTGTTGAGAATTTAAGGAATCAACTTTTGGTACTAGAATCGTCTCGTGAACTACAAGGTTATGGGTATGAATTCTCATAAATCCCAATAACTTAAATAAATATAAAGAGAGAGAGAGAGAGAGAGACGAAAAATTTACCAAACCATTACAGCAGAAGGGACTCCGAGGCGAAAAAATTCTCCAACACCATAAAATGCATGTTTCGACAATGGCGATCGAGTTTTGTTGCAGGCTGAAGAGTACTTTATATAAAAGCCAAGTAGTATCACGTTCAACCAAACTGATAAACTGAAGGCTAAGGCCGGACCCTTGTATCCTAATTCTAGCTTATACACAAAGGTCCAACATGCAAGTGTATGGAAAAATAGAATGAAAAGTGAGCTCAAAAGCATTGGAAAAATGACACTTTGTGTCTGGAGAAAACGGGTTACAGGCTTAAGGATTGCACTTCCAAATAGTGCAGGGATTAGCCATATTGAGTATTTGCAAGCTTGATTGGAGATTTCAGAATCCTGGCCTATGAGAGGAAGTAATCTGTCCATGAAAATCCAGAGCAGGCATATTGGAGGACAAACCATTACAAGCGAAATGATAGCACTGAAAGTATAAGTTCCAAGCTTGTGATATTGCTGAGCTCCATAAGCTTGACCACATAGAGTTTCTACTCCACCTGCCATCCCTGACTGTTTGGTACAATATATTTCTACAAACTCAGTGTTCAATTAACAAGAAATAATTCTGTGAAAAAACCATATGAGCTTAACCAATGGTAAAACATTTCATATATATACAAAAATTATTTTTTAATCATCGAGAATTTAATAAATTGAAACTGAAAGGACTTGAAAGATAAAAAAAAAAAATAGACATGCAATACTTATTCGGGTTTGATGGGTTAGAAAGAGTACCCATACCCAATCCTTAACTGAGATATTAATGGGTACATGGCTTCGACCTATTTAATACATAAGGAACCATTGTCAACCCATCATCATATTCATTGACCCAAAAAAGAGTCCCTCAATAATTCATTTGCTCGCCATATTACCAAGACAGTTTAGTCACAGCCGTTTTATTTACAAAACAAATAAAAAAGAAACAACCTGCAATGACACTTCCAACGCAAGTATTTGGATTATATTGATTAAATTTAAAGACTTTATTTGTTTTTATCATCAAGCTATATGTAACAATGTATCGGTTTAAATTCATCAAAATTATATTTCACAAATCTTTTTATTTAATTTTTAAAATTTATTAAAAGATTCAAACAAAATATTTAGAATTAATTGAAAGTGTGTCGGATAAATCTTTTATGGGTGGCAAAATAATATTTTAAAGTTTTAATATATATTCATTATTTGAATTCAAAAAAGTTTAGTTAAATTAAAAAAAAAAAATGCTTACTATTTTACGTACAAGCTACATAGGAAAAAAGAAAAATAGATGCTAACGTCTCTTTACCATGTAACTAAAGAAATAAAGAACTAAAAAATGAAAGGATGTCCAAAAGAGAAAGGATCTCTCCAGCTAAAAAGAAGAAACATTTATAAAATGTTGAAAGAAAAGGAAGAGAAGGAAGAGTATAAATTACTCACAAGAAGGCTAAATCCAACAGCATTAGTAAGAGAAGTGGCAATGGCAACACTGGAAAGGGCAAGCTCTCCAAGATGGCCAACCATCATCACAGATACAACTTGCAGCAGATACTGTAACACTGATACCACCACCATTGGTGCTGCTATATAGCTTTCTTTTTTTAGCTCTTCCATAAACCCACCCCATGTTATTGCCCATTTTTTCTCTTCACTCCCTGCTTCTGCCCCACTTTCCATCAACTGCACCATTCATATATGTATATATATATAGATATACACAGAGAAATATTGATGATGAAGATATAGCTAACTTTCTTTTTATGTAATGAGTCAGTCTGTGTTTTTACAAACTAGGATGGGTACTAGCAGCTATTTATAGGGAGCCAAATAGTTGTTAATTTAAAACCATATCTTATATAACTAATTAAAAACAAATTAGACATCAATTATTTCTTTTTTTAAAAACTATATTTTATATAACTAGTTAAAAAAGAAATAGATGTCAATTATTATTATTATTATTATTATTATTTTCAGAACCATATCACTGGATAACGCCAGCTCATAGATTTAAATAATGTATCTGCTGAACCAAATGTTTCTTCTTTTAAAAAAAAAAAGGAAAAAACAAATGTTTCTTTGTAAGCCTTAAATAGTTTATTGATATTCTGTCAGTAGGAACACAGAATATTGATTTGGGAGTATCTTTTCCTACTGTAGGATTAATAATTCATAAATATGTATGGAACGTACGTTATGTCATAAACTCGCCTGGATTTCAGATGAATTAATCAAGATTAGTCTGATTATTACTGGATAATTTGTCCAGTATTGTTTAAAAATAATAATATAAAATAGTGATTTGACTTTATATTTAATTTTATTTTTATCATATAATTTTAATTTATTTTATTTTAATTTATTTATATTGTAATCTAATCAGTTTTTAAATTTTATTTAAATTTGATAAACTCTTTATACATACATGCACATCTTCTCAAACAGCCTGGATTGATAACTAAAGAATCAATTTATTATTATTTTACACCCAGCACAGCCTCCATATGCCTTTTGGTAAACAAAATCAATGCATAACTGTTGCATTCGAACAAGATAATCGTGAAAAGTTTTCATTTTGCCTTATATGCAATTTGCCAATTCTATTCAACAGAAAATGCAATGAGAAGCTGCAATTTATATTTATACAGGAAACCAGCACTTAAATCACTATCCATTAGGCATTAACAAATAATAATTGCCCATAACATTTACAAACTTGCACCTTTTATGGTGTCCACCGGAACTTATACCCCTACTTGCACAACTTCTACTCTGGGAATGTGGCGTGGAGCGGTGTGGCTCAAGGTCATCTTATTATTGATTAAGACAAAAATAAAACTTTTCTATCCGCAATACCCGGTAGAATATGCCCATATCTTCAGGCAACGTATGCATGCTTGAGTTTTGAACAAGCAATCACTACCTTCTGAATTCTCACACTATTGCACCAGGTAAGAGAAGACCAGCTCAGCTCAGCTACAGCAAACCGATATAGTATAAACAACACCACATGCTGGTTCATTTCACATATGATCATTAATGCAGTGCCCATACATGAAGCATCATTTTAGTTTTTGTGTTGTAGCCTACCGCTTTCTGCACCGGCGTAAGGATCAATGGTAACATTTATTACAGTTGGCTCTCGTGCAGAAAAGGATTCTGAAAGGGCAGACTTCAGTTCATCAGGTGTTGCAACTAGATAGCCTTTGCCACCAAATGCTTTGATTAGAATGTGATAAGCAGCCCCAGGGACAAAAGAAGTGGGCGCTGGATCATCTTTAAAAGGCCCTGCTATTTCTTCAGGGCTCCTCCGATCACCACCGTATACGCCACCATTGTTAAAAACTATCACAACCACAGGCAACTTGTACCTAACCAATGTCTAAAAGAAAAATCAGAGTTTCGTTAGAAAACATCTCATGACATAGTCCAATAATCAGATGGCTAGGTAAACAAAACAAAGAGGGATACTATGGCTAGGTAAACAAAACAAAGAGGGATACTGAAAAACTACGAAAGCCAAATGGTAAAGTTCATCATCAAAGTAATCAAGTAAAATAAGTTCAGAAAGAGTACAATGAAGAACTAGAAACTAGAAAAAGACTATTGAAGAGTCCTAGTTCATGGATAAGAAAGAAAAACAAAAACTCTGCATTTTCTAGCCACTTTACCAGACTTCTCATTAACTCGTAGCTTCAAGAAAACCTTCTTCAAGAGTGCCATAGAAGGGGCAAAAGAAACCAAGGGAGAGAAGAAGAAAATCAAAATTTCTTACAAATTAGTCTATCGATTTACTTATCATCAAATATCTACATATCTAAAGGTTTCCATTAGATGCCATAGTGATCAAAATCATCAAAACAGAGGAGTCATCTTCCGATAAGAAGTCCATTGAGAAATCACTGATCTAAGTTTAACCTTTGCCATGCAGTAACTAGAAAACAAAATCATGCTTTAAATAACATTGCAACAGTAGCACATGATAGGATCATACTTTTCTGCACTGTCGCAAATATGTGCACACTTAATTGATGTAGCTGAATCATTGCTTAAGATTAAAAAGAAGACTTGACAGGAAGTCCAGACAACCAAAGAAAAAAAATCACAAAAATGCAGAGCATTACTGAAGACATTGTGCATGATGGATAAAGACTAATATTTTCAAGCAGCATAGCTTTGGAAGATAGATTAAAAGTCACTTTTAAATATACAAAATCCATGTTTAAGCCCTTGAACTTTTCAATTATTTATTTTATTGAGCCCCTTAATTTGTAATTGGTTTTATTAAGCCCTTATACTTTTATTTTTGCTTTGCTCAAGTATCCAATAGTCCTTAATGAAAGCAAAAATAAAAATATAAGGGCTTAATAATCTCATGAAAGATGTAGAAGAAGTCTTTAGTCCAAGCAAAAATAAAAGTATAAAGGCAGATGAAAACAAAATAAAAAATCAAGGACTCAATAAAATAAAATTGAAGAGTTCAAGAGCTTAATAATGAGTTTTGCTTAAAATTTATTCAGACAGATGTCAAAATGAATACAAAAGGTTACGTGGGTTGGAGAACATTCTTGACCTAGGGGAAAAGAAAAACCAAGATGCTTTTTTAAAAGAAAACCAAAACTTTTATAGAAAAATAAAATTAAAGAACTATTGCATCCAAAAAAATCCTGAAGGATAAATGCCAATATAGTCCAGCATAACATTCTCAAAATGGCCTCTAATCATAAAGGTCAAATTTTGAGAAAATAGCTCAGATCAACTCTCTTCTTAAACTGCATGTAAATCATAGTAACGCACAAACAACATCTGCAACGGCTTAAGTATGCAAAAGCCACATGGTAATGAATAGGCGATAATGATCAGAAGAAAATTATTTTATATCAAAGCCAGAGGCTATCAACATGGTAAAAAACTCAAAATAAAATGATCCATTACTGTTGCTCGCTCCAAATAATCTAATGAAGCACATCTTCTATGCACTGCGCATATGCAAAATAACTCATTTTGATGCTACACTCAGCTTGGCGAAGTTCCAAGACAACCAAAAATATAATACGCTTAATATTAAATAAAGCTGAAGTTGATGCAGTAAAAATCACAAAAGACAATTTGTGCATATACACTACGCCAAATTACTTAGGAGCCCATGCTTTTTAAGCATTATTTCCCATATAACCAAATCTTTCTCAATTACAATAGGTGCCATGACCAATCATAAATCAAAAAACTGTATCCTTTTTACTTTTGACAAAAACTTTTGATTTTAAGAGGGCCATACCCTATTTTAGGGGACACAATTGCAAAATACATATACATCAGATTCTCCCAGTAGCAAGACTATTTAAGCCTTTAAGTTGAACTTATTAGAAGGCAATGGGATAAGGATGAACTAACTCAGTTAAATCCAAGTTGAATAACACAGGAGTTTTACCTGATTAAATATTAAAGATGAATTCAATTGAATCACTGAACAACGCTTATAGCCCCCCATACTGACAAAGAAAATTTCAGAATGGCCTAAACAGACTTTCTAATCAACAATGACTGAAACTTTCAAAATAAAGTTAGCCTTGGTACCTCCTAACAGTGCAAGGAGAAGCAATAATTTTATCAATTTTCAATTCCTTGGCGAATACCATTGCCCAAAAGCATGAAATAAACCTCCTATAACACTACGGAGGGTCAGTTGAAATTGAAACTTCCTCAGAGATGTGAAGGTTCACCAACATATAAGCACAAATTGCACAAGGGAACAGCAAAGGGGAATGGCAAGCATCAAGAAATGCCAAAGCAGATTATCAGAATAATGATAGTGAACAAGAGATCATACCTCAACTTCCATGGCACTGAACCCAAATCCAGAGTCACCTTCAACTGCAACTACAAGACGATTAGGTTCAGCTACAGCAGCAGCAATACAGTAACCCAACCCAACCCCCATGGTTCCCCAAGTTCCAGCATCCAACCTAGTCCTAGGCTCAGTCTGTACCAAAACAGCTCTTCCAACATCCATAGTATTAGCCCCCTCAGAAACAACTATAGGAGCAGGACTCCCCACTCCTAAAATAGCGTCTCTAATGATCCTCATAGGCGTCAAGAAATTAAACGGAACAACATTCTTGGCCAACTGACTCTCCATTCTTGATACATTCTCCTTTACTTTGCTCGAAATGGCCTCAACCCAAGGATGATTCTTGGCCAAACAAAAAGGATCATCTTTAATCTCCTTGTTGATAATTTCCAACACCTTTTTAGCATCTCCAACTAAACCCAAATGTGGTTTCCTCAACTTAATCTCATCTTCACAAACATCAACTAATATAAACTTAACATCCTTAGACCACTTAGGAGGCTGGCCAAAATGCAATAACCAATTAAGTCTAGCACCAACAACAAGTGCAACATCACATTTACCAATAGCAAGTGATCTAGCTGCACTTGCTGCAAGTTCATGATTATCAGGCAATATCCCTTTACCCATCGGAGTTGGCAAAAAAGGGATTCCTGTTAACTCCACTAATTTCTTCAATTCACTCTCGGCTCGTGCATAAGCAGCCCCTTTACCAAACACAATCAAAGGCCTTTCCGCTGTTCGAAGCAACTCGGCCGCTCTTTCAAAATCTGAACTCTTAGTGTTAAACTCATTTACTATCGATTTCGGCTTGAAAGCATCACTCAACAAACTTTCAGCTTCTGATTCATCAACAGTCTGATGCAAAACATCAGATGGAATATCTAAATAACAACCACCGGGCCGGCCTGAAACAGCCCGATCAAGAACCTGAAAAACACAATTAGGTATTTCTTTAATATCTTTAACTTTAACAGAAAATTTCACAAATGGTTTCACTGCTTCTATTTGATCAAGTTCCTGAAAATCTCCTTTTCCAACATCGTTTTGATCACATGACCCAGAAATCATTACCATCGGCCAAGTATTAACCATGGCGTTAGATAAACCCGCTAGCCCATGGACACAACCCGGGCCGGATACCGTTAGAAGTAATCCGGGTTTGCCTGTGAGGTAACCGTAGGCGGAGGCTGCGTAACCAGCGGATTGTTCGTTGTGGAAGGCCACGAAACGGATTCCGAGAGATACGGCACGGTTTGCCAGCGAAGTTACGGGGATTCCGACGACACCGAACATGTGGGTTACGCCGTATCGGGCGAGGGATTTGGCGGCGAGAATATTGCCGTCGATTCGGGATTCAGGGGCATTTTGGGGATTTGAGTCTGCCATTGAAATCGAAATGACTTGTGTGTATACAGAAGTGCTGCTTCCACTGTAAATAAATAGATACAAAATAGGCCTCACATTACTTTTTTTTTTTTTCTTTTTGAATAACCTCACATAACTTTTTGTATTTTGCTTTTCCCACAGATCAATATTTCTTTTTAAAGGGAATTTTAAAAACTAACTTAATTAAAATATTAATAATAAATTCACATATTATTTTTTATCGAGTTAATTTTGTGAGTTATAGTCTAAAATTTATTTTAGTTCTAAATGTAAGAAGAAATAATATCAAACTTAAAATATAATTAAGATTAAAATATAGTATATTTATTTATTTATTTTCAAACTAAACTTTATTTACTCTTATATTATCAAACACGTTTTTTATATAGATTTTGGTCCAAAAGCTGACGTGGATCCGGCACCTAGGGACAGTCAAGCTAAACAATCAATCAGGGCGTGCGCATGTGATGACGAGCTTACTTGGCTTGGAATGATGATGGACCAAAATTTTACCCAGACTTGTTTGTTTATGCAGTTTCTATATTATTTATAAATCTAAATTTTTAGAATTTATATTTTTTAAAATTATATTATATATACTTAATTTTTGATATATAAAATATTTATTTTGATACATATATTTATTTTTAATATAAAAAATTTAAATTTATATATAATTTATAATCTTTTAATTTATTAATTTAAAATTATATTTTTAATTAAATTTTTAATTTAATTTTATAAAATATTATATTAATTTAATATTATATTTACTAATAAATAATTTTTAATTATATAATAATGTTAATTTTATTTTAAAAAATAACATATTAATTATATTTTAATATTATATTAACTAATAAATTAGTTTATAATTAGATAATAATTTTAATTCTATAAAAACAACAATTTTAATTAGTTATTACGATTTGAATACTTTCAAACGATAAATATTTTAAATTTATATATATATATAAGTATTAGTATAAATAATTATATGTATGTTTTTACTTAATTTTATATGCAGTTATTAAATAAAATTAAGAGGAAATGATTTGATATTTGATTAATAAATAAATTATTACCAGAAAATTGACCAAAATAATGAAGTCTAGTAGAAGCAAATTCCCCTATTGATGGAAGAATGCTTGAGATATTTTGGTTGGTGGAATAAGATGAGATGGGTGCGTTGTAGCTGGGGAAGGCTACGCTTCTTGCGTTTGTCAGCTTTGTGGATAGGTGACGGCGCCTGGCTGACCTTAGTTGGATTAAGCCAATTTGATTTTGTACTCAATATTAAAGGTAAATAAAATTGATTCAAAACTAAAAAGAAGAAAAAATATCAAACCAATCAATCTGGTTTTTGTCGAAGTAAATTCTGTAGAGACTAAAAATAAATAACACTTGAAATGAGAGAAAAATCAGTAATCATTTTTAAGATGAACATCAGGCATTTATAGTCTTTTACACGTACAGAAGCAAAACAAAATAAAACACATTTCATGGCACGTTGCATGGAATGCATGGAATTCAAAAGAAACAACTAACCCTAAAGAATAGGGCACCCATAAGACTAGGAATTATTAAGAACGTGAATAACAAATGAATAAAAAACTTTAACCATCATTCCCTCCCTTAAGCTAATGCATCTGCATTGAGCTTAAACTTTAGCTGCATCAATTACTCCAAGCATTCCACGAAGCTTCACAAATTGCTCCAATCTGAGAGGCTTTGTCATTATGTCTGCAATTTATTCCTCGGAACTAAAAAAACTCAGCTTCACAACTCTATCATTTACCAAGTCCCTGAGAAAATGAAATCTCACTCCAATATGCTTGCTTCGTCCATGGAAGACAGAGTTTTTGGACAACTGAATTGTAGAGTTATTGTCACAATGAATCTCTGTGCTTCCTCTTTCTTCAGCTCTAAGTTGCTCCAAGATTCTCCTAAGCCAAATACATTGACAAGCACAAAGTGCAGCAACAATATATTCAGCTTTTGTAGATGATAGGCTCACTACTGGTTGCTTTTTCGAAGCCCATGAAGTTGCTCCAGATCCCATAATGAAGACAAAGCCCGAAGTACTCTTCTGATCGTCCAAGTCTCCAGCATAGTTGCTATCTGTATAGGATATGAGACCTATATTTCTTCCTCCTTTTTTGTAGAATATGCCAAACTCAGTGGTTCCTTTTAGTACCTCAAAATTCTTTTTGTTGCAAGCCAATGGGATGACTTTGGATTTGCCATGAACCTACTAATCAAGCTTACTCTATACATCAGATCGAGTCAAGTGGCTGTGAGGTACATGAGGCTTCCAACTGCTTGTTTGAACATGGTAGCATCTACTTCATCTCCGGCCTCATCTTTTGACAATCTTGTTCCGGGAATAATAGGATTCTTCACTGAGTTGTTGTTTCCCATTCCAAATCTTTCAAGGATTTCTCGAGCATATCTTCTCTGACAGATAAATATTCCAACTTCATTTTGTAGAACTTCAATCCCCAGAAAGTATCTCATATTTCCCAAATCAAACATATCAAATTCTATCATCATTGAACTTTTGAATTAAAAAAATACATACTCTTATTGTTCCCAGTAAAGATGAGATCATCTACATAAAGACTAACAATAAGTATGTTACCTCCTTCTTTCTTGGTAAATAAGGTGTGCTTGCTGGAACATTTTTCGAATCCTTCTCGGGTAAAATATGCTTCAATTTTGTTGTACTAAGCCCTTGGTGTCTCTTTAAGGCCATACAATGTCTTCTTCAATCTGTACACCTCGTCTTCTTTTCCCTTCTTGATAAAACCTTCTGGCTGCTCAATGAACACTTCTTCTTCAAGCTCTCCATGAAGGAATGCACTCTTTACGTCAAGTTGAAATATTTTCCATTCACATTGAGCTGCAAGTGCAAGAATTAGACGTACCGTATCAAGTCTAGCCACTGGCGCAAAAGCTTCTGTGTAGTCTATGCCATATCGTTGTTCATATCCTTTTGCCACCAATCTTGCTTTGTGCTTGTCTATTTCTCCACTTTCGTTGAGCTTCGTTTTAAACACCTATTTAACTCCAATTGGCTTGACTCCTTTTGGTAGCTCAGTTAGCTCCCAAGTGTTATTCTTCTCTATAGCCTTTATCTCAACTTTTATAGCTTCTCTCCACTTCATGCTTCTGTGTGCTTCTTCGAAAGAAAATGGATCATTTTCTTTTTCAGCCATTAACATCATGATATTTTCTTCTTCAAACAGATTAGCCCTTGTCACATAATCTTGCATCCATATTGGTTGTTTTCTAGCTCTTGTTGCCCTTCCTTGAACTGGACTTTCTTGATCAGTGTTGCTTTCCTCACTTTCTTCACTTGTAGGTGATATGGTTTCACTTGAGCTGCCACCAACATCTTCATTTTCTTCTTGCTCAGTTTCTTCTTCTTCCACAGCTTCTTCTTCTTCTTGCTCACATACTAACACATCAATTTTTTCTTTCTTCATCGGTTCTACCCCAATCCCAGCTTCTCTCTTCTTCAAACACCACATCTCTGCTTACAATGATTTTCTTGGAAACAAGATCAAATAATTTGTAAGCTTTTGATTCATCATTGATACCTAAGAAAACACACATCTTACTCTTATCATCGAGCTTGTTTCTTCTTTGATCTGGTATATGAACATGAGCCACACACCCGAAGACTCGAAAATATTCCACCGTAGGCCTCACATTGCTCCATGCTTCTTCGGGAGTTATGTTTTCGATTGCTGAAGTTGGGCTTCGATTCTGCACGTGCACACACCATTTCACAGCTTCTGGCCAAAATACCTTCAGAACTTGCCTTTCGTTTAATATAGCCCTCACAACATTCATGATCGTCCTATTTTTTCTCTCAGCAACTCTATTTTGTTGAGGAGTATAAGCCGCTGTCAATTGCCTTCTAATGCCTTGAGTTCTGCAGAATTCTTCAAATTCATGTGAAGTGAATTCACCACCTATATCTGTTCTCAAGCAAGCAATGTGTTCACCAACTTCTTTTTCAACACTAATCTTATAATTCTTGAAGTTTTGGAATGCTTCTGATTTCTCATGTAAGAAATAAACCCAAGCTTTATGTGAAAAATCATCTATAAAGCTTAAGATATACCTCTTATTGCTGTTTGAGGAAGGCTTGAGAGGACCACAAATGTCAGCATGCACGAGTTGGAGTTGCTTTGAGGCTCTCCATAGGCTTTTCTTTGGTATTGATCTTCTGTTCTATTTTCCAATTAAGTAAGTGGTGCAGGTCTTCTTTGGGAACTTCAGATTTGGTAAGCCAGCTACCAAGTGCTTTTGTGACAATGTATTGAACCCCTTGTGATTAAGGTGCCCAAACCGGCAGTGCCACAGGTGAACTTCCTTTTCTTTCTCTAGCTCAGTTTGTAAGCACATGGTGTCCTTTGGTGCTGCAGTAGCTAACACATAAAATATTTTATTTCCACTCATACTAGTTTGCATGATTAGACCCTTCCTAGAGTGAAATACTTTGCATGTTCCATTCTGAATCAAAATTGCCAATCCTTTTCTTGAAGCTATCTTAAGCTAAGTAGATTATTCTTAAGCTCAGGAACAAAATAAACATATGAAATTACTTGAGTAACACCATTAATTTGCATTCTCACACTTCCTTTTGCTACCATATCCATTGTCATATCATTCCCTAATTTCACAGTTTGACAAAGACCTTCTTCTAAATTAGAGAACCAACCTTTGTTTCTTTTCATGTGGTTGCTACATCCTGCATCCAAGAACCAGACCTTCTCTTGCATGGTTTGGTGTAGATCCATATGTGACATCAATAAGAGTTCCTCTTCTTCTTCCATCTCTGCATAGTTTGCCTTCTTTTCCCATTCAGGACATTCATATTGAAAGTGTCCCAGCTTATGACATTTGAAGCATTCAATAATTGCTTTGTTTAAGGATTGTCTTCCACGTCCTCTTCCTCTTCCCCCTCTAAAGAAGGCTCTTCCTCCTCTTCCTCTTCCTGACCTGTCCTCATGAGCAACTTTCAACACCTGTTCTTCCACTTGTTGTCCCTACATCCTTTGTTCATGAACAAGAAGACTTTCATGGAGTTTATAAATGGTTAAGATGCTTAAATCATTTGACTCCTCTATTGAGCATACAATATAATTGAATTTAGAAGTCAATGATCTAAGTATCTTATTGACTACCGTACTTTGGTCCATGTTTTCGCCATTTGTTTTCATCTTGTTCACCACACTGAGGGTTCTTCCCAAAAAGTTGTCCACCTTTTCTCCTTCTTTCATAGCAAGCAGCTCAAACTCTCTTCTCAGAGCTTGAAGTTGTGCCCTCTTCACCTTTGTGGATCCTTGGTACTTCTCTCGCATTGAAACCCAAATTGCCTTCGACGTCCCTTTGTCAAGAATTGTCTCCAGAATTTCCCTGTCAATAGCCTGGAACAAAAAATTCTTAACCTTCAAATCCTTGAGCTTGGCTTCCTCCACGCTTTTCTTCTGTGCTTCACTCGTTGGTGCGGTTCCAATTGCCGACGTCGGTATTCCTTCGTCTACGAGACTCCACAACTCTTTGCTTCTCAGAAAGTTTTCCATCGTCATCGACCAATAATCATAATGGCCATCGAACTTTGGAATAGCGGGTTGCACAAACTTTTCTGACATATTTTTTAGACTCACACACTTTTCACACACAATCAGGCCCCTTGCGAAGCTCTAATACCAAATGTAGAGACTAAAAATAAATAACACTTGAAATGAAGGGAAAAATCAGTAATCATTTTTAAGATGAACATCAGGCATTTATAGCCTTTTACACGTACAGAAGCAAAACAGAATAAAACACATTTCATGGCACGTTGTATGGAATGCATGGAATTCAAAAGAAACAACTAACCCTAAAGAATAGGGCACCCATAAGACTAGGAATTATTAAGAACGTGAATAACAAATGAATAAAAAACTTTGACCATCAAATTCATTATTTTTTTATCGGACATGGTCAAGATGTTGCTAACAAGCCCCATCGTAGTCAAGTTCAAAAATTATAAATATAATTAACTATAAAATTTTAGAAAAAAACTCAAACCGGCAAATATAAATTTAAAAATATAAATTTATCGAAACATAAATAATACTAAAATAACTACTTGAATAAAATCTTGGGACATTTTAATATGAAAATTATAAGCTAATTTCAGCTTTATTTCCAGCTAATTTTAAAATATTCCTAGATAATGTCTTCTATCAATAAATAAAATAAAAATAGAATATCTTAAGTATGATATGCGTCAAATATAAGAAGTATAACTTTTGCTAAAATATGTATAATACCATATATTGTATGAGCACCAAAAGCAGTTAGTCAATACATATTATTGAGTAAATTCTGATATTCATAAAAATACTTCAAATGTTGCATTATATTATAAGAATTGGAGTTTGTGTACCCTTAACTCTGATTTTTTTTTTTGTTTAGAAAATAATGATAAGAGAAAATTTAATGCGGACTAAATGTACATACATACAGCAAGAGATTTTATCTACAGCAGTAATAACTTGCAAGAAATGAATCTATATTAAGAGATTATTGGAAGAAGTTATGCACAAATAAGAAAAGATTTCTTTATTTTGTAACGGTTAGAATACATTACATATTGTAAAAAATCCACTTTTTCATTATAATACTAAATAAGTAAGAGTTCAATATCATTTTATCCAAGAAATAGTGAGAGAAGAAAGCGTTGCTATGTAAAGAAGTATACCAAAAAGAATCTAGTAGACGTTTTGACCATACTTTATTCTGTGTAGATCTTTATATAAATGGTATGAGAAGAATCTCTAAAAATGACCTGTGAGAATAAGTTTTACTTCAAATGAGAGAATGTTAAAATTTATTTATTAATTTAGGTGTAACGATCGATAATTCTCTTAAATCATTTCAATTTTTTTTCTTTCTCTTCATTATCTTTTTCTTTTTAAGAGATGTATAATTTTTGTTAGTACAATAAACATTTCTAAATTTTAATATTTTTATTTTTTTATCATTTTTTTATATTTTAATTACGATACATTATTTTACCATTATTTCCTAACAACACCTACTTCTTCCAATATCCTATATTTATTAGTCATACATGCGAGTCTTTTTTAATAAATTATTATTAATAATTCATTGAAGGTGTATCTGGAATTACTGTTGGATATTAAAAAAATAATTTGAATTAAATTCTTTATTTTTTATAAACTATTTTTTCTAAATTTATTTTTAAACTACAGCTATTGACCACAATTTTCTTCATTCTAAATCTCTTATTCCTGCCAACAATAAAACTACATGTACTATTACTGCCAATACTGCTATTTAAGACTATGACATCCTTCTATTAGTAGTTTGCAGTTGTTAAAGAATGTTCTTACAAATTGTGATACTATTTCATGGACACCTCACTTTGTTTGTCCAAGAGCTAAGCAAAAACGATCTTTTTTTTTCCAATACATATCAATAAAAGTACATCAAGTTTTGACTTGATACATGTGGATATTTGGGGTCCCTAGTCTATTGTTAATCTAAATGGAAATCACTATTTTCTTACTTTAGTTGATGACTTTACTAGAGTTACTTGGTATTCTCAATGAAGTTTAAATCTGAAGCTTCATAGTTGGTCTAACAATTCTATCATTTTGTTCTTAATCAGTTTCATATCAGCATTAAGGTCATTCATTTTGACAATAGTCTTGAATTAAAATTGCCCTCTTTCTATGCAAGTAAGGGTATTTTATACTAAATTAGTTGTGTCTATACTCCACAACAGAATGGTGTTCTGGAGCGAAAGCACCAACATTTAGTTAATATTGCTAGAGCCTTGTTGTTTCAGGCTTCCTTACCTATTAAGTTTTGGAGGGACACTGTGTTAACAACTTATTATCTCATTAATAGACTTCCTACCCCCTTTACTTCAAAATCAAACACTTTATGAAAAATTGTTCCGTAGAATACCAAATTATAGTCATTTAAAGGTGTTTGGCTCTTATACTTTGCCTCAGATACTCAACCATCTAAAAGAAAGTTTGATTTAAGCGCTAAACAGTGTATTTTTCTGGGGTATCTAGTTGGTGTTAAGGGATACAAGTTGTTTGATCTTGACTTTAAGACAACTCTTATTTCTAGAGATGTCAACTTCTTTGAACAGGTGTTTCTCTTTTAGTCCTCTACTTCTTCTTCTCATTCAAATTCTAATCCTTCTCTTATTCTTCCTTAGTTTTATTCTTCTATTCTTTTTTATGATCCTTCAGTACCTCATGTCACAGTATCAAATGATCCTTCTCATTATCCAGATATGCATTTTCATGACACACCCATTTCTCATGCTCAATTATCTACATCTTCTCATGATGTTTCTCATCCTACTTTGCATCCCTCACCTCAAACAGAAACTCAAATGATTTCAGTTCCTAGGAAAAGTACTAGAACTCATAATATTCATGCATATTTAAAGGATTATCATCACTCTTTGCCCACCCACACTAATTATAGCACTATTTTTGCATGTTCTACTTCTCATCCCATTCAAAAATATATTTCCTATGATAAACTTAACCCCAGTTATAAATCCTTTGTTGTTTCTATATTTGCTACCCTTGAACCTCAAACTTTTTCTCAAGCTATTCAATATGGTCATTGGTAAGAGCCTATGAAAGAAGAATTAGATGCTTTGGAACAGAATCAAACTTGGAAGATTGTTTCTCTGCTTGTTGGTAAGCATGCAATTAGATTAAAGTGGAAGTATAAGGTTAAATTCAATTCAGATGGTAGTATTGAGAGATATAAGACCAGGTTAGTAGCCAAGAGTTATAATCAATGGGCTAGCTTTGATTATCAAGAGACATTTAGCCCAATGGCTAAACACACAACTGTCAGGTTGTTCCTTGCTCTTGCAGCTGCGAAATGTTGGTTTTTATCTCAACTAAATATTAATAATGTGTTCTTAAATGGTGACTTAGAGGAGGATGTTTATATGGAATTGCCTTAGGGCTATCAGATTCAGAGGGAGATTGCAGGTGAATCTGTTAGCAATGATAATACCGCTGTTAAAAATGCTTGCTGTGAAATTAATATAGCATCTGGACACAATTCTTCTGTTTATTCAGCTCGAAAGAAACTTGTTTGCAAGCTCTAGAAGTCACTTTATGGATTAAAGCAAGCATCTCGATAATGGAATATAAAATTTACAGATTGCTTGTTGAAGAATGGATTTATTCAATATAAGACAGATTATTCACTTTTTACTAAATAGGTCAATAATGGATTGGTTGCTTTAGTAGTTTATGTCGATGACATCATAATTGCTAATTCAAGTAAGTCAACAATAAAGGATTTGAAAGGTCACTTTGAGTGTAAGCTTCAAATTGAAGGATTTGGGTTCTTTGAAGTATTTTATTGGTCTTGAAATAGCAAGGCATTTACTGGTATTTCCATTTGCTAGAGAAAATATGTTTTAGATTTGCTAAAGGAGTATGGACATGTATGGGTGAAGCCTAGTAATATTTCAATTGATGTTAATCACAAGTTGACATATAGTGAAGTTAATTTTCTCAAAGATCCAACTCAGTATAGACAGTTGGTTGGAAAGCTGATGTATCTAACACTCACAAGGCTAGACATATCTTATGTTGTGCATATTCTCACAATTCATGGACAAACCTATAGAGGCTCATCTAATTGGAACTTTTAAAGTTCTGAAGTATTTGAAGAGATCTCCTGAACAAAGGATTTTCATGTTAGTATATTTTGAGTTGCAATTAATAGCATATTCAGACAATGATTGGATGCGTTGCATTGAAACCAAAAAGTCATTGACAGGTTTTTGTGTTTTTGTTGGGAAATTCTTTAGTCAGTTGGAAAGCTAAGAAATAGAGTACTATCTCAAGAAGTTTTACAAAGGCATACATATCAATGGCTTCAACAGCTTGTGAAGTCATTTGGATTCTATTTATGTTACAAGCCTTTGGAGTATTACATCCACAACCTATGAAGTTCTTCTGTGACAATATTTCTGCTATACACATCACAAATAATCCTGTATTTCACAAAAGAACTAAATATATAGAACTTGATTACCATTTTATAAGAGAGAAGAATCTTGAAGGAGTAATCAAATCTGAATACATCAAGACGCAATAGCAGCCTGCCGACATATTCACAAAAACTCTTAATCCAGGGCAATTTCATGCTTTACTATCCAAGATAAGCATAATCGATATATATGTTCATCTTGAGGTGGAGTGTAAAGATGATGTGGCTAAGTAGTTGGTTAGTGTAGTAATTAGCTTAACTAGCTAAATTATAATTGGTAGATAGCTTCCAGCTCATCAAGTTAGTTATAAAAGTTGTTATATATATATACTAGAAAATGAATGAATAAATGTAGGCTGGATTTCATTATTTCATAAGTATTTTCTCACTCTACTTTCTTTATTCTCTTTCTCTATAACAGAATGTTAACTTTCACTTTTGACTTGAGATTATAGTTATACAAACCAGGAAAAACTGAAAATCAATTGAATTAACAAAATATCAACGTTGCTCCAAAAATTTGCTCTTAAATTTGAACATAATGTATTACTTTAAATTTTCACAAAAAATTATTTGACCTATTTGAACATTTTAACGATTTAAAAATAAATGTAGTTTAATAATTTAAATATCTTCTCTAAATGTATTATCTCAAAATAAGGATATAAAATATTTCCTACAATATAAATATTTAACTTTTCTTTCTCTTACATTAGAAATTATATTTACAAACAATGGATATATATAAATAAAATTAGAGATACAAAACCAATAATTTAAAGGAAACAATTAAGAAAAAAAAAGTAAGAAAGTAAAAAAGGCAGATTAACATATAAGAAGTATATAGTCATGAATACTCTTTATTTGTCTTTCTATTAAATTGGTATTGCCGGTCAATACGGGTATATTATTATTATAAAAATTATAATATTAATTTTTTAATAAATTAATATATCATAAAATATAATATTAAATAGTAAATAATTCTAAACTAATATAGTATTATAATAATAATAAACACATAAATTAAGATATTAATAAAATAAAATTGAAAGTATTATATTTTTCTTTTCATAGTTTGTTATTTTTAATTTTTATAAAAATTAGTATTGAATTATTTTAACTCCATAATAGGGATATATATGGTAATTCATAAACTTATTATAAGATTTTAAATATTTATAATATTATTATAGGATTATAATTGAATTAGATTAATCATTAATTAATGTTATTTTGATTAAAATAAAATTAGTATTATTAATTAATTTTATATGTATCTTAGTTAGTTAGTTGAGAAATTTTTTCATCTTTCATACTTTTATTTATATTATAGATTATAAATAATTAACTCTATATTTTATCTCATTTCAAAATATATGTATGTCCCAATGACAT
Organism: Ricinus communis; assembly: GCF_019578655.1. Lineage (NCBI taxonomy): Eukaryota > Viridiplantae > Streptophyta > Magnoliopsida > Malpighiales > Euphorbiaceae > Ricinus > Ricinus communis. The sequence continues at coordinate 3,295,286 of NC_063260.1, forward strand.
CCCATATTTTATATTTTATTTTTTTATTAATAAAAATAGGTAAAATATAACTTTAAAAAAATTAAAAATTAAAAATCCTTAAGAGCTATTAAAAATGAAAAATACAACTCTTAAAAAGATTTTAGAATAGAAGAATGAAATGAAAAGTCTATTAAGCTCTCTATAATAAAGCAGAAATATGATCTAACTAGCTAAAATGTTATAAAATGTAACCAATAAAATTAATTGGTGTATTTTATTTTGAAATTTTTCTCTCGGAATAGCAATTTATAATATATATAATATATATTTAAATATTCATTTTACTAATTGCAAAATTCGGAAATTGGTATAGTGGGCCGGGTTTTACCACAAGCAGTCCGGAATTTCACAGAACCCGACCTCCACTACTTGTATCGTTGTCTCCAGAAAGTTGCAGTCTTTAAACCCAAAACCCTCTCTTCCTCTCACTCTATCACTCCGACCAGCCGTCGTCTACCGGGTAAGCCAGTTTACATGTTCAATTTGATAAACTGTAGCGGGCAGCTCTTGTTTTTCCGTTTTATTCTGTAAATCGCGTACTAATATATGTTAAAGAGCACTGCTTTTTTTTTTTTTTTTATATAAAAAAAAATTAATTTGACATTATTCAGAGCTTATTTTCTTTTTCATTTGACTTTTTTTTTTTGCAATGGAATGTATGGAATTTGCATGAGTAAGTTTGGTTTTGTGCTGTTATCTTATAATGATAGTTGTTTTACGCTTCTGTTGTTGAATTGTAGATTGGTTGGAAAATATGATAAAAAGGAGATTCTATAGGCAAGAACATGGGGATAAAGATGAACCATCTTCGAGCTCATCTTCGTCTTCTGATGATGATAATATTTCTGAAGCTGAAGGAGGGGCCACAGAGGAATCAGACGATCATGCTGAAGTTGCAAATGTTAATGAAAATGACGATGAATCATCTGGTTTGTTTCACTCTAATATTTAATGCTTTATGGGTCTTGATTGTTTTCATTTCCAGGTGAAAGTTTTGATTTTTATTTAAGAAGGATATTCTCATTGTTAGGATGCTTGTTTGCGAAAACACTAAAATGTCTCAAAGCTTGTTTGCAAGCTAATTTCACTTATAGTAGCATTGTAGTAGTTTTGCAAATTGATGACATTCTTTTTCATTTTATTTAACTTTTGTTGTTGATATAATTCAGGATATGAGAGTGAGGATAGCTCAGCAGAAGAAATTGGTGTTGACTCATCAGGTACGATTTTACCATTCGGAGATTTTATGTTGAGGTAAAATTTTCTGGAATGTGACTGTGTTTTGGATTATAATTTTTCTTCTATGTTTTTGGAACTAATTTTTTTTTATATCATTTTATTATTTAAGTGGGCTTACAAATCATCTAATCGTTTCGTTTGAAATTGTTTTCTAACAATGCATGGATATCAGCTGTAATATTTGATATGTTGACATCCTTTCGCTAAATATTATGAAAGTTCTCAAATCAGAAAAACTGAATGTGGTTGATGGCACAGTTATTTGTGTGCTTCATAATATAAGCATTTTAATTTGGTATACAGCTTGTTGACACCCGATTTTTCTATCTGGAAGTATCTGGTTCGATTTTGTGGCCTGCAGATTTTTCAATACTTCATCATTGATTCTGCCTAAGTACCGAGTAACATGGTTTTGTAATTTTTAGATATTGCAAGCAAAATGATCAATTTGAAGGAGATTTACTGCATTGTATCACATATATACATCTTCAAGTATTTTCTCATTTCTCCTTATTATAGCTGTCTTGAGCCTGTAGCTTCTACTCATTAGTCACACACTTCATCTATAGATGCTGAAGTATAATAGTATGGTACTTTCTCCAAACTTTCCTTCCTACTGTCCCACCTTTGCGAAATTATTTTTTGTATCATCTTATTGAAAGCATGATGTCGGATTATGTGTTGTATCATTTTACCCACTCTGCAAGTCTTGAGATATTCACTATTTACAGAAGGATACAAGGCCAATATGTCCTGTTTGGTTCGCCCAAATTTAGTGCTAACATAATAATTTGAATTCAAAATGAATACTTTGAATCATTCTGGTGCAATATTTCTCACTTTTGGGATGTCTAATTTCGTGGTTGCCTGGTAATAGGTTTTACAAATGAAGACGGAAGTGACAAGGAAATCCATATTGGTTCTCAGTTATCCAATAAGCATGATGCTTTGGGCAAGAAGGAATTAGAACCAGCAAGTATGGAGGATTTTGTATTAAGATTTAAATCAGTTTATAAGTGTCGGCTTTGCCCTCGAATTGTCTGTTTGACTGAGGAGACTATGAAGACTCACCTAAATTCTAAGGTACGAAGTTGCACGCTTCCACTTCCTTAAAAAGGAAATTTGAACCTCATGTTTACAACTTTCGCTGTAGCAATGCTTTGGATAAAAGGAATCTCTTTGAACTGTAAATAAATGGATCTTACCTAATGCTTCTGTATCTTCTCTCTGCGGAAAAGACGACTGGCCTTATTGTGGATTATGAGGCTTTCAAGGAAAAGCTTCTGGCTATAGTTTATTAGTCTAGTTCCCATGTAGACATCATAGGTATTCCCAACCAAGCAGTTAGGACCAGCTATTTGCTGTCTAACTTGATAAGCATTTGTGGATTGAGCATTGGGTTAGAAAAAAAATCTTACCTCGTTAAGTAGGTGGATGAATATAGGAGATTTGCTCTAATCTTTATGAAGTCTTGAAAGTGCCAAAGAAATTGGTTCAGGGTTTTCTGTCATTATCCATGTGCTGATGTTGTATTCTTGCCCCTCCCTCCCTCCGTCACAACACAGTATTTAGCGGCTTTAATTTCCCCCTGGTGATGAGGCAAATTAGCCCATTTGAATTCGTCAAGTCTTCCTTGAAGAAAATGAATTGATTATGCCTTCCTGTTGTCTTAGGTTTAACCTGTTGGCTCGGCTGGAGGAAATCTAGAGAAAGTAATGCAGTAATAAGTCCTATGTGAGGAGTTATGTAGATTACCACTCATGATACAGGACAGCAAGATCATTAACTTTCTTTCCATAATTTGTGCTATCACTTTCAGCATACTATGATGAGAATGAGATTATCTGGAGTTGGTGTTTGCTTTTCAAGTAGTTGGCTAAATGATTTTCTTTTCATTGTTGTAGAGACATGTTCGATCTGAGAAGTTGCTGAAGGAAAATAGGCTCAAGGCCATGCTCAACAGTGATGGGGAAATTGAGAATCAGGAAACCCCTGCGGAGATGCATGCTCGTGTTATGGCTCTTGCACAGGTTTGTTCATCTTATTTGTGGGTTAACTAATTGAATGGTGGATCTGTAATTAGATATTAATGTAGTTAAATTAATCAAACTTCTCATATAGCATAAAGCAAAAAAGAAAAATAAAGGGCGGCAACGGCAAAAAAAGAGATCAAGAAAGAAGGTATGGACAGTCATTGTTTGACAATCATGTGTTTTGTTGTTCTAGTGATGCTTGAGTCATGTGTTCTGATCCCTTATCGTCAATTGCAGGAAGGGGGAGATGTTTCAAATACAGAGAAAGTGAAGGAACCAATAAAAAAACAAGCCAAGAAAAGGCGTAAAAGTGATGACTGATGAGTGTTATATTCCTGTTTCATGCACTACTGCCCGAAAAAGGGGGGAACCTTGCAATGGTGAAGAAAAAAGTGAAATGTAGTGCTTGCCACCAAGGGCATATTTTGTAGTTTCTGAATCATAGTATGATAAATTCAAAGGTTTCGCTTTTTGCTTTTCTCACAAAGTGTATTTTTGTTTCACTAATTATGAGTATACAATTTTATATTTATGTTTTGAATTTACAATTTGCATTAGGTTTGCTGTTCTCTTTGAACTCAGCTTCTGCTTTGAAGCCCCATTGGCCTCTAGCCAGTATGTGCCTCAGAGTTTGCCATAAATATTCAATATATGTTGATGAGAAGTTGGAATATGTTATTACATAATTAGTTATATGAAAATAGTTACTTTACTCATGAATATAATTTGAGGTGAATGAATGTGTATATAATATCACACTATGTATATGTTGGCAAAAAGCCTAATTACCAAAAGTATAATAGCAGGTGCACTCCATGTAGCTCCTCCTTCACCCAATTCTTATACCAATGGACTCCGAATAATGTAGCTAAGTAGTCTGGCCTAGGTACACATGTATGTCAGACGATGACGCTGGATTTATTAAATAATTTATATTTATTAAAATTGTACTAAATGTTTATTAATTTATATTTATTAAATATATACTGAATGTTTATTATTTAAATGTTAAATGTTTATTGCTTATTAACATGATTTTATTGAAAAAATATATGTATCACAATATAAATATTTATAATATAATTTTAATTTGATTTTTTTTTTATTTAGTAAATGTAAAGACGATTTACGTTAGGTTTATGTTATATATGTCCGTTTGAATGAATTAATGAATATAATTTTTATTGATGATATCTATTACCAAACTAAGAATGTTATGTTTATAAATGATAATTGTTTATGTTAATCACAAAAATATTTCAGTATGTATCACAAATATTGATGAATATTATATATACAAATAAATGAACATTGTAGTACTAGCTAATGAATATTAATATTAACACTGATGAATAATACATAAAACGAACATTAACTGTAATGAATATTAAATACATAGATAATGAATATTTAAATATAATAAAAATTAATTATTATAGAATATTACATTTAATGAACATTATACATGTAAGAAAATGAACATTTTAATACAAAAATGAACGAAAAATATTAATATGTATCTAGATCAATAAATATTTTTTTGACATTGTCATTGTATTTTGACACATGTATTATTGACAAATAGAATTCAAATTTATATATAATTTGTAGTTTTTTATTAGTTTCTTAAATTTTTTATATTACTATACTAATAAAATTTTAAATATAAAAAAATAAGAAAGATAATAAAACATATTTAATTTATTATTATCTTTATAAATATAATAATTATGAAATATTAAAAAATCTATTTAATTATATATAAAATGTTATTTTATATTATTATTTATAATCAAAATAATCACGACATATGTACAATAGACGAGTAAATAACTAGTTTTAATATAATTTGTTTTAAATATAAAAAAAATATATTCAATATAATTTTTATAATATAATTTTAACTTTTATAAAATGATTTTATCATAATTTAAAAAATAAAGAAATAAACTATTTTCTTAATTATAGCAAAATAAAAATTTTATTTAAAAATAAACATATATATCAAAACAAAAATTATAGCATGTTAAAGTAATAAACTATTTTTTTAATTAAATACTAATTTTAATCCTAAAAAATATTAATTATTTTAATATTTGTTTATATAATATAATTAACAAAATTTTCTGATATTATATAATATATTATCAATTGTATTTGTTGAATTATTATTATATATATTAATTTAGTATTTGTTAAAATAATAGCAACAGTCAGTAAAATGGGTGAGTAAAATGCACAAGCATATTAATGGTTATGGTTAATAATTTCGGCAAGCGCTGAATACAACACTAGTTACTGCAATAACAAGACAATGCACCTAAAATGCATCTTTCATATGATCACAAACTTGAGCAATCCAATTAGGATACAAAGGTGTCAAAGTAAGAAAGCAGTTTAAAGACAAAAAAATAGCCAGTTGAACATAGGGTATCCGCCATTACTTCCTGAAAACACAAAAGTTGAAAAAGTAGCTCTCCATCAGGCAAAGGCACCACCTAAAGTGAATATCTTCACATGAACTTCAATGGGACTCTTAGGAGGCCAACAGTAGATTATGATCATAACATTTTAGGATCCCTCTTTGTCAGTAGAATGTTCAGGAGAAGGAGGCAACTGATCTTCATTTTCATCAGTTTCAGGAGGTTGATCTTGAGGAGTCGGTTCCTCGGCACCTTCAGCATTCTCAGGATAGAAATTGATGGGGAACTTAGTGACCCTTGGTTTATCAGACAAAATGTTTCTTTGGATCTTATCAATTAATACTTGAGGTGGAGGTTCCTCCCTTAGCTGCTCATCTTCATAATCATTGTTCACATAGTAGCCAACTCTAACAAACTCTTGACCCAGATAAGAACAGGTCAGCAGAAGCACCGTCACGCCAGTAATATCTTCATCTCGAATCTTTGAAGGATCTGGGGGGTCTGCCTGGAAGCATCCAGCCAAAAGGATATATCAGAAACAATCAAATTCTTTTAGTGCATAAAATAAGGAGTCCTACATGAAGAGTTTACGCATAGGTTTAGCACAAATTACCTGCAAAACAAAACGATAGTTTCCAACATTAACAGGCCCAACAAGTACACTTTCCAAAAGTTGATCATACGTCTCATCTTCAGCAGACCCTACATAAATAAGTTTCCATTCCAAATCTGCATTGAGGTGACAAAACAAATTGTTAGCATCTGACACACATGCTGAATAACAATACAACTAAAATTACATTAGCCTTAACTAGCTGGGGTTGGGTGTGGTGATCAAGGATGACCACTTGCGATTAAGACATCATGAAATATCACAAAAATAATACATTATTATGAATATGGTGCATGACAGCCAAGCAAGGAAAAAGTGGACTCTCATTCATATAAGGCTTGAAGGTGGTTAGAATACTCTCATTTGGCTAGCTGCAGCTCTGTGCAGATAACCATATTGTTAGGTCTAACCTAACCAGCCAGGCAAAGTGCAACAGAGGTGTTTAGTCTACGACTAAATCCTAGTAATCTTCTCAGTACAGGTGATCATGGGAGCTTAGAAGGGCAAACCAGAGGTTAATTTACTATGGATACTAAAGCCCTTGTTAGAGGCACAAAATGAACAAGCTTACTTCCTCACCAATGAGATAAGCCTTTCTATGCTTTTGCAAGATTCAAATGAGACAAGAAGATCCAGAAACAGAAAAGAAGCTCTATATAATTCCTTTTACCAAGTTTCATAATCTGCACCTCAGTACTGTACAAAAACTTTACATGAGCATGCTATACTTACTATTCATCAACAAACTGCTAATCCTGACCGACAACCAGGGGCAGTGTGCCCCAATCAGCAACAGCAAAAGCTACTCTCAGACACAACTCATTAACCTACTTGAAGGAATTAATATGTTTCCATTTGCTTCAAAAATCAGGAATAAAACCTGACAATAGAATGAAAAACTACTTCTGATACTACACATTCACATGAACTTAATCCCAGGAATGTGGAAACTATGCCCATTTTCAGTCCAAGACAATCTGCCCAAACAGATATCAAGATAGAATATGTAATAGGATAAATTTTGAAAAAGCAAGAGTAACTTCCTTGAATCTTCACTGACAACAGCTCATAATTCAACATGACGGAAAAAGACTCAGCATTCATTTATTTCAGAACCTTAACTCTTGACAGCAGAAATATGTATGCTGTTAAAATTTATGTAACTAGAAAAGAGAAACACCTGACACAACCAAAACGTGACTGGAGGCGGCATTCACCAACAAGAAACATAAAATTAGTTTTTAATGAGAGGGAGAAGGGCATATAAAGGCTACTATATCAAAAGATATCTCTGACCTATGGATACAATCAAAGATTCAGTTAATCATGTGGAACAATGATCCATAGTATTCTAAGAATTCCTACGATCAATATACATTTCTAATTACATATTTTGCAACTTTATTTTAGTTAAGTTCTGTTCTTAATATTGCATCATCCCTATAAGCCCTTGTTTTATGATTATAGAAGATAGATGGGCTTAGATAGGCTAAAATGATGATTCAGACAAATTCATGGATGAAAGCTCCAATACTTGGAAAATAATTACGAAGATAAGGAATCCAGCACTACGCTATCCATCAATAATTACGAGTTAAACCATCTTCTCACATGAAAACATTGTTGTCCAAAAATGTATTGAACATTAAAAGAAGCCCATTAGGTTGTAAAAAGTAAGAAAAAGAAAATATTCACATTAAACATGAGAAATCTCATATGGGTGTAAAGAGCTTATTTTCGAATTTTCAAACAAAACAATTGCTTAAACAAATGGAAATCCTCTAGCTAAGCTATGAAGAGATGATAAAAGTTCCATTTAAATCAAAATCACTGATTCTTGTTGTATTTGAGATTACCATAAAAAAGGCTGGATTAAGTTTAAGTTCCAGTCTCCACAATATTAAGGTTTCAATAAAAAGAAAAAAAAAAAAAAACACAATAACATGAAAACAAAGGTAATTATCTCATCAAATTATCCATTCGGTTAATTTAATGTAATGTAAACACAACAACCTCAAACCCCTAAGCCAAACAAGAACAAAGGAAACATTATATGACACATTCAAATGAGCAGTCAGTTCATCAAAATTAAATCAGTACATAGTATATACAAAACTGTTAGATATACTCGTATGTTCCATTCTTTTTTTTTTTTTTTTTATCTAAACTTCCAAACTAACGAATACCCAAAAACATACACAACATGCCCAAAAAAACTAATCAATTGGCTACCATCAAACCTAAACCAAAATATAATACATTCAAAATAAAACAATTACCATCTTTAAGAGGAGTCAAGCACTCATAAGAGATCTCGAACTGAAAAGGGGATAAAAACGGCGCCGGATTGTCCAATACAGTAACATTGGTGATATTAACAGCACTCATTGTATTTTTTAATTTTTTTTTAAGAAAAAATCAAATTAAAACCCTAGAAACCACTAACTTCATCTAAAAACCCTAACAAGCAAAGGGGAAGTATGTAATAAAAACTCTGATAAGTTAAATAGAGAGATACTGGAATTTAAAGATGGTAATTAACGATTATATTGAGAAAAAAAGAAGAGAGGAGTGACTGAAAGAAGGTTTGAAGGATTTGGAAATTGAAGTAAAGAAGAATTGAGAAATGTTAAAATTAAGAAAAAATAAATGTGAGATTTGGGGAAAAATTGGCGGGAGAGTGGGTTTGGGGTCATGAATAAATTGAAAGCGGGAGATTGAATTTTTTTCAGAGACCTAACCTAGGGCTTAGGTGGATTTCCCCCCTTTTTCTTTCTTTTTTTTCTTTTAATAACCAAATGTAAGAACCTGAAAAGTGGCAAGATATGGTTTTTGTGATTTTTTTTTTTTAAAATTATGTTTTATTTTTGGGTATTTTTCGCTATTATTTTCTTAACAAAATATTTGAGTGGTAAAAAATGGAAGGTTCCATTAGGGAGATGGATTTCAATTTGGTCCTCATGACCAAATCAACAATTTTTCTAATTTAGGAATTAAACTAATCAAACAAAAGATTACAAAATAAAAAGAAAAAGCAGCTGTCAAAGATTTAATTTGATGATAATATTATCATAGTTTTCTATTTGAATAAAGATTTAAAAGGATTTTATACACTTGAAAGTGAAAGATAAAATATTAAATTGTCATGCAAATCTTTGTATAAGAATGAATATTAAGGTGAATCACTCCTTTCCTTAAGAATTAAAGAAGAATAGTAAGGTTTCTATTAAAAAAAACAAAAAGAAACAAAGAATTGTAAGATTGTTAAATAATAGAATCATTTGAGACTTGTGCTTAAATAAAAAGTGAGATTAAATTTGAATATTTTGAAGCATGAAGGATTGGGCTTAAATGTTAAAAACCATAAAATTGGCTGTTTTATCAATTATGGGTTGGCAATGGGTTCTTGGGCCTTAATTGACTTTATGTTATCAAGAACAGGGGGAAAGTTAGGTGCTCTTATTTTAAAGAAAGTGTTCTACAGTATTGATGCCCATTTAACTGAATTTTCAATCAGTACATAGCCACTTTCAGAACTGATATTTCATTTCTAACCATTTAGGACTTGATAGTTGCTCTATAGTTTATTTACTTCACTTACTTCTGTTTGCATACATTGCTCTTAAATCATCCAATTATGGTTTATTTACCAAGTAAACTGTACTTTCTGCAGAACAAAGTCCCCCCAGATTCTTGTGCATGATAATCTCAGCTATGTGAAACAGCAACTCTGAAACATTAATATGCATGAACAGTGATTAAGAAAAGATAGGCCAGGGGAGGTGGGGAATGATGTTTCACATGCAAAAAAACTTGGTACATTTCATTGACTTCAAAAATTTAATGTAGAGCACCTTGCTCTGGGTTGCATCATTACACAGCTCCAACAAGATGCAAGAAGTTGGTATCTGACCCAGTATTCCTCTCTACATTAAGAACCTAGAACATCCTTTTTTCTTTTCTTTTTCTCTTTCTTTTTCCACACTTACTATACAAAAACCTTGATACTACAAAAATGGCTTATTTGCAAAATTACAAAGAGCGAGTTTAATTTGTAGCTATTATATCCATCTTCCGTGTTTGAGAATTGAACATGTCTGCAATGTCTTCAGCTGTACTACATTCTTCTGCATTTCTATCTGTCACAGAGCGGATAAATCTTGGAAATCTCATTGAGATGCCACGGGATGGATGAACTAAACCTACAGCAGCCTGATGAACTGGTGAGACTGTAAATTCTGCACCGCGTATTTCCCAAACGACTTCTGGAGAAAACCACTTGTCCGGGACCTCAGCAGTTCGATAGTAGTGTGGCTTTTTTAACAAGATTCGATCTCCAGAAAAATATTCTTTCATCTACAACTCAAATATAAAACCCTATGATTATCATGATGAATGGTTCCACAAACAACACATGGAGTAAAACAGGATGACAGTCTTAAAAGGCACCAAAGAGAATCTACTAGTCTATGTGCCTTTCAGTCATATACTTACAACCTAAGACCGACCAGAATTTTCATGGGACTACTGTAATTCATAAGTTAAAGGCTCATAGGACGCCTCCAGGAAAGGAGGAACGTCCTCTTGATCCCATAGAAATATCATCCTGGGAACCAGAGAATCAAGCTTCCTTTGCCAACATATGACATAAAATAAGCAGCTAATGGGGGTTAAGATGATAAACTGCACCGACACCACCATTCTCGTATTCATTATGGCATATTTAGGAAAAATAAGAGTGTTTATTATCTGGAGAAACCATTTAGAAAGTTACTTCCATAATTCTAAAATCTAATTATTTTATTTGAGTCAGAAAATAATTAGTAGAAAATTGTTTTCGATATGCCAAAGGGTTATTACAATGAAGTACCAAATGAACACTTTCTAAGTACAAGAGAACTATAAAATCAAGTTACCTCAGTGTAAAATGCATCTGAGAACCCAGACATGACACGGCACACACTTTGGAATTCCTCAGTCTCAGGGTTGTAACATGCCATGAGGAATGGACTATACCTGCAATGTAGTATAAGTCAACCCCAATGATGGATAGCAACACTGGTTCTACACATCAGAGGTTCACGTTAAATTATACTGCCTTTGTATTTCTTCGTTTCCATTTACTTTTGGTGGATTTCCAAATGCTAACATATGCCCCTAAAAGAAGGTGTTAACTTGCTCAAGATTTTTCCAATCTCAGCCTCCTTTGTTGACAGATTTAATTTTGGACTGGTGTACAGCTCATTCCTGAGCCGGAGTGAGACTTTGTCTCATACTATTAAATGGAGAAAGAAAAAGAGAGAAATGTACAAGCAAATATAAAAGAGAGCGATTAGTAGTAAACCATAGAACAAATTGAAGGAATGGAACTCAAAAGTTATTACCATCCTGCTTTTCTCCCATTTCCATGCCAAGCACCAATAGGAACTAAATCAAGAGAATCATTCAATTCTTCCACATAATCTCGCTTGACCTGCAAAGGAGACCAAATCTTAGTCCATGTGTGACTCTAATCTTTATTTCTTTCCTCATGCTGTAGAATCAGATTACTATTGTGTCATTAAAAACCTTTAGCCATGTGTCAGTACGTTTTGATGGTGAATATTCTGCATGATCATCTAAAGTTTTCACCATAATTCCTTCACATGAAGAGCGCAATGCATTTTCAAGGAAAGAGTTTATCTTGGTCTCTGTTATGTCATTGGTTAAAGAAGCATCACATGCTTCAACCTGCAAAAGAAAAAAAAATTAACAAATAAAAAGATGACAACTAAATATGTGAACTGATAGATCTTGAGCAGTTACCGTTGTTTCCTTTGCATATTCAAAATAACCCTTCCTCTCATCACCAAACAAATCCTTCAGGTCTGCAGTATTAAAGAAGCAAAACAAGAAAACTTTAAACGTGCCACAGATACAGGAACGGGGATTATCTAGTAAAATTAAAATGCATCATCATCCGGTAAGGCAAGAATTACATTTCCTTCTCTGCCGGAGAGGAAGCTCCAACAGCCTGCAAAATCAAAGCAGTCAGCAGAATAAGTGATAAATGGGCTTGGGTAGAACTCATTTCCAAAAGCTAGCTCAATTGAAGAGGTGCCCAATCCACATATATACACCATAACAGACCAATAAGTAAGCAATGTAGAATAAATACAATTTCTAACAATAAGCAACCAGTTTCAGGGGTAAAACAAAAAAAAAGAAAAGAAAAAGAAAAGCAATGCTGGCCGCAGGGCAGGAGGTGGGGAGGGCAGAGAGGAGGAGAAAATTTAGCTTCACATGGTTACAACTTCAATAATTTCAAAGATAAGGTATTAAATATAGCAAAAAGCACTTCCATAACTGATTCAAGACCCAAAAAATGTAAACTAAAATACTTGAATATTAAAACTGTGTCACAATGGAAGACGGCCTTGATCCTATTCAGGTGTTCAAATGGTATTGGCCAACTCAGCCCACTATTCTTGCTTTAGCCTGACCGCAGGTTGAACCAAATTTTTGGGCCACATTCATCGATAATGTCTGGCAAAGGTAACTAAAAAAGTATGTGGTAAAGCTCCAAAGGATAAATATTTTCCCTACCCTGGCATTGTTGGTTAGGGTGAGTCTTGAAGGGGCATCAACAGAATTATGGTGTTCTTGAAATTTTGGCTATTCTCACTGGTTATTATACACAGACTGACTTACACATGTACATATAGGTACACATATAAAATGCAACCATTAAACAGTAAAATACAGGAGCAACAAGTGATCTCAAATCTCAATGCTACCCTGTGAGAATGTAAGCGGGCATCTATTAGTCTCAAATTGACACCTAAGCTATGTGCATTGACACATAAGACTTAAAATAATACCAAGAAAGGGTTCACGGTAATTACTGTTCTCCATTAGCAAACATGACATCAAAGACAAACACGCAGATCTGGACCTGCACATAGTGCAAACACCAGGGAAAACCCAAAAATCAGAGTAGAAACTATCAGAAGAAAAGAAAATTGACATCATATCACTCTATTAAAAAACAGAGGCGGAAACACATTAAATCAAATGAGACTAATATACAGTAGCAAAACTCGACACCTCAAGTAAAGCATTTCTTCACCAATCCAATTATGGAGCAAGAAATCGGTTAACCCTCACAAAACTCAAAGGTTATGATCTTTGCATCAAATGTGGAAGGTCACTTTTCATGTGCTTGAGGTCATATGAGCAACTGGATTAATCATCTCTCTTTTACAAGCACAAGTTTTGCTGTACAAAGATCATATAATATTTCTTGTCCTCTGTTTAATTTCAATATTTCACACGCCCATGCGCCTAGAGAAGGTTCCAGAACTACAAGGATTGTGGAGGCTAGGAAGTGGGCTACTAATTCATTGGTCTATCAGGGCTTCAGTGAAGTTACACAGATATGCTTTAAATGAATCATCTTTATATAACTGAATTGACCTGGAACTAAAAAGAGACAATTTCTGAGTTGGGGAATACAGCATGAATTGATCATAACAAGAAACAAAGTTATCATTCTCAGAACATATATTCATTTTGGTCAGAAAAGAATATATAAATAAATAAATAACTCAACACACCAGCTAATTAAAATTAAAAAGAAAAACGAATTTACTATAATTTTTTCAGTAAACTTTTCTTTTTAAAAAGAAAATCATAAGCTGTTTTTCTCTTTACAGCTTTGGGGGGCCAGGATGTGCCACCTCTACATGCTTGTTACAGAAACTAATTTCTGTTATATAAAATCCCAAGTCAATTCATTCATCTCCAAAGTTGCTATTTATCATTGCCTCAGATTGGCCAGTTCTAATATCCTATAAACGTCTGAATGCAAAACTTAAAAACGTATCTATTTAACTTTTGTGAAAAAGGAAGGCAGTGGACTTGTTTTATTATGTTGCAGGAGAGTTCTGCACCAACCTTTCCTGAGAGTAAGCTCACCAGGAAAGGCCAATACATAGTCTTCTGAAAATCAATCAGATTAGATACAAGTGCTGCTAAATATAAGCATGATTCCACATGCCCAATTGATTGGTGTTCAATGCTGCATAAGCATCCATATTGCTGTAGTTCTGGAATCCTTCACTACCCATTTCTGCAAACATTTACCAGCACCATTCTACTTGCATTTAGACTTGCCACTATGAAAGAGACCATCAGTTGTCACACAGAGGCACTCAAACCACATGCAATTTGCATCAAGTGTGAAGAATTACACCATCATGCATTTATATGTAATGTACCATGTTATAACTGGTGCACACCTTTATTTTATTCAGTGTGATAGATGAATCTTTGCTCCCTCTTTCCCTTGAAGATAGTTCTTGGAAGGCCATGAGCTTGTGACCATTTTTTCTATCAACTGCAACTACCTGAAACCAAACGTACAGCAAAAATGAATAACAGACTCCCGTCCCATTCAGAAATCATAACTTAGCAAACCAATGCAGCCTAACACCAAGAGTATAAACTGTTCAGATAAGGTAGAGCTTCTGCCACAAGGTATCTAACCTCAGCATCCACTATAAAAGTCACTGCAGTAGGTTTACAAGATTCCTCAATTATATTGATCAAATCAGGAAATCTTGATGTTGTTTCATCCCCATTCCTTGAAAAGACACGAATACTGCCATTTGGTAATTTGTGAATTTGGGCCCTTTGACCATCATATCTGGAATTACATATGGAAACCATATCAATAAGGAATCAAAAGAGTAACAAATAAAGAATAAATAAATTAAATTAAAAATAACAAATTGAAAAAAAGAAAGAAGAGCAGCAGCTTCTGCTGGCAGGCGGTGGCAACTGGGTGAAGGTAATAGTATAAATGAAAAAGGGCAAAAAAAAGAATCAATAATTACATCTACTTTTGCACATACTTCCCATTCCATAGTTAATACTGTTGGTGATTATACAATGTAACAGTAATTAAATTGCACTAGATTTTTTATGCATCCAAACAAACAAAGCAATGAAACATGTAATGCAATCATAATTACTGCTTCGATTATGTCCAGCCAAACATAGGTTAAGGTGATCTGTGAATCTAAGTAAGCTATCTCTTACGCATAATTACACATATCTCCAACCAATTTAATTTTCAGAAATTTCTTTTAATCCTGGAATTAATCAGATGTATTGAGTCTCTTGAAATTATATGCACATAAAATATACTGGCTTCCATTTGCATGATGACATGGCCACAAGACAATTTGTCATGAAATTTGTACTTTGCATGCTGCTCCCAAATATTAGGAGATAAAAGACACGACTTTTGTTAATGGATTGGAAACTGAAGAATAGAACCACATGTTAATTATCAAAGTTAACCCTATTATTAGAAAATCATATTAGATAATCAACTGAGACTTTAAAAGGAAGACATAAAAATCATCTTAAAGATGAAATCAACTTGATGAAAGAGAATCATACTTGTATTCACATGTAAAAGCTTTATCCTGGAAGAGTTTCAGCACTTGAGAAACTCCATTTGTAATTCTACCATACGAAAGCACATAGAATTAGCTAAGGCTTCAGTGGATCCAACTTGTACTGTGCATAATAAGTAACAAGTGAGCATAGAGTCTATACTTTGCAAGCATGGGTTTAATAGGTACTCCTGGCACCATTGACAAACTTGACGACGAAAAATCAATGCCTTTACTTATGAGTGAAGGAATGAGCAAATCCTGTTGTACATAGCAAGGCAAAGATAAAACTCTGATGCATCGAATATACAAGGCAAAAGGTACTTGAGAGCCAAAAACACGCAACCTACCAAATTTGGAAGTATGTTATAAGCTTCAATAACTGCTGCAGAAAGGTACTGAAGAGAAACATGATAATTGATTAGCATCATCTACAGATAAAAGCATGGACGAAGTAACTAACAGTAATACACACAAGTTAAAACTTTTATGTGAATGGAAAACAGTTGACTTTCCATTACTATAAAAATTACTCCAACTTTCTTCTTTTATAACATGCACAAATTACACCAAATTGTTTTCACATTAAACACCTACAACAACGAAGGTGAAAAAAGATAGAATCAACATTTTAACATCAGCGTTTTCTAGGAATAGAAATAAAACCTGAAGTTTCTCCTTCAAACTTTCAGCTTTCTGTTCAGAAGATTTGACCAAGGAATGCATAGCAACTGCTTGGGCCAGTGCAGGTAGAACCGTTTTCATCACTGCTCCAATTCGTAGATTCCTCACCTATTCAGAAATTGCTTTAAATGTATAATACAAATGGCATAGACTTAGCTCAATTCAGGAGTTAGATTCATAGATATGAAAAAAGAAAACTGCATAACTATAATGTGAAACTCAAATTTTACTAGCAATCACTAGCTATAACCTCAAGATGCATGTAGAAAAATATCTGCAAACCTTTTTCTCTTTTATTTTCTTTTCCCTTGTTGCCATTAGAAACAACTCTAGGAAAGAAATACTATACAAGACACAAGAAAATCAATGATATCTTTAGATTCCTTCCAACACAAAAGGAAAATAACAAATTCCCGAAGTCAATGAGGAAAACATAAATCACAAATTAATGATATCTTCAGATTCAAGGCATCCCTGTGGATAACTAATTTATCATATTACTAAGGTAGCTAACTACAAGTATATATGATTAAGTTACCACGCATAAGACGGACTACCAGCTAGATCACCAGAGACTCTTTATTTCTCCATAAGATTTTTAAAATTGACATCAATATCTAACTAGTCAAATTAAAAAAATAGCATGTTCCCCAAAAGCTTTCTCCTTAGGTTACCCAAAAGGAGCGGAAGTTTATAGACACTACTATTGAAACAGCCTAATGCTTATGAAAATACTGCATATGGTAACACAACAGAAAGTTTTGCAGAAAATTTACCAATGTTCTAACAATAAACTTCATCTCCTTTTCCCTACACGATCGCATAAGATTTACAATGAGGCTCTTCTTTCGAACGGTGCTTCCAGCGCCTGTCTGCACACTGACAAATATCATACAACAAAATGAGAATGAGGATAATGAATGCATGACAAGGAGTTGACCAACAAAATACCTAGGTTAAATTTAAATTGCAATTTATGACCTTAAACTAAAAATCAGGAAATGTAAGAAATGGTAAAAGAAAAACTTCTAAAATTATTTTCTAAAAAGTGACTACTCCGGCCACTAAATTGTTTTATGCTCTTGGCCAAAGAAGCCATAAAAATAATTGAATACGTCCCAGCATTATACATGACTGATTTTCTTAACATCAACAGCAAAAAAGAAAAAAAAAATCCTTAGCAATGTTAAGAAACTGCTGGAAGTCCAGCCCGAGTTCTCACAGCCTAAGCCTCAGGATCTATATAGGAGTGGGCCTATAAAATACTCTTAGTACTACACTCTTATAGGATCTATCACTATATTTAAGACTCTTAAAACTTCGGATTACTTTTTTATCAGAGTGTCATAGCATTATAACTAATAAATTTGTAATTCCATCATTGAAAACCAAATTGGACCGTACCTTATCTTCCGGAGCACACAAAATACATCTTTAACAAGAAGGTGAGGAGGAGGGGCAAGTAACGTCTGCGTTTGTCGGAATACTTGAGCAACATCACCTTTTAACCATAACAGATATACTTGTTTAGCAGATTTCCCAGAAATATTATCAGGTAAAGAAGAAAAACAATCATATGGGACAAACAATTAGAAAAAGAAACCCATATGCTCCTACCAAGATCTCCCAAACTATTGTACATGTCCCTTATTTTAGACCGATTTGTCCCACATGCCTCTTCTATTGCTGATGTGACCAAGCTTCCACCGATATTTAGCTCCTGCATCATTAGGACCACATTAGTACAAAATATCTTCTTGTTTTTTGGAGAATACAAACAAATCCTCAACCCCAAAGATATCAAAGCATGTAATACTAGACCAGAGTGATGCCAGTTCCAGCTAGGTAAACTGAATCACATATCATAAATATTTATCCCATCAACTAAACTCAGAAGCATAAACGATCATTCATTGCCAGAAATAACATGCCTTATAATTAATTGAAATAAGTTGCAGCTGCGGCATTAATTTCATGATGTGACTTGGAAGACTAGAAGATTGCTAAATAATGTCTGCACAGCCACACAACAAAAAACCAGCATAAAGTTTAGGGAGCAAAGCGCATTAACTATATTTTCATGATCAGCAGCGATCTTGTTTGTGCACAGATACACAGCAGGTAGCACATCCTCAGGAGACAAGGCTAGCAAACTACAGGATTCAAAACATTGTACACAGCATACCCTATGTCAGTATTAGTACTATATTTGAGTTCCTTATTCAGTGAGAAGGGAAGGAAATTGGAGACACTTGAATTAAAGAGGGTGTGCTCGATAAACAAACCTTCTAAACATATTGCACATTATAGAAGTAGCTTTAATCTTTCCCTTTTCAGCCTCAACCAGGTCAAACGTCCTAGCAAGATGGATATATGGAGCAGACTCTCCAACCCTCCAGCATGCTGCATACGCATCTCAGTGTTTAACTTCAGAGCTTAACACTATAACTATGAAAATAAGAATAACAGTAAGTTAATAAGGTTCGTAAATGTAGAAACAGACCATGCTGTATAGGATTGTACTCTTCTGTTGGCAGTGCAACATGAGCTAAGGCCAAATTTTGTGTCAATGATCTCTGCATAGACAGATCAACCATATGTTCCTCCTCCACTAACTTAGTTTTATCCTGGGAAGAAGAGCACTCATTAGTATGATACTGGGGCTCAACCAAATCGCCTGATGCTACCAATCTCTCTATGCCCTCACCAGAATTACCCTCTGGATTACCATAATGCATATCCAGAGCCTTATTTATATCTCCTTTTGTCCTCTCAAGGATGGTGGCAGCATAGCCTCTTGATGCCTCGTTGCCATCAATTATCCGAATAAACTGATCAATCTCCTTGGTGTATGATTGTGTATCATCATTTGGCAATGGGTTTTCATCTACAGGACATTTCTCAGGATTCAACTTAACCATATTACCCTGAGAAACATCAGGCACAAGTTTACTGAAGAAACTTGTAATGGTAGGCTGCTTCCGCCCACCAGATTCAAGTTTCGACTTAGTTTTTACTTTCTTGCTAGGCATAATTTCAGCAATCCTCTTCTTTTTCCCAGGGGACATGCCGCTCTTGATTGAAGGTTTTACATTTGATTTTGATGACTTATAGTTTTGACTTGAAGGAGTACTTAAACTCTCTTGACTCCTCTTAATTAAAATTGGTTTTGAATGTGATTCAGATTCATGGATTGAACCTGTCTGAGATGAAGAGATGGCCGTCCCACAAGCAAAGACTTGTTGATGAAATTCCGTTTCATGCTCATGAAAATTAGAAACTGCATCAACCAAACTTCCTCTTGAGCTACCAATCAAATGTAACATTTGGTCTCGTGTAACCCAAGAAGGCAAACAGTCACTAAGTTCTTGCATCATTTTCTCAGTTTCCTCATCATTTATCGTGGTTAAATTTTGGGAACCAGGTTCTTGCAGGGTAGATGAGGAGTTCAAAACAACACTTGGATCCTTTTTCTCCTGGACCAGGCCCTTATTCAAGTCAGGGACGTCATCCATTTCAACCTTTTCATCACTCTCAGAGGATTCACGATGAAAAACCATCAAAAACTGTTTCTTGTTAGCCATTTCATCAACCAAACCAGCAAAATGTTTCTGCATTTTGACAGCATGTTTACTGTCAAGATTTTCAATATCCACACCAACTGTAGGAATAACGCGCTTAGGTCTCAGGAACTTCACATACTCTCTGAGCTCATCATAATTTGAATGCTCACTATATGGCACAAGATGGATCTCAAATGAATCCTTTGATCTCACTGAGAACTTATTATGCTTCACTTCATAAGTCCACCCAGTAGGCACAAACCCCACAATCCTTGAATACCCTCTTTCCACCATAATCTCCTTCATATTAGCAAAGTTTGGCCGGAAATATGGCCAAGTCTCTCCCAACACATTCCAACCAACAACATGAACATCACTCTGACCCTCATCCTCAGTAAACACCCCACTTTCCCCATATCCCAAAACCCTCAAGACCTCCATTTTCCTCCTATCAACATGAACCTTCCTTCTACACCTCTTAGCAATCTCAATCAAAATCCTCTCCTTTCCAACCACATAAGTTGCAACAAGAAACAACACTCTCTTACTCATTGCTTGAAAGTCACCTCCAATTCTCTCAATAACACTAACAACATAATCAATAGACTCTTGTTGTTTAGGAAAAACAAATTTAGGATTACAATAAGTAGTATCCAGAAAAACGGCGTCACAACCAACAAAGTCGCGTAGAATCCCAACTTCTTTCATTTCCCTAGAATATCTAAAATCACCAGTATGAACATACATTTCAAAAGTACCAGAACTCCTAACTTTAAACAACAGCTGTACCGCGCCAGGGCAGTGATTAGCATCAATTAAAGTAATTTCAGAACCATCAATAATCACAGTATCATTCAAAGGCAATGGATAAACAAACTGAGAGGGAACATTAAGGATACGAGTGACAAGATTGGCGGTTATCTGGGAACAAAAGATCATACCTTGGGACCAATTAGAGGAGAGACCTGAGTAGTGATCGGAGTGGAAATGAGTGAGGAAGTAGGCGGCGGCGGCAGTGGAGAAGCGAAATGCATCGATTAAAAAGCGGGTTTTAGGGATGTGTTTGGAGAGAGGGAGAGAGGGAGGGAGAGGAGGGAATTGACTTGGGAGGGAAAGGGAAAGTGAAGAGAGTGAGGTTTGGTAAAGGGAGAGAGAATTTAGGATTTTGAATGGTGGCCTTTTTGAGGACTGAGAGGTTGATGATTCCATTGTTGTTATCAGAGTAGGAGGAGGAGGAGAAGAGGCATCGTTTGGAGTTTTGTGTTTATATAGAAGGGGGATAGATGATTTGGGCGCCAAAGGAATCGCGGATTACTGACAGTTACATTAGCAAGTCTGTTTGCTTGTTTGTTTGTTTGGTTGCCGAGAGAATGAGGATTCTAAATGCTTAATTTTTCTTTCTCTAATTAGTAATTAATCTTAAATATTTAATTGAAGTTACAACTTCTTATTGGACAGTATTAAATTTAACTGAAACACATTATTTGCCCTTTTCTTTTAACCATCAAACTTAAAATTCATTAATATGAGTGAAAATTCTTGATTGAGATTTTTTTTAGCTCGGTTATGCAAGATAACAACCAATAAGGTGGGAGGACCGCCCCACTCCAATAACAAGTCAGTCAGAAAAAAAAAAAGAAATAATGAGATTAGGGTTAAAATGAATAATTCAAAATTTTATCTTATTTATCTTTTTTTTTTTACATGTGAGAATAAATAAGGATTCTTTAGAGATTTACTTTTTTATTGATTTATTCTTCTTTATTTTTTTATTGGTTTTTTTTATTGTACTGGAGACCTCTTATTAGTTGTAGAGTATGATGTATATCAATGTTTGTCACTTACCTTATATTTTTTTACTTTATCAAGTTGGATCACAGGTTTTCCGATAAATCTCTTGGATTTAGATAATTCATATAGTTGGTAGTGATAGTGACACACATATACTATAGTGGGTCCACTACACCTCATGACTACTCAGTCATCATATATGACTAATCTGATTAATATGGAGACCGATATCTATATTTTAAAATCAATCGAATTTTATGGAGACCGATATCTACCTTTTAAATCCAAGAGAAATAAATATATTATTAATAAAATTTCATTAAAATGAAATATAATATTCAACTATTAAAATTTCTAAAAGTTATTATTCATTATATAAATCTAATAAATGTTTATGAATTACAATTTAGAGATAACTATACTATCTCTACAGAGAGCAGTAGTACCTGCAATATTTGAGCAATCTAAGATTTTGTAACTGCATAAGAAGCACTTTAGCTGCTGAAATAGAATAAGGAATTGTACTATTAACAATAACTCCTTTCTATTCTTCCATATTTACACATTAAAAAGAAAAACAAGCTTCTTCATGAATGACTGCTTCTTAGTACTGATACCGATCTTCCTCATGAGTCATGGATATCTACCGGTTAAAGAAAGAAGGCAAAGAAAAAAAAATAATAAAGAAGCATAATTGGCCCTTCAAGTTTTAAAGTGTAGAATTAGACTCTCTAACTTTGTGATTTGGTAATCGAACTCCTATATTAACAAATCTAATTTAAAAAAAATAATAATAATTTCTTTGGCTAATGACATTAAAAATAATAATGAAATATCAAAACAAAAAACCAAAACATTTCAGTTTTTCTCTTCCTCCATTATTTTCTTTCTCATAATTTTAACAAACTAAATCTAATTTCATCATTATTTCGTTATCTATTTCATCCGTCTTTTCTTCGAATCATATCTCTTATTATTATATTATATATTAATACCTACTATTTATCGACTATAAATTTAACATCCAAAATTGTAATAATGAAAATTAAAAAACAAAACTTGATTGTTGTGGTAGGATAACCTCCGGATAAAGTTTTTTTGACATAATAAAGAATCTTATTTAATGTGGTGCTACATATTTCATTCACACTAACTTCGTTTCGCTATTATCTATTTAAATATAAATGTTAATAAAGACTTAGAAATATAATGGAGAAAAAAATTGTACTTTAGTATTATTCGTCATTTGTACGTTATGCGTATAAATTATTATTATAAAAGCTATAATATAAAACTATTTATAAATTAGTATATAATATAATATTAAATAGTAAATAATCTTACTAATAAAGTATTATTATAATAATAATGAATACATAAAATTAATATACCAATAAAATTTAAAAATATCATATTTTTTTCTATCATTTCTTGTTTTCAATCTTTATAAAAATTTATATTGAATTATTTAAAGTCCACCATAGGTATATATAAAGAGTAACTTATCAATTTCTTATAGAATTAGAAATGTACATGAAATTGTTAAAGAATTGAGATTAAATTAGACTAATCGTTAACTAATTCTATTAGGATTAGGATAAGATTAGTAATTAGTAGTTAATTCTAAGTGTGTTCTAGTTAGTTCAAAAATTTATCCCTTCTTCGTGCTTTTATATATATATACTATAAATATATTTCTTGAAGGTTGAAATTTATACTAAATATTTTGTCCTTAATATATATCTAATATATTATGAGTTAAATTTTGTATAAATAATCTCTTTTAAATAAAAATAAAAGTTATAATATTAGATTAAAAATAATTAAGATAAATTATATAATCAATATGATAATAATAGGTGGTGCAAGATGTTGATAGAGTACTAGTGTACATATACTTAATTACCAAATACTTACCAACAAACCATTAAAAGAGTGAGGTTAATTAAGCAAATGGAAACAAACAAACCTCTATTACATCATTTCTGTTGGAGTCAATTAGGCTCTTGATTCTTCTTTTTGTTTTCAGAAGACCTTTTCTTTCAGCAAAAAATCAAAATGTATAGACCCTATTCTGTTAGTATAACACTTAATAGGTCATAATTTTGGGGCATGATTGTACCTTTTGCCCTAAATAAATAGGTCAATATTCAAAGTTGATGTCAAAACTAACAGAGTACACAATCAAGAGAGCTCTCAAATGTTTCGTTTTCTATTTAATTTCTTGGCCATTTTCGCATCTGCGTTGAATAGTAAGGACCAATGACAGAGGAAACATCAATTAGACTTATGGGTCTCGAACATTGGGCAGGGTCAACCACATTCTTGACTTGAAGTTTCCTTTAACAAAAAATAAAGGACAATAATACATAATCCAATTTGCTATTTTGAATTAGTCATAAAGATATATATACAACATAACTTTTCCAATATTTCTGAACTAATTCTAAAAACTTTCATAGTTGTACATATGCCTCATTTTCTACTCTTAAATTTGGAAAAAAAAATTATATTATTTTGTAATTTAATATATTTTTATAAGTAAAATTTAAAAGATAATCATGTAGTTTGACACTTTTACACTTGAGGGATATATATATATATTGTATCAAAGTAATAGTTTGTGTTTTTTTTTAACATTTTTAAGTACAGTCCATATTTTTCTCATTTTCTAAATTATAAATATTAATAGAAATATAAATATTTGATAAACTAAGTATTTTTTAATTAATTTAGCATTTAATTAGATATTTTGTGATCATACAAAACTATTAAAACATATATTTTTTAATTTTAGTTAAATTTAAGAAATAATTTTTTTAAGTAAATCTTATTATATTTTAAATTTTTGATTAATTGTTAGATGTTACATTGCTTGTAAAATCATAATTTAATAATAATTCATATTAAATACATGTAAAATTATGTAAAATAGAATAAAAATATAAATGCATACCTAAAAGATGCTAAGAAAATAAAATACATGGTACTCTTTTAATATGAAAAATATTTTTATTCCTAAAATAAAAAAATACAAATTATAAGATAATTTTTTAAATTTTATCCTATTTTTATTTCAAAATATGTAGTTTACTTATAAATGTAAGCATTAGTAAATAATAATTAAATTATACAATATATCATTAAAAGATTTTGACGTATTCTTTTTCAATTCTCACCGCAGTAATTGTTATTATTAGTGTGCGATTTGACGGTATTTATTAATAGTTATTTTCAGAAATAAAAAAATGATAAAAAAATAAATCATATGAACTAAAATAAAAATACATTAAGCTACAAATTTTTCCTAAATTTTCATCTAGCTAGTACCATAGAGTAAAAAGAACCCTAATAATACCCAAAAGAAACCCCATTTGCATATTAAAAAATCATCACCTTGAACAAATGGATTCTTCTTGTATAGTCTCCAACAATGGCTTCTTAGACCTGGATATGGACATCCTATACCTAAACTGAGGAGTACTAACATGTTCAATACCCTCTAAACTCAACCTTGGTGATGCCTCATCCTCCACGCCTTCTGCGGCAGATGACTGCGACTCAGGCAAGACCTTAATATTAATATCATTCCCTTTACAAGCACCACGTTTCATCACCTTGTTAGCAGTGACAAAAAGAACAACCATATCACCAGCAGTGACAACAGAGTTCTTCCTATACATTGGGTACATAACATACACATTACCCTTTTCAAGATCATCATCTGCGCTCAGGGGGTAAAACCTTTTGCCAATTTTGAGCGACTTGGTGTTGACAACGAAAAAGCCGGGTACGTCCATCATCAGCTCGGCGGCCTTTGTGGCGGTGGGTTGACGGATTTTCCGGATTTCGCCGGTGGGAAGGACAACTTTTGTCGACTTTCTTGACTTTCTGTGTATTGGGTTCGCTAACTTGCTTGAGATGTAGTTTCCCATTATCAAAAACTTGAATACCAGAGATTGAAGACTGAAGAATACTACTTTTATATATATAAAAAGAAAAAAATATTAAGTAGAAAGACTAAGTATACGTTTCTAAGAGGAAGATTTTTGAACAAGTAAAGGAAATAAAGGGGAACGACGGAGATGGGTGAGCAAATGTGAGATCAAGTGTATAAGGGAAAGGGTCCAAAATGAAGAAGATAAATAGAAGATTCTTGGGAGTCAGTTTGTATTGTACATAGGTTTGACGTTGTATAGTTGGGAACGCGTTTGAGAAAGAAAGAAATAACAGAAATTATAAATTCTAAAGAAAAGATTAATTTAAGGATTAACTGTTAAATCATTTGTGTCTTTGTTTTTTTAATGTTTTTTTTTTTTTATTTAGCATATATTTGTTTTGAATATGATGGAGATACAGTCATCTATCAATGACTATAATACGTGTTGGACCCACCTGTTTTATAATTTGTAGGAGATTTCCATGAGGACTACTATCCTGAAATAATAATAATAATAATAATAATAGTTTTAGTGTGGTTCTTTATTCTTAAAGAAACAGATCAAATTAAGAGATGAAAAATCAGGAAAGAATCAATAAAAAACCTGTAAGCTTTCTATTTTCTTTTTCCTTCTAAAGCGTAAGTTAATAAATTAGGAGAAAAAATAGGATGAAAATTGATTAATTTAATAATTAGCCTTAATTGTTAATTCTAACTCTTAATAGCTAATAATTTCCTATTGATGCCTGCAATTTTGCTCTCTCTTTTTTTCTTTTCTAATTTTGTACAATTCAATTTTCTTATGGGAATATAATTTTGCATAATAAAAAATTTGGTTGTTTTGTGATAAAGTAATAAAAACTCAAAAAGTACAGAACATATATTCCTCAAACAATTTGGAGGTCTCTGTCAATTTATACTTGACTAATTAGAACCGTTAATTAAGATTATCTTAAGTAGAGATTGTATGGTTGAGATTAAATATATTTACAAAGAAAGAAAATGTGACTCTTAGTGCTCTTGCCTAATCTTTGGATAATGGCAGAATTTATAAAAGGGATGCTACAACTCTTATTTTAAGATGTTTGTGGTGTTGGTACTTTCAATTTATTCTTTGTTAGGAGCGTCAAGCAAGTTTGTCCTACAAAATTAGCTATTTTATTCAAAAGTCTTACACTTTTAAATGAGGTTTACTAGTACTCAAAAACGTCTATATAAAAGTCTGTTATAGCTTAATTAAGATTTTAAGTTTACTGAAAGTTGCATTAAAATTCTTAAAATAGTAATTTACCATATGTAAAGGTTCTGCCTGACACGCTCTAAATTAATTCTAGATGCATATATATATATATTCATAATAATTTTATATTTCTAACATATTTTTATAGGCATCAGGTTTGAAGTATGAAAACATACAAGTTTATTCTAAGATATTTAACTATTAATATTTAACATACAAGTTTACTATTTGTTTTTTGTATTTTTTCATATTATACTAATTATCTCTTAATATTTAAACGTTACACTTTTTTATTTTTCTATTTTATAATCTTATATTAAAAACCCCTTCCGCTAGAATTTCTATTAGAGAATCGTTAATTAACTTTGGTTTTATACTATTTGCCTTCCGATCTTTTGTGTAATAAATCCCTTTGTGTTAAAAATTAATGCAATTAAAAAATTAAATTGATAAAATTATAATTTGATTCTCAAATTTCTTATTACAGTTAAAAGCCGTGTGTAATAAAGTTAATAATAAAAAATATCTATTTTATTTTAATAATTTATATTATATGAATTTTAATATTTTGATAAATATAAATATTTTAAAAATATATAAATTTTACTAGAATTTAATTATATTAGAAATTAAAATAATTAAAAAACTAATTAATTATTTTGATATAGATGTTAAAATTAATTTTACATAAAAATTAGATAAGGAGATTTTAGTATAATAATAAAATATAAAAATTAATTTATATATTACTCCAAAGATCAGAGGACAAATAGTATAAAGCCAAACTTAATTAGCGGTTGTTTAACAGAAATTCTGACAGAAAAAGTTTATAGTATAAAAATAAAAATAATATAATATTTAAATCTTAGAGAGTAACTAATATAATATAGAAAAATACTGGACAAATAATAATTACCCCTTAATAATATGAATGGACCAATAATCAAATTTTTAGACTTTTCAATTTTGAAAATTTTAACACTATTTTTAAAAATTATTTCAGTGAAAAAGTTAAATTATTAAATAAAGCTCGAAGGATAGCTTTATGTTTTTAAGAAATAGAAATAAAGCTCCAAGGATATTTTATATTTCTAAGGAATAGCTTTGGTAAAGAAGAATAAAGTAAGAAAATTAAAAAAGAAAAGATTTAACATAGATTAGAGCATATTGAATTTTTCCTTTTCAAATATTCCACAAAAAGTGTAAATTCTTTTATTGGATAATTAAACTGACTCATCTGATCAATTTCAGAAGAGTTGGCTCATTACCAAAAACTTTAAGAAAGTGAAACTTTTCTTTGAACAAAAAAAAAAGAACTACTGTTACTTAATTGGTGTAGTCACTAGTGATTGCTCGAATTATTTAATTAATTATTATAAATTTATTTATATAATGAATAATTACATTTATTATTATTCATATTTTAAATAATTTCTTTTAAAAGTATGAATGAATAACTAATCTTTTTTTTCATCCCATATATAACTCATACATCCCTTACATATACATTTTAATTCAAATAAAAATTAAAATCCAAATCTCACATCCACTCTTAGATTATAATAATTCTAATCGTATATTGCACAATCATTATTATTATTTTGATTATAAAATTAAATTAATAAAATATAATTTAATAAAAAATTATATTTGATATTAATCTATAATATTTTAAAATTAATAACAAATTAATTATATCTAAATATCTTTTTTAATTTTTAAAATTTTAAAATCTTATTAATACAATAATATTGTTTTCAAAATATTTATTTATTAATTTTAGTATTATATAAATTAATATTATCAATATAATTAATAATACTATTTATTACTGAATATAATATTAAAATATAATTAATATCTAATTTTTATTAAAATTAATATTTAATTAGAAATATAACTTATTAATCAATAAATTAATTAAAAAATTATAAAATTACACATAAAATTTAATTTAATGAGTCAAAAATAATTCATATATCAAAATAAAAAAATTATGTCAAAAATTAAACACATCAATGAGATTAGGACACGGAGAACAATTTTAAATTTTAAAAATTTATACATATAAATAGATACATAAACTCTTCCGTCCTTTTTTAATTGCAGGAAGATATACGATAAAATTCCGTACACCGCCATATTTTTTTTTATCAAAGCAAATTCCCTCATAGAAGATGCTTAGAAGGAGATTTTCTTATCACTGTTGTCAATTACTAATTGGTGTCAGAGACAACTATATTTTCTTATCACTGTTATCAATAATATTTTTCACCTACACAGAATATATATATATATATATATATATATATATATATATATAAAAGAATTTCTTAGAAATAAATACGCTAGAGATTGAATATTCCATTTTTTAATTGATTTTGTTGACTTAGAATAATCTCATTTTGCTGCTATCGGAGATTAAGACAGATCAGTTAATATTATATAGGAATTGAAAGGTAGGAATAATGAATTATATAATCAGCTTTTAGAATCAATAACTTTTTAATCATTCATATAAGAAAATTGAAATTTTTCTTATTAAATGATCATAATATCTTTTAAAAATTAAAATTTCTAATTAATAAAAAAATAATATTACTATTTTTGCTTAATAAGATACCAAAACAGATGATTTACGCCTTTCATACTAAAAATAATTACAAAAAAATCTTTTGATAATGCAATTTCCTATTTCTCAGTGATATTCCATGATGAAGATGATTGGCTATATATTCTCACCAAGCAATTCGATTTTTTGAGTTGTTATATTTTGGACCTAGGTACATTATTTTAAAAATATATATTAATACTATCTATATAATTGATATTACTATTTTTTTAAGATTAAAAATTTATTATATAATTAAAAATTAATTTATTATTAAATATAATATGAAAAAAATTAAAATATATTTTTTATAATTAAAATTATTATCTAATTAGAAAACTAATATATTAATTGATATAATATTAAAATATAATTAATATATTATTCTTTAGGATAGAATTAGTACCATTATCTGATTAGAAAAGTATTTATTATAATATAATATTAAAACATAAGTAATATTCTATTTGTTAAGATTAGATGTCGTATTTAATTAGAAATCTAATTAATTAATCAATAAATTAATAGAAAAATTATAAGAATTACGCATAAGGTTAAATTTTATGTGTAAAGAAAGTACATATATTAAAATAAAAATCATATATGTCAAATATTAAACACACATGTCAAAAAAATTTTAAGTCTCAAAAATAAATATATTATTTATATATTATATATTATATATAGATTAATAAAAAGGAATAAAGTCCAATTTGACCAATGACTTTATTGTTCGGAATTCAATATAGCAATTTCCTAAATTTATAGATATTATAGTCTAAATATTTATATATTTAGCTTAAATTAGTCATATTTTTTATAAAAATGAGAGAGTGTGTTACACTCTCTAGAAAGAAAGTGGATACAATAAAAAATAATTTTTTACATTAAATTATTGATATTTAAATAAAAAATAATAAAAAATAAATATTATTATTTTCAGTATTTCTACTAAATTTTTTCTCTTAATAATGGTGAATGAGATAGTTACGGTAGTGGTGGAAGTACCGAAAGCAGTAGAGATAAGAATAGTTTCAACAAAAATAATGGTGAACTTATTGTTTAATTATGTTAATTGTACTAAAACTATAAAATAGTTTTTAAATATTATTATAAATTTTTTAATTATTTTTTATTTTAAAAGAAGAGTGACTCTCATTTATTTTTTAAAATAGAATTAATTTAAGTCAAATATACAATAGTTTGAGCTAAAAAATCCACAAATTTAAGTCAAATATACAATAGTTTGAGCTAAAAAAATCCATAAATTTGAAAAAGAAAAATTAAATTAAACATATGTGACAAAGGTAGTAGCCAAATAAAACTTCATTCTGAATATAAACATTATAAGGATGAATAGCGAAAATCCAATTAACTTCACCCACCGAATGTACTCTTTCATCCTGCGCCAACGATACCAAAACGACGCCGTGGAAGATTTTTTAATAAGAGTAAGGAAGTTTCCTTAGGAAGGAGTTTAGAAGATTTAATCCAAGAACATGTTCATCAATCTTACACCAGGATAAAACCTATTGTTACAATCTGGTTATAGGAAAAAATTTGAACTCAAAAAAGTATTATTAGAAAGCTTTTTGATCATGCATCCGACTTGTCTGCTTATTTTAAGTCATTGGGTAGTGCCCTGGATGGAGCCCCCAACCAACGAAGTAATATGAGAAGAGGACTCCAATGTGCAAGTAAACTTGCAAATAAATGGAGCCTTGCTTTTCAGATATCGTTCCCATGTTGCTGTTGCAGCTGCAACTCACCAGTGAGTGCAATTTTTGAACTTGAAGTGGAGTGGACACACTCAGCATAGAATATGAGCAGATTGAAATATGCATGGTGATGAGGTAGACTTGCATGTGAAAACAGAGTTTTTGCACTTCAAACCAGAAGACAGAGAGCAGGGATTATGGCAATATACAAACAAACACGTTTTTTGTTGTATATAGGAAAATGAAAAACAGGCTCTTGTAGTAGCAGTCCCGAATAATACCATCAGGAGAAGACTCATCAGAATTGAGGTCAAATAAAATATCCGTGAAGTTGTAAATACATGCTGAAGCCAAAATGCAACAGAACTCCCCCCCTAACAGTATCAGTACAACTTATTCTTGCAAGATACATATCAGCATATTTAGTGACTGCAAAAAAGCTAAATAATTTGAACAAATTCTAGATGCAGACAGCCGTTAACGTTTATAAACACTCATTTAAATAAAGCATCAATTGAAAAGAAAAGACTAAACACTTCTAAGGCTGCAATACTTTCACAGACATCAGTGCTTGTCCTCCTTGGGGATGTCTTTCTGAGGAATCTTTGATTCCAGTTCCTTTGGTTTTGCCTTCTCTGATGCCCTGAATGAAATACATTAATCACATCTTTAGCATCCATAAGAAGCAAGTTGCAATAATAAGTTAGTTTAAAGAGCACCATATAGAATAAGCAGACAAGTCAGATGCATGATTGAAAGCTTTCTAATAATACTTTTGAGTTCAAACTTTCCTATAACCAGATCAAAACAATAGGTTTTACCCTGGTGAAACATTGATAAGCATGTCCTTGGATTTAGTCTTCAAAACTCCATGCTAGTGAAACTTTCTTACTCTTATTCAAACATGGCATTAACAGACATGTAAAACAGAGAAGGGATCACTGAATAACTTGTAACCGGCGCCATAAACAGTCATTTAGATGATTCAAAATGATTCCCCAAATTAGCCAGCTTATAAAAAATATTTAGCCTTCAAATCTATATCAAAAGACAGTTATTTAAATATAGTCAATAGTGAAACTTCTGAATGTCAACATATACTGCATTTGTCATCCAATTTAATGTTTAAATACATGACAGCCAAAACAATGGGCACAAATGTTTATTTCAATAATTCAATGACACATAAGGGCTTGTTTGGAACGAATAATATGCAAGAGTTCAACTAAATTTAATTCTTGCAAAATCATGTCAATTTTTTTGCATGATTTTCATTTCCTTCAGAATGCCTTTTGTTTTTTAACCTTACAAAGCGTTGATCTTTCCCTTTTCAAACAATTTTTTTATCCAATCAAAGTAACAGAACAGAAATATTTTGACAAAAATAACAATAACTATAAAGTATAATGGCACATAACCCAATTTCAACAATCAGACATGAATTGATGCAAAAATCAATTAATTGATAGAAAGTAAATAAAATAGAACATACTTAGAGGAAGCAGCAGTTTCTTCTTCAAGCCAATTACGTATATGCTTAACGTTGCGTCTGAAAATTGCAGCTGATTGCTTCACATCACTCCTCAGTAAAAGAACCACGGCGCTAACACCAGCCACCGTGATTATGAAATTGGTCAAACCCATCTCTGCTAACAGAAATTTTTTTTTTTTTTTAAAAGAGAGAAAACCCCTATATACCTTTTGTCTAAGAATCTATTTTGTGCTATGAAATTAATTTATCTGAGGGTTTATCAGAGGATTTCTTGGAGAAAGGAACAAGACAATTATCTGGATAAATTGCCCAGCTGGTACCCTTGGGACTGTATATCAATTTGATACCAAGACTTTAATTTGAATCAAAATGGTACCAAAAGTACAGAAAAGTATATCAATTTAGTCCAAATGTCCAATTTCTGACGACGGATGGTGACTTGTACTTTTATTAATTCTGTAATTTTAATAAACTAGTTCATAAAAAAAAATAGAATTTCTTGCACTTGTGCTACTGTTCACATCTAATTTCTAAGGAAATTCATTGTAATATCTAACTTTTATTAATATGAACTCTATTATTCTTTAGATACTCGAAATAAAAAATGATAAAGCAAGAGAAATAAGGAGCAGAAGGTGCATATAGTGACTTCAGGATGCTGACGATACATAGAAATGACAGATAATCTAATAATGTATTATTTCATACCTCAATAGCTTAATGGAAATCAAATGGTAAGGAGTTCTTGTTCTTGTATGCCTCCCTCAGTGGACACCAATAAATTGTAATGTCTTCTCCCGCTCTGAAATTAAAATATATATATAAATGCTTAGTTGGAAGCTTTATTGTAATGTCTTCTCCCACTCTAAAATTAAAATATATAAAATGCTTAGTTGGAAGAAAGCTGAGCAAAAACTAAATTCAAATTAATAAAATTTATTCATTGCCCAAGATAGAGAAGACCCTAATCAGAACACTAAGAATTTCTATCCTGAATAGTAAAGTTACTTGGCCTTGTTAGAGTTGTTAATAGCAACCAGAGGCTAGTCAGTTTGCAGTTGGTTCATTTATACAAGGAAGTGAATGGCTTAATGCTATTGGCATCCATTTCTTTCTCGATTTGAGTTGAATGCATTGAATTATTTGCATTCTTTATTTGGTAGGAAATCATATTTTAATTACTAATATAAAGTATTTGCAAGTGATCAAAAATTAGTATAAATGCTCTTAAGAAGTAGGCAAGCAAACACGATAATTTTGAAGACATGTTCTTGCTACACCAATGAAAGAAAATCAAGTGAAAATAAAACATCTAAGCCATATATAATACAACTTACATATCCAATAATGAAAAGTAGCACACAATCATAAAAGATAAAAGAAATTCCAACTAAGTAAATTTGTACCCAGCAAATTACATGATGTGGTCGAACTTAATTGTCATGCCAAAGAAATGCACACCTTTTAAGCATTTGTTTCTCTCTCTTTCTCTAGTTGAAATCATTACATAGACTACAACTAGTTACCACAAAATAACGTGAAGACAACGCAAACCAACTAAAGTTCTATGATGCAGAGCCTCTTGTTAACAATTGAAATCCACATATATACTCATAATTGAATCTTAGAAAACTCTAATTTTGCATGCAAAAAGAACATAACAAAAGGCGAAATTACAAACCTAAGCAAGAATTGAAAATTTCTCTGCTTTATACTTTTTTTTTTCATACATGGTTAGAAAGAGAGGTGGTTTGGAAATGTTAACAGAAGTGCTAGCTAGAATTTGCAATGCAGCTTCCTGAAAGCTGCTGTATTAACAATATGCTTAAGAGAACTAAAACAGAAGAACAAAGTGCCCATGACAATCATGGCCATCAGCTCGTCAGGATAATAATGCTTATGAGAACTAAATCTGACTCAGTAAATACAAAATTCAAGGAAAACAAGTAAGAATATAAGTAGAGGAAACCAAACTAAATAGGCACGAAAAGAAAAACAGAACCCATATATCTTTTCCCTTTGATCTAACAAACACTTTCTTCTTTCAATTTAATTGCAGCAAGCAGAACCCCAACAATAGAAGCAGAAAAAAATAGAAAGAAAATATCGAAAGTAACAGAAAATACCCGCATACTACCCGAACCAATTAAAACCCGTTTATATCAAATAACTATTAAATATATAAAACATTAAACTTCTGCCATTTTTTATTTTAATCTAATAATAAAATTACAAAAATAATTAATAGAAAACAATAAGCCCTCGCATCATCGAAATTAAAAAAAACAACAGTACCTGATGACCGGCAAGGGGGGAGGCGACTGCTGCGAAGTCGGAGGCGAGGGCGGGGGCGACGGCAGCGAGGGCGGTGGTGACGGCAGCAAGGAGGGTTTGCGAGGGTGGAGGCTTGAGAGTGTGGAGGCCGTGAAGGTGGGATGAAAATAGACTTGGGTTTCTAACATTCCATTGTGCTACTTTCTTTTTAGTTTAAAACTATGTAATTTTATTTAGTTTAATTAAAAGGCTTAAACTATGTGTTTGACCTCTGGCACTCATATACTTCTATTTTAACCAATTGCACACTCCAACTATTATTTATAACCGATTTCATCCGTGAAAGTACTTTGATTGTTGTATCTCATTTATTTTTTGCCAGCATGCAAAGGAGCGTGTTTTTAAACAATCAAAAGCACGTGAAGGCATTCAGTCATATGACCAGTTATCTAATATCGCATCATTTTTTTCTTCTCTGTTCATTATTAATATATGTTCATGTATTAACAAGAATGTTGTTCGTCTTGTCGATATATATAGTACATATATATAAAGAATATATGCTATATTTATAATGCATCTTTCTTTTGCTTTTATTTCAAGTGAATTTCATTTTGATGCTCATTATTATTGTTTTGTTATCAATCAGAAGGTGATGATAGACGGTAAGGTGTAAAGATGAATGCTGCTGATACGGGTGTGGCGAATACAAACAATAAGTGGTTTTATTCAGGTTACAGTCACAGTCCATTTCATATTAAATTGTATGTTACGGTAGACTAGCAGACCTCACCACCAAAATTAAATCAACACAAGTAATTGAATTATTAGTTTTCTTTCTCAAAATTCCTTTGCAATCTTTTTGAGCTTGCTTCAATAAGATTTGGACTTGAGGTCTCTAAATGACATTTGCAATTGTAACTAATAGATTATATCTACCTCTTAATCAAATGAAACCCTTGCATCCTAAATTCATTGTTATCACCTTTCCTTTCATTATAACAACAATCAAACACGAGAGAAAGAAAGAATTACTTCCAGTGAGAAGAGAAATTTGCAATTGCTTAGAAAATTGAGAATTTACAACTGATGAAAAAGAGAATAAATGAGAGACTACATCAGACAGAAGAATTGAGTAAATTAGGTTTAAATTTTTTTATTTTTAACTCTAATTAATCAAACTAACTCAAATTGGTCTGATGTGGACATGGACTCCATAAGCCTATACTAATCACATGCCCACATGAATGTTGACTCGGCTATTAGGGTAATTTAATCTTGACGAGAAAAGGAGGTAATATCAAAATTGCACTCAGTGTTGTAAATTGAACCTATATTGACAATTTCAACAATTTGGGCTAAAATCATACTAACACACAAAAATTTATATTTTAATTACTATTAGACCTAAATAAAATAATAATGTTAATTGCTTATTAAAAGGATTAATAGTTAAATAAAATGTCCAGATTAAATTATTAACTATATAATGCGGATCATTTGACATAATCCTTTATACTTTTTCTTTTTTTGAGTAATTTTTTTTTGAAAGTTTTTCTTTTGAGTAATTGTTTAACAACCATTACATTTCAGAATCTCAAAGAATATTTAAACTAAAGAAAACACAAATTAAATCTATAATTAAAAAGAATAGGACGCATGTGATCGGTCCAAATTATGTATAGATATTTAAGAGTATCTTAGAGCCTTAATGATATATTTCTATATGTAAAATGGTAAAAATATGTGCATTTACCTCACTTAAGCTTAATTGTCTATTTTCAGGAATATTAGCAAAAGGAGAAAAATACGGAGCTAAAAGAAGCTTAATGGAACATGTTCGTGTCAAAACTCAAGATTAAGACACATGGACTGCTAATTACAAGGCCCAACAGATATTTTAGTCATTTTATATAATTATTAGGATTTATATTAAGAGTTATTTATGGGATAGTATTTGGTGGAGATTTAAGTCTTATCTATTAGATAGATTCATATTATTATACTCATCTCTAGAGAGATTTATTTAAAGGGGGACTCTCCTCTATATAAATCTTTGCAAAACTCTAAAGAAAAGGAGAAAAAAAAGAAAAGGAGGAGGAGGGGAGTTTTCTCCTATCTGCTCTCTACCTGCCACCATTATTTTTTCCATAATTCTCTATAGTTTTCCATAAACACTTTAGTTTTAGTTTTCATTGTTCTTTTAGGATATAAAGAGCTTTTCAAGAAGTGGAGACTGAGGACTAATATTCTTCCTACTTGAAGAAATTCTGGATCTTAAGGAGGCTTTTTATTTTTTTATTTTTTTTATGTCTTTCTCTTTAATACCATGATCATTAGGTTAAATATGTTATGCTAGTTTTTATAAGTGTTTAGTTTAGTCTTTTTACTTTTGTATATTTATTTATTTAATGAATGATTTCTTTACCTTCATATCTTTATTAATTTTATTTATTATTGTTAGTTAACCATCATATTAATTTAGCAATAGTAATTGTTATGAAAATCTTTAGGTTTAAAAGTATTAGAAATATCATCTTTACTTTAATCTATGTTGGTATAAGAAACCTAGGTTGCACCATTAGCTTGAGTGACTTAGGAAAAAAGGCACATCATCATCTCATTCTTTAGATCTAGGCTTAAAGTAAAACAAGAAGATTACTAAGTAAATAGCTAGACTAAATAATGTTTTTATCATTTAGTTTTAGATCATAAGCATTTGCATTTGCATTTGCATTGCATCTTTATTTATTGTTTAGTTATTTTACTTTATGAATGTTACCCTCTCCACATACTGATTTAGAGTGTTTAGATTTACTTTTATTGTTTTGTGTTAATAATTAGTCTTTATAATAAGTGGCCTCATAGTTCCTTGAGTGATCGACCTCGTGGTGAACTTACCCTTACTATAGGAACGGTTCGTGCATTTGCGAGTACTAAAAAAAGACACATCAGCATGTAACCAGAGAAAGAATTAGAACTCGACAATGAAGGGCCAATTTCTTTTCCAAAAAATATATGAAAAAGAATATAAATAAATAATATTAAAACTATAGTGATTAAAACTAAAAATATAAGATTATGAAGTTTTAAATATAATAATTAAGAGGATATATATAAAAATTATTACAATATAGAAGCTGAAACAAAAATATACAATTTTTTGGAAGAGTTGGTATTTACATTTTTTAAATAAATTCTATGGATAAAAATCTAATTATGAAAATTTTCCTCTAATCCCCTTCCTAACTTTACCCTTACATAAACGTAAATAATAATTAATTTAAATTAATTCAATACAACTACTATTCAAATTACAAATTTTTAAGTTCACTAAAATAATAATTCTTAGCTACACGTATAGTAATATGTATATATTCATAATTTATATCTTTTGAAATGACTTAATTTTATTAAGATTTTAATTCTATACATGAATATTTTTAAGATTTTAATTCTTAATAAAAAAAAATCATACATATTATCCTTACAGATAATATTTAATAATGTAGCCACGTACTTAAATGGATTATAAAAGCATGTGAATGATGATTTTTTTCCATAATAATAATAATAATTATTATTATTATTGTTATTACTTTTTTCTTTTTATTTCTCGGTTTTGATGACAATATATGAAATTCATTAAATTTTTTGTTATCGAGTGTATGACTTTTATAATAGCCACTAATATGTGTTTTAAACAACAAATGGTCACTGTACGTGATTTTGAATAATTTGAGTGAACCTTATTATAAACCTACAATAATAATTGTAACTGCAACCGAATTGATATTTTGATGACGTTATTATTTTAGTTTTAAAATTATGATTAATTAAATATAATTTTAAAATTTATAATTTATATATGCTAGATGATCTTAGACTATTGACAGTGTCTATTATAGTTAGATTGATTTTGTAGGTTTGAGGGCCTGTTAAAATAAGAGTCTTAACCTTTATTTGAGAGGCACGTAGTATAAGCCAAGCATAGAAAAATGAGACCCAAAATCAATTCACCGGATTAAGTTACATAGCATTAAGATCAATAGCTCTAATTTACTCATCATTGTTATAAATACCCTGTTTATTACCTTAGAAGAAATGGTTTTTAATACCTTGAACTTTCTTAGAAATCTGAAAGTTCCTCTCTCTAAGTTATACTACATCATCTCCATTGCGCCCTTCGACTGCTGCACTACACCATTCATGCTATTGCACTACACTACCCCAGTTGGTGCTCACTACCACTTCTCAATTCCAACTCACCTCCTACCTGTCACTTGGACTACCTATATAAGAATTGTCACCAGACACTGTTTGTCTCTTCTCCCATATATTGATTTCTCTTTATCTTAATTTATTAGTTCTAGGAAGGATATAGTGACACTGACCATCACCCCCCCAACAAACTAAGTTATCTAATAAACCTTCTCATTACGGTAATCATATATGGAAAGGATAATTTAGTCATTCCAGTTTGACTAATATATTAAGCTACAAGTAATTTTTTATTAAATAATCTATGTACAAATTTAAATCTTGCTCAATAATCCTTGAACCCAGGATGCCTTGTTGTCTTAGTGGAGAAGAGTGTTTCCAGTGATATTTAAACATCAGCATCTCACAAGCATGCATGTGCGAGCCAACAAGCAAGCCCTGGAAAAAGCTACGAAAAGAAGAGGAAATTTCACATTTGTAGTGATTAGGTCTGTGATAAAAACTTATAATTAATTAAAGCCTTTGGAGGAATTTTAGACCATAACAGAGCACATGGTCATTGCATGTGATTTGGGTAGAACTCAAATTGCTCCAACTTGAACCTGAGGTCTTCTACGGTGGATGCTGAATACTATATATTAACCGCAAAATTGACTGATGCCTACCAACAAAATCAGTCATTACGTTTTAACAATAAATAACCATAAGATGCTATTATTATTTTACCTCTTGTTAATCTTTTTCTTAATTATAGTCGAACACTAAAATTAGCTGATTCTATTAGAAACCGATTTCTCTCGATTTACTAAAAGATTCGAATGAGAATTCTATTAGTATAAGTAAACTTTCAAAACCCTAAAATTATCATTATTAATTTTTTTATTTTATATGGGAAACCCAATGAATAATATATTATATAAACAATTATCATCCCTTATACTTGTTATACAAATAGAAATTCATCTAATTCGAAAAAAAGTATTTGAAGTTAAAAAACTTTTCACTTTAAAAAATAAACAGTGTTTATTACTTAAATTAGTTGTGATATGTATCATCATTAACCCCTAATAATTTTTTCTTATTATTCTGCCAGTTCTTATATTCATTTTTGTCATCTTGATGGGCCACTAGTTAGCATAGGATGATGGGGAGGTTCTTAAGCAAAAATGACAATGTACCTTACTACTAAACTCATTTGGTGCTTTGCCTTGTAAAAGATCATAAAGTAATACAGCAAACTCAATAGTTGATAGCATTGTCATATATGATTAAGACTAATTCTGATTAAGATTTTGATTTTTGTATTTGTTCATGATGACAAAATAATATTTAATTGTTTCTTTTTTGCTAATTTTAAATGGTAAGCAGGTAATCTTTGGATTAAGGACTTAATTTATGCAATTGTCACAAGTAAACGAGTCAGAAACCTGGCTTCTTATGGGCTTCAATTTTGTATGGATTAATTAAAAATTTAAAATATATAGCTTGTGCAATCCTTCATATAATTTCATTATAATTAAATAAGACCAATTTCACACTGCTGACTTTTTACAAAATTTTTACAAAATTTTTATTCTGTTCCTTTTTCCGAAATTTTTACAAAATTTTTATTTTTTTATTTTTATTTTATCTGTTTTTTATATCTATTTTTCAAAATATGCGTTTCAAAAAAGTATAGATATTTCTTCTTTTTTCAAAAGTTGGATTTCAAAAAACAATTTACAGAAAAAGAAAACTCTCAATTTTAGGGATTTTCATGATCTCTTTAAAAAATTCAAATCCCTAGTTTTTTTGATTTAAAAAAGAAGAAGATAAAGGTCGTTTTAAATTAAAAAATATGTGAATTCTTCAAAACAACCCATCAGAATAAATTAACTTAAGATATCAATTTTCCTTTTGTAATACTTCATCTAAATTGATTTTGAAAATGGAAGTCAGTGCTCAGTTTGTTATTGTTTAAGGTATCCCATTGTAGCCTATATGATTAGATCAAATCGAAAATATAATGATTTATAGTAGTAATCTTCATCTCTTATTCCTTACTTCTATGATCAACAAAATTTCCTTCTTTTTTTCTTTCTTTCTCCTTTCATCCAAAGGTGGTGGATAAGCACAAAGGATCTCAATAAAAATGAAAGCAAAAAGTGAGATCATAATTTGAAGATCATTTAATGTTGAGCTTTGTTTTTGATACTTAAATATTTATTTAGAAAACTAGAAGCCAGTCACAGACAGATCATCCTAAATTCATGAGCAAATAAATGTGAAGCAAATACAGTCCTTTTAGATTTCTTGTAAATTAACAGATCTTTCAGAACTTGATCTGGGAACCTTAAGAATATACAGTCATTCAGTTCACCAAAAAATCCCATATCAACACAGGAAAAAGGAAAGGATACTGATTTTTTACACTTTAGGTTTCTGTATATCCAGGGAGAAAATTCATATACATAATTTCATTATAGTTTTTCTTTTCATGGTCTTTACCCAGAAAGAAAAAAAAGAAAAAAAAAAGAAAGGAAGAAACACATTTCTCCATTTCTGATTCTAAAAGGAAAAGCTGAACCTAAAAGAAAAAGGAACAGAATAAGAATGGGTCATCGTCTTGAACGAACTGGCTCTTCATCTATAGTCTCCAACAATGGCTTTCTTGACCTTGACATAGAGATCCTATGCCTAAACTCCGGCATGGAGACCTCTTCCATCCCTTCCAAACTCAGCCTTGGCACCACCACCTCATCGTCGTCAACCAGCTTGGTGTCATCAGGTAGGACTCTGACTCTGCCACTAGAAACTCTTTTGACAGCAGAGTTAGCTGTCATAAATAAAGAACCAAGATCACTTGCTGTAACAAAAGAGTTCTTCTTATGCATCGGAAACATAATATAAACAGCTCCTTTCTGAAGGTCATCATCTGCATTTAGTGGACAAAATCTTTTACCAATCTTCATGGTTTTGGAGTTGGTGATGAAGAAGTTTGGTGTTTCCATCATTAACTCAGCTGCTTTTGTGGGTTGGTTGATTTGCTTGATTTCTCCTGTTGGGAAGATGACTTTTGTTGTTGATTTTGAGTTCTTGATATGTAGTGGATTTGCCAGTTTGCATGAGGCATAGTTTCCCATGATAATTATTATCAAGAAATTCAAGATTCAAGAATGTTAGAAATATGAGAAAAACCAAGAAATTCAAGAATACTGTTGTAAGTAGGTGAGGAAAAGGAAGAGATACAGAAGGGAAAAAAATGGTGGAAATGAAATGAGACGATGAGTGGTGGTGTGGTGGGGGTTGACATGTTTATATAGTATGTAATTTGGTCTTAAGCGATTGTTATGGATGGAAGATTCTTAGGGCCAGTTGTGTTTCAGGACGCGTTGATGAAGGCGAAAAAAGATAATTTAAAATTGGAACCTTTTTTTAATAAAAAGAAAAGTGGCAGGAGATGGGTTTAAATTTCTTTTTTTATTTAAAAATAAAATATATATCAATTATTTAATATTAAAATATAAAATATTTATAAATATTTGCTGCTCTTTTATAAATTGTGATGTATATATTAAATCTAAATACTTAATTAGTAGTAGTAGCGTTATATTATTTGGTTTGTTTCTTAAATTAAATTCTTTTCTTTTTTGTTTACAAAAAGGGAAATGGCATTGAAGGTGATTTTGTCATGGCTGTTGAGGGATAGCTTGTGTTTGAATTTAAATGAAATTTTTTTAAACAGACATTTGAATTTAATAATATATAAGGATTGTGATAATTAGAGATTAGTTGCTGGTTATCCATTCTCCACGTCTCAAATACATTTCCATTATTGTTGC
The DNA here is from genome assembly GCF_019578655.1 of Ricinus communis. Taxonomy (NCBI): domain Eukaryota; kingdom Viridiplantae; phylum Streptophyta; class Magnoliopsida; order Malpighiales; family Euphorbiaceae; genus Ricinus; species Ricinus communis. The sequence goes on from NC_063260.1 coordinate 3,338,413, forward strand.
TTTGATGGGTCCATTTATCTTTTTTGCCTTTATTTAAGTTTGGTAAATTAATTTTTGGACTCTTAAAACATTTTAAAAAAAAAGAATTGTTTCTTTTTTCATTTTAAGGAATTAAGAAAAATATAACTTAAAAAACCAAAGTGCTCCATATATTGGAGTATTTCATGGGATATTGGTAACAAAAAAATGCTAATCAAATTACATTTTTGAGTACATTAAGGAGGGAAATAAGGGATATTTTAGTTAGTATTAAAAAAATAAATAAATTTCTATTTAATTTTTTTTTTGTATTTCCTTTTATTAAAATGTTGACTATATAATTTAAATATATTGCCATATTTATTACTCTGTTAATTGGTTGAAATATATAAAAATATGTGTAATTGCTCCGGGAATTATAAGTCTTTCCCAATGATTATGTCTGTAATTGCTCCATCAAATATTCAATTCTATTGAATTTTCTCCCCTAAAGATCTTAATTTATATCACATCTCTTTTAGGTAACTTAATAATTATATCTTCATACTGATATTTGTCTTAATCAAATAATTGCACAAATGTAATTATCTATGAATAAATATGTAGGATTCAAATAAATAATAAGTATATGCATTATTTACAGGTAGGTCGAGTGTTGGTACTTTTATGATTAGGTTTAAGCTTGACTTGTACATTAGTAAGATTTATACTATAATTAATAATCATAACAATTAGAATATATGCTTCTTTTTTTCTTTTCTGGAAATGGTTCCGAATCTAATTTATTCGGTTAATTTTCAGACTTCAAAATTACGTTCACACTCAATCTAGTAAAATAATAATTAGTTCTATCTTAAAAATTTTAACATAATTGTATATCTAAAAATTGAATTTAAGACCTTAATTAAATCAGAAAAGACTTTTAATATCTCATATGGATTGTTAAATAGAATATAATAAATTGTTATTTAAAGCTTATACTAAAAAACTAACCAACAAACCCATCTCAAAAGGGAAAAAGAAGTTTAGAAAAAAGCAGATGAAAATGAATAATTTGTTTATAAGTTAAATTGGGGATGAAGCATGGGAGCTGATTAAAGAAATGAGCAGAGCCAAAAGTCAGAGCAAATACTTAAAGATGTGAAAATGATAATTAAATTTGTATAAGCTGAAGCAACAATGGAAGTTAGATGTCGGTGTCGGTGTTAGTTAATGGTTGAATGAGTATGTATGTATATTGATATGAGCTCTTTTTCTTTTCTTTTTTTCTATTTTCCCCCTTTTCCCGCGCTAAAACGCAAGCTCATCATCAATGTCCCTCGTGCACCGCTGTTGCTCGAGGTCAAGCTGGCGGTGGTGGTGGTGGCCGCTGCCGGGTCACGGAATCATTAGGTACAATTGGGCTATATACATATATATTTGAAATTTTTTAAAAACATCATATCATTTTTACTTGTTAAATATTTATAGAAAAAAATATTGTTTTCCTAATTTTTTAAATTTATAGTATAATTATTTTCCGTTTTTTTATCTAAAAATAATAAAAAAACAAAACGTAATTTAAAAAAAAATAAAAAATTATATTTCAATATTTACCACAGTAAAAATGAAAAAAAAATATAGTGAGTTTATTAAAAAATAAAAAAATATAAATATTTTTAATATTTCTTCTTTTTTAAAAATAATTATAAATATAGAGAAACTTAAAGCTCAAATTAGGATATATTTCTAAAACCAAACTAACTTTATAGGTGCTCTTATATTATTGTTAATCCAATATTTCTTTCAGAAAAATCAATCTTATTATAAATAATAATAATAATAATAATAAGCTAGATTAGGGAATGAATTAAGTAGGTATTATCCTTTGACTTATTAATTAGATTTTAAATTTATAACCAACATACAAGTAAGAAAAAGATTATTATTCCTTTGAAATTCTTATACCATTCTATATTATTTTATATATATAATTCAGTGAAATCATTTAACTGATAAATAATAATAATAATAATAATAATATGGATTACATCTCATTCTTGCTTGAGTGCACTTATTTTTGGGAGACACAAACATTTCACACCGTACTTCATCATTGTACCTTTTATTTATTTAAGCAGATTCCGTTGGGTTACTGGCACTTAATAAAAACTGAATATTCTATAGTTTCATTAGATTCTTGTTTGCTGTTTTGTCTTTTTTTTTTGGTATTGGGTGTCCAATGTCATATGTTTAGTATCTAAATACCCCCACCATCATTCTTCTCTCCTCGTTATTAATATATATCAATTCGATCCTATTTATTTCATTTTTAATAGCTATAAATATATATTTTTAAAATTTTAAAATTTATGTTTCGAATAATAAATGTTATTACCACTTAAGCTAAAGAATGCTGGTCTCCGTAATATTGTTCCTCTTGTCGATATATAGTACATATATATAAAGAATATATGCTATATTTATAATGCATCTTTCTTTTGCTTTTCTTTCAAGTGAATTTCATTTTGATGCTCATTATTGTTGCTTTGTTATCAATCAGAAGGTGAAGATAGACGGCAAGGAATGCTGCTGAAACGGGTATGGCAAAAACAAACAACAAGTGGTTTTATTCAGGTTATAATCACAGCCCATTTCATATTAAATTGTATGTTAAAGGTAGACTAGCAGACTTCACCACCAAAATTAAATCAACACAAGTAATTGAATTATCAGTTTTCTTCCTCAAAAAACCTTTGGAATCTTTTTGAGCTTGCTTCAATAAGATTTGAATTTGAGGTCTCTAAAAGAGATTTGTAAATGCAACTAATAGATTATATCTAAATTCAAAACAAGATTGGACCATTTACCACACAGCGAGAATTGCCAAATTTAAAAAAAAAAAGAAAAGAAATAATTAACAAATCATTTGAACTTCTTTTTTGATTAATTTACTAGTCTATCTGAAATGCTTGGATGCACTTCATTATCTTTTTTTAATTAAAAAATAGAAAATTAATAATTTGATAATACAATCCTAATATTAGAAACTTCATACAAGTTAGGTGCATTTCTTTCATCAAATGTATCTTTTTTTTTTTTTTTTCTATGTTCCTTTATAGCTAAGCTTTGTTTCACTTTTTTTGTTTCCTTCTTTTCTGCAGTGATTGCATTTTGCATCAGATAACATTACCATTGATTGCCTGAAAAAGGGGGCTTCTTGTTCACCGCCCAAGGATGTGTTCTTTTCAAGGCAATGACAACTAAACTTGATCCATGCCCAATATTATTGACTCTATTATACTATGCAAGCTATTATACAAAGATAGATCCGAATTTTACTTAATCAATGCTCTACTGAATTTGAATAGGCCAAAAACACTTAAATATATCTCGTTTTAACAAAATAATAGAAAATGAAAAATTGAGACACCATTTATGTAATTTTATTATTAATCATGGAAGAATTATCCATGCAATTATTGAAACAAATACAATTGTAATAACTATGAAAGTTAATATTTTTATGAAATTTAGAATTAAAATTATTATTTTATTTGTCTTTTCCTTCAATTTAAACGGAATTAAAATTAATAGTAAATACATTTCTTTATGCTAAATTAGTTGCTTGCATTTATTGATTTTATACTTTAAAAAAGATATTCAACATATGAAGTCCAGACATGGTACCAAATATGATTTTTCATGTTGGGAAGAGGTATAAAGGACACAGGTTAACTGAGCATAGACCCAAAACTAAATGGCACTTTTGAACAAGTCTAAAATATAAAAAAATTCTTTATCAGAATTTGATCTAAAAGGGTTAGTTTGGCTGGCAAAAGAAGTGTTCATCTTCTTGTTAATTAGGGTTGATCCACCTGAATAGCATTGTAACAATTTATCCTTGAAGACACTAAGTCGTTATAGAGGAATGCAGAGATCATTATAGAAGAAATATTCAAGTATCAACATGTGGAAAGATAATAGAGTATTAAATCTTAGATACTTTTACCGTATAATTTTATATTAAAAAGAAGTTTTTGATTCAAAATACAAACTACAAACCTTGAAAAACACAAGTCTTTTTTTAACTTACCAAATGTATTTCAAATGCCAGCCACACCAAGAAGGAAGTTTTGACAGTTGACATCATGGGATAAGCGCATTTGAGTACAAACATACTTTAGCCAAGCAAAAACCCTCCTCACTGTCAAATTGTTTCATATAAAGATAGAGATAGAATCAACAAACAGGGCATCCAGCTCTCCCTAGACTCGTTGAAACTTCTTCTAAAACTTCTATGACAGCAGCAAATGAAGGCCTTGCCATAGGATCTTTACTCATGCATTGTTCTATTAGCCTGCAAATGAAAATCACACATTTAATTTTTCTGGAGAAGTTATGGTAGAGTACAGATTGAACACCTTTGTTTAGTTTACCTTTATCATTGTCAGTTGCTAATTGGGGTTTAACTATTTAAAAGATTAGTTCATGACTTGTACTAATAGTTAAGCAGCTGGATCTGTTTAGAGCATTGAAATAGGAAGTACTGAGCATGATTATGATTGTCATTGTGCCATTACATTGGAGGTTACCATTTCAATAGCTTATCATATAAGACCATAAAATTTGATGCTAAATAGAGATCAAAATAACATGACAAACATAAATCAAGCAACCCCCCTGTCGCAGTTGTCTTTTGCAGACATGAGCAAGTCATGCTAGTGAGTTGTGCGTGTTTATGAAGATCTGGTGATCAATAATATTCTGAGTCTAACTCGAGGGGACAGAGAAGAAATATAAACATTTATTATTTCCACCAAGACCAGGAACAAGAGAAGTATTATACTTAGTAACATCAAATTTTGAGATTAAAATTGAGATTCACTTACTGCCGGATTCTTTTAGGACAACGGCTTATCTGAAACTTGGGTTCAAAATCAACAGATTTGAGATGTATGAAGTCAAACTTCATGTTGGTCATCATGTGCCTTCCTTCTAGCATCTGCAATACATTTATATCTCATATCTTAAGAACTTGCACAACCGATCAGCTATTAGCTGTCAGGAAATAAGACTGAGAAAGATAACCCTATTCTATTATTTCTTCATTTTCTGGACAGGCGAATAAAATTGCAAAATAATCATTACATTGATAATGAAATTGATGCATCCTCATTTTGGCATGGGCAAGTAGTGCATGTGCAGTTCATCTTTGTTTGTTTATTCATTTTCTTTGGTTATAGTTTTTGATAAAAGATTAGTAAGGTAAATAGTCTAAGCATTTTGCTCGATAACAATTGAGTTATATGCAAAAGAACTTTATCTTAAGATGAAAATATCCGAATTAAGCTAAGATGAGATTTCCTCATTGGCAGTGTATATAGATTTTGTGAATGGATCAAAAATCATCTAAAGAACAAAGCATTGATATCAGATATCTTACTAACTTATCCAAATTATATATACCTGATAAAATATGAGTCCAAATCTATAAATATCATTCTTGGTGTCATTTGATTGGTTGCTGGTGCTGCTAGGATCATCCTTTCTTTGGCCTTGAAAAACTAATAGATTCTCAAAAGATGCAAGAGCAATTAAATGTGCATGGAAAAGAAAGGGATGATAATAGCATACACATGTCTTGATTAGGATGTATCTGTTTGTACAACATTTGAACCCAATACTCGCCAATCTTCAAGTGATCAGCTTCATCCTGTAACAAGTTTCTGCATCCGGAAAGAAAACAAATTCAGCAAAATTCATCATTATCAGATTGAAAAATTAGGTGCCAGCAATTTTTACTCTTTTTATTGTTTTTGGATATGAAAGACTAATGCATATTGCATAAAGAAAAAACTACTAGAACTCCTCTAAGTTTAACATAGTGTGCACCTGGCTGTTAATAATATGGCACTTTAGTCCCTCCGGTTTGCTATAGCATGAGAGTTAATCTTTGAGGTTCCATACTATGAAATACAACATTTATCCCTCGAATTCTAAAATTAACTGCATCATACAGTAATTGTAAAATAGTATGGTACCTCAAGTACTTCTTTATGCTGATGGTAATGAAAGGAGAGGTTTAGACAATAATTAGAATAAACTGACCAATATGCCATTTTCAAATGCATCTAATATAAATACACCAAGGATAAAATTAAGGAAGTTGTACTTATATATATATATGCCTTTAGGGGACAAAGCTTACCTGGGATCCAAATGATTGTGCGCTATGGGAAAGGGCTTGTGCTCATGAAGATAATTGATTCCCCTGCTAATCATTTCAAATATTAGAATCACATCCACAGCTGGATTTTGACCAAACTTTCAAAATGAAATCAAAAGTTCAGATAACAAAACTTCCAAAAAGTTCAGTTAACAAGAAATTCTGAAATGTCACCATGATATATGAGCATGTGTAGAACTTATTCCAAAAAGCTAGCTAGCTCCAAGGAAGAAGGTGCCCAATCCACATACATATATGCTTCAGAAGAGCACAATAACTTAGCGAGATGTGACAAATTCAACCACTAACGGAACAGAAGATAGGTCGTAAGGAATTTTTTTTTCATGTGTAAGCTCTAAACTATATTGCTTTTGAAGAATATAGATGTTAACATAGTTAAGGTATGACTTGCCAATGAAGGAGACAAGAGAACACAACTGCACAAACGAAAGAAAAGCCGAAGTACTGCAGAACAAGAGAATGCCTGACAAAAAGATAGAAACTTTCCCCTTTTCCATTTTTCATTTATTAATCACGATAAAATTTTCTAGGACACAAATATACACTGTTCAATACAAGGAAACAGAAGATTAACATATGATAATTGGATTAAAAATTTCCAACATTTGTCAAACAATTGAAATAACATCAGTAGAGTGCAAAATGATTACCTAGCAATATCAAGTGCATAGCGCAGACCAGTAGGAAGATCGAGCCGACTTTTTGCAGACAAGATATCATCTAAATTCCCCTACATTAGTGTAAGAAAAAAGAAAGATCAGATAGAGCTTGACTCACTATACGACCCAAGAGCTATTACAAATAAGATCCGACAATTCTCGGGTATGAAAAACTTCTAGAAGTCCATATTTAGATGAATCAGTGGTGGTCAACTATATTGCATTTACAAAAATTTAATTCCAGTTTTGAGTTTTTGCAAAGAAACTCTTCAATGATATCATACAATTTGCTAAATGTTTTCATCCATGCAATGTAAATTACTAAATTCTTTAAACACCCAACATCTAATATTAAGCAAATGGAATACTCAGTGAGGCCAGATGTGAAAACATATAAAATGATTACTACAAGATTATTACAAAACAGAAAATTTCTGTGTAAAATTATGAGAAAAAAAGTGCATCTAAAGGCATGGGAAAGAAAGAATAAATATGTTAATAGTAGGAAATACTTTCGATAGGTACTCTGTGATTAGAATCATCTCTTCCCCATGGACAATTGAACCAAGAAACTGCAAGATATTAGGGTGTCGAAGTTCACGCAAGAGAGTGTTGACCTTGGCAGTCAATATCCTGAAATGCTCAACATGGAATTTTCTCATAGCCTAGAAGACTCTATGTAAAAAGTTTAAACTAAAAAAAAAAGTAAAGAGAAGGTAAAGTTAGGCATACATTTTAACAGGATGGTAAATCTGACTCTTAATGACTGTCTTAACAACCCATGTCCCACGCCACTTGACCTTGACAGATTCACCAAAGACACCCTGGTAATCATCATCAGAAGAGTGAAAGCAGGAAAACTTGTGCAGGAAGAATTATGCAACACATTATATCACATTTATTGCTTTTCCAGTTACACAAAGATCAATTTCAAAAGTTTTCAAGAATTTTAGTCCCGAGTCCATATAGACATTGCATAATAATGGCAAATAATTAGGGGGAGAGGGGGTTGCCTTGCTTGAGACCTCTACTACTGGGAATATAAATGTTTAAATTTGTGTTGCGGGCTGTAATGTAAATGCAATAGTACATTATCTTGGTCTCTATCTTTCATGATCACCATGATAGTAATTATGATGATGAGGAAGATTTAGTTTCCATAAATGCTTTATTCTAACTGACGAATTTATGGGTTCAAAGTTAAATACTGATTGGAACTTATTCCAATTACTCAGAAAAACATGATATACTTCTTTTGCATTGTCAGAGTTATGACGACTGTTTATCCAACTCAAAGTGGTTACGACCAAGAAAAAGTCATTCAAGAGGAACTGTTTATCTACAAAGAAGAAGAATAACCAGTCCAACTGCCTTATCTGAATAATCAAAGGAGCCTAGAGGTTACTAGTATTAAGCAATTGTGTATCATATACCTGCTCAACTGTTTTTGTCTGTTCTGTGTTCAATTCTGAAATATCAAAATTCAATTCGTTGGAATCTTGTTCATGTCGAACTGTCTGCATAAATAAAACATCAAGTCAAAAGCAGAATAGTGGCATTTAATTTTAAATATATTTGTATAATTTTCAGTTTAAGAAACGGTATGTCAATGCATTAACAAGGATTGCAGCAACAGGGGAAAGAATTGAAATACTTTATCTAAAAGACTTGTGTAGAAGATAACTGAGTTTGCACCTCCAATAGACTCAATTTGTTGAATTACAATAACTTTGGTCAGAAAGCTGTAAGAACAAAGAAAATTGCAGAAGGAATTGGATGAAAGGAATTATCACTCTAGCAGACAGATATTTAAAAAGCCTTGGTTGCTAACCATATTAAATTGTTTCAGGCACCCATCACTTCTAGAAATTTGCTTACATTTTGATCAAATTACTTGAGTTATTTGTAATTGTATTGATCCTTTCTAGTCCTAAATAGCCCATTCTCCAAAACAGAAACACAGTTGCAAATTTTTTGTTAAACAAAAAGAAGCTTTTTTACTTCCAGGATAAAAGGAACATTACCATTGGTTGGTCATTGATAAAATCTTTGCCTCCATTTACTTCTAGTATCCTACATATATCTCGATGACCATATAGTCTTGCATCTGTCAAGGGCTTGATATAACCAAAAAAAAAGGAGCCTGAATCAATTCTTTGACAATTTCAGATGTTCTCAGTAAACTTTTGCCAATAACTACATGGAAATTGTAAGTGCACAATAAAGAACAATAGTTCATATGAGATAAACTCAAAAGAACAAGAAACCCAACAAGTCAAGAGATGGAGATAAGGGAAATGAACTCCTAAATCATAAGAAATAACATTTTGCAATAATTTCTATACATCTGGCTGGTTCATTACTAGAGAGGATGTTTGTTATTTGTACCTTTCCAGGTCATCTTTTGGACCCATTGAGCCTCAGAATATGTCCTCATTGCTTTTAATTACAAAATTCTCACTTTTTGCACTCCAATTTCATCTTGTTCTTTTGCTCTTTTTGGACATTTTAGTACAATTCACGGTGATAAGTTTATGGAAGTTTTGATATCATACTTTGCTGGCTGCTTAGCACAATATGTGCAGAAAGTGTTCTTGAAGTACCAATGCTAAAGCTTGTGGAGCTTTTCAGTTGCATTATATTTGTAAAAGGAAATTTGTTAAGGATTTCTAGTGGTCTAGAAATATACACTACGTCACTTGACTCATAGCAGCCCCAGCATTCATTAGAGGTTGATTGTCATGCAGCGTCTACAAACCTCACATTGCACAAAATGGGCAGCAGACTGAGCCAGTACTCACTTGTGAGTTTGCCTCAAAACGTTACATCAACAAAATTAGCTCCATTTTCTAGCTTTGTCTTTGAAACATCCCATTCTATATTCTTTCTGATTCTAATTTCATTAACTTTGAAACTTTTAAGGAATTCTATTTTCTTTTTTTTTTAATTGGGCTCGAATTGGGATTCGAACTCCAGACTTTACAGCCAATGGAGACAATTCGTGTACTACTGAGTTGAAACCTCATTGGTAAATTTTGGTTCATTGATAATATACTAGAATAACCTAAACATAAACAGATACAACAAACATAAAACTAACAGTTGAAAAGAAATTAGGAATCAAGATACTAGAAAGAGCATACAGTCCTTTGCCAGCGATCCTTGAGATTAACATTAGCTTTATAGTGAAGAAGAAGCTCAACAATAGGAGCATGGCCTTCACTAGCTGCAAGATGCAGAGCAGTCCTCCTATCATAGTCTTGCACATTAGGAGAAGTACCAGCTCGTAACATCTGGTTCAAACCAACCCTGTCACCTCTTGATGCAAAACTCAAGAAATTCCCTATCAGTTGCATGTCAAAATCAACTGAACAGTTGTCATCTTGCATCTGATCATGATCCTCCATATTTTCTTTCAAACCATTACAAAACCTGTCATCCATGAAAGAAAATGAAGGAAAGAAAAAGAAAAAGAAAATAAAGACTGATCATGAGACTAAAAAGATTAATGGGGTTTATGAACGAAAACAAAGGGTGAATTTAGTACCAGTTTCAAGCCGACTCCAGGGAAGTTGCGCCGGCGTTGAAGAGGGAGAAGAGGGAGAAATAAAGATGGTCTGTGTAGAGACTTGTTTTGGTGGGAAAATGGGCGGTTCTCTCTATGTGCAAGAGTGTTTGGTCTCAACGGCCACTAGTGTTTTGTTTTTGGAAAATTAATTTTATTTCTCTATATTTCTTTTAGAAAAAAAGAAAAGGAAAAGAAGACTCTAGTACTATAGAACCAAATTTTGAAAAATAATTTTGATTCTTGTTATCAGAATCCACATTTTGGCCTCAAACAATTATATACATGAGCAGGAGAAGGCTTTACATAATCAATAGAATATGTTCTTGAATATTATCGAACAAGAAAAAAGATTTTGTTAACAAGTTAAAAGATTATGTTAAAATTTTATGAAATTTATTTATAAATTTAAAATTTATGATTTAGTTTGGTGAGAAATGGAGTAAATACTTTGTCTTCAGATCCTTGGAACTATATACGCATCCTGAAAATATGAATACTTTTGGCCTATTCAGGAAATACAGCAGAGAATCATTCTTTCTTCTGTTTGTTAGTGCCTGATGAAAGTTTTCATTAACATATTGTCTATCGTCTCCAAGGTTACTGGAGGTTTATCAGTCTTCAGGGCTTTCACAATTCTGAAAAAAAAGCTGTTCAGTTTATGGTGATTCCATCTCGGGATGGGACCAGAATTGGATTTCCAATGGAAGTTGGGACGTTTATTAATTATGGGTTTGTAGGAATCAGAAATCTGTCAGTATTCTTTCAGGCTGTCAGCATTAGTAGCAAATAGTGGCTTTACGAGGACAGTTTTATTTTCTAGGAACTCTTATGCATATGACAAATTTGTGAGGTCAATTCCAGGCAGACCAGCCATAGTATTTCGGAGTGATCGAGAAATCACATTGTTATATTGGACAATATTATGCTTTGATTGTGAAGTGAATTCATTCATTGTTATCAACATTAAGTGACTTTTGACAGGACAATGACATGTATTATTCCTTTGCAGAATTTGGAAATTGGAAGGCTTTGGAATTTGAGGCTTTCTGATTTCAGCTGCAAGCAACATCTGTGGAAAATGCCTTATGATGAAGAAGAACAAATCCAACTTTACAAGAAGATTACTTTTCCCCAGCTATGTGCTCAAGAGTTTGACAATGGTTCTGTATTTGGGGAAGTACACGTGATTAACCATATATTAGGCCAATTTTGGGGTTCACTCGAATAATTTTAGAGAAACCATAAACATGATAATGGTTGGTGATGTAGCATACATTTGTTATATTTGGATTGCGCTGCATGATAACAAGATTTGGTTGGTGGATTAAGACTTGGAAAGCCTTTGCCAGTTTATCATATTGTGTTATTCATGTAAAGACTAAAATCAATTCACTATCAACTCATCTCATAAGCAAAGTTGAAACCAAAAACCAGAGGGGAATTCTACATGGATTCATGGATTCTACAGAATGGAAGTTCTGATATAGTAAAATCTCAAAACTTGCCAGTAATTTATTCAATATTTTTTCTGTATTATAATGATATATTTTTAACTTATTTTTTATACTAAGAAAGAATATTCTAAAAAAGAGAACTAAATAAGATGCAAACGTTTATCCTACTTGCGCTAAGTGTATACAATTTTTACGTTTAAATCATGTGTCACATGCCATTCATCTAAGAAATTGATTCTAAGGACCTCCAGGCCTGCCCCACTTATACCTATTAAACTCATATTTGGGACGAGTGTAAATGTAAGCAAACAGTTCCCAAGTTGTATTATTTCTCATACGCATTAAAGATGATTATGTACTTGCTGTCACATACCTTTTCTTTTATTATTACAATTAAAATAAAACGTATTTACGATCAGATTAAGCTTATTTTTGGATTGCTTCCATGCCACATCGAACCTTAACTAGTGGCAGTACTGCAAGGGCATTCTGTAGTCTGATTAATGTGCATAGCTAAAGACAAAAGGTTATTAAAATCCATTAACCACTCATAAGCAAGTTCAGATCCAACTTAATCACATTAATAACTCATAAGAACAGCTAGTTGAGACCCAAAAGAAGGATACTAATTTAAGAGCGGTCACTTCATTCTCCAGTTTTGTTTACTACCCTTTTCACGGTATGATTTTTCTGTCTTATAATCTTTGATTGTCTTCAAATCAAGACTAATGTCCGTTCAAATGAGGTGTTGATTAATTACAGGCTTAGGAACACTTCATTAATCAGTCTCAACTACTGCTCAGAGAGCATTAATGACCCAGCATTATTGCTGCTGTAAAAAATGTCTAGACCCATCTATAAAGATACCTTAACCAGATTGAAGCCTTAATGTGCTAAAGCAACTAAAAGAAATGGCTTCCAATCGAGTACTCTACTTCATTGTTTTCAGTTCTTCTCTGTTCTTGTTTATTTCTTTATGTGCTGCTGCTGCTGCTAGCATTGAGCCATCTCCGACTTTTCTTTCCAAGAAAGTTGTTACACAGAAAGTTGCTTTGTCTTTGTACTATGAATCCCTGTGTCCGTATTGCCAGAATTTCATTGTGAAACCTTTAGCAGAGGCCGTCAAGAGTGACCTCATGACCATCGTTGATCTGCAACTCTTCCCTTGGGGCAATGCTGTCTTACAGCCCAACAACACCGTTGTTTGCCAGGTTTTACATTTCTATCTTACTAACAAATTTGGGTTGTCTTTCACTTAAATTCCAATTGTTTCTCTCTCAATTCCACTAAGACTGTTTCCGGTTGCCATATTTGCTCAGCATGGGGAAGACGAATGCTACTTGAATACCATTCACGCCTGTGCCATCAATCTCTGGCCTGATGTGGTAAGACCAACATTTTCCTAATCTCTTTTTCAATAGCCATTACAGAACTGAGTTTCCAAGTTAATCATGCATTGAGTTTTATTGCACAGATGAAGCATTTCAACTTAGTCAAGTGCATTGAAGAGCAACAACATCCAGGCATCACCCGAGTTTCGGCAGAAGAATCCTGGCAAGTATGTGCTGAGAAGTTGAAGTTGCCAAGTCAGCGCATTAAAGATTGCTATGACACTGGCCTTGGAGGACAGGTTTGATTTTTTGACATGCAACTTTCTTGAACTAGAACCCGTCTCACTCACTTATTTTGCATAGGTTAATTCATCTGACATTTTATGTGAAATTAATGTAAATGCAGCTTCTACTGCAATTCGGCAACAAAACAAACCACCTCAAACCTCCTCATCAATACGTACCTTGGGTGGTTGTGAATGGAACACCTCTGCTCGTTGTCAGTCATCATTCTTAATTCACAAACTTATTACTCTGCTTGTCTCTCGCCCCCTAAATAACTTTTTTTTGGTTGTTCTTTTCCATATTTTCTGGAAGCAGGAATACGAGAATTTTGTGTATTATGTCTGCAAAGCATACAGAGGGAAATTATTACCAAAGGCTTGCAGTTCACATCACATAAGCTCAAATTCCAAGGAAAAAGAGGCCTGCAGTTCCCATTACATAAGCTCAAATTCCAAGGAGAAGTTGACAGAGTCAGCCGCACCCCAGGGTCCAGCCACCCTGGAGATTAACGCAGATCCTCCAAAATGATTTTTTTTTTTTTAATAGGACCAGCACGTCCTTTAACTACATCAATGATTAACTGGCTCATTTCTGTGTAATTAGCTTTCTGTTGCTCTGCTTTTTGATGCAAAAGGACCGCCCCTTGTTACTGTTGCTAGCTAGTTCATGCAGCTCATGTGTTGTAATTGAAGTTCTGCCAGTAATAATATTGAAAATCGGGTTGCTGGGCATCATTTGCTTTTGGCCAAAAATCTAACCAAAGCTATTAACATTTCCCCTTTCTTTTTGATAGAGGCTCCTGTAGCTTTTGCCTGTCATGGTTAAATGAATCAACTTATCTGCAATTAAATTAATTAATCCAATTTTGCATGAGACAATCTAGAGAAATTTTCAAAACTAAACCACTAAATTCAAACTTTTTAATCTTTTAAACCAAAACTAAATTGGGTATACTTGCAGATAATTCTGCAAGCTGTGTTCTTTCATTTTTAGGACCAAGTAGGGAGGCAAGGAGCAAGAATAGTTATAGCAATTATACCTGGTGAAGGAGTATCTTTGTGCCTGACTGAAGAATCGAACATTCTTCTTTGACGTACTTTTTTCTGAATGCTCTAAGTAGACTTGTACGAGTTCCATTAAGTTGTCTGTGAAAATGCACATAAAATCTTTCCTCCTCCATTAATATATTGAGAATTTAACAAAAGAATTCTCTCTAAAAATGGATTACCGATGGATTAGAAAACTTGGTTCCTTAAGTTTATTAATTGTAGATGTAATTTTTATGTCGGTAGTGAATTAAAAAAAATTAAAAAATTATTGAGTAATTTAATATGTGGATAATAAAGTTTATTAATCATATAGGAACTTTTTGGCGGGAATGATGAGGCCATATTTAGAGCCTAATTTATCTATGAATATCAATTAAGTTTTATCCGAAAAATCAATGCTAATCCATCACTAATACTTCTCATCTTTTTTAACGCCTCATTTAGCAATACAAGTATTCCACCGGTAAAAATTCATAGATAAACTATCGATAAATTGTGCAAAAAAAGCTTTACTCGCCTTCTATTAATAATATTTTATAGACAAATTATAAATTTTTATAATAATTGAATTTTAATTTATTATTAAATTTAAATTTTTAAAATTTTTAAATTACTATAAATCAATTAAATTTATTAAATCAGATTATCAATGTGCATAAGTCATTATCATTAACACCGTCAAAACAAAAAACCATCAATATTGTTATTGCTTTTTTACATCCTCCACACTATTACTCCCACATAAGGAAGAAAATAAGAAAAGAAAAATATAGGAAATTTTTTTGTTTAATTTATATCTTAAAGCAAAAGGTACAAAAAGTGCTCTTGAATTTATTAAAAAAATTTAATTAAGTTTTTATTATGTTTTTGGTTCAATTAAACCCATTAATTTTTATAGAAAGTCCAATTAAGTTTCTATCCTATTTTTTAGCTTAATTAAATTTATTAATTTTAATAAAGGTCCAATTAACTCATAATACTAACAACTGCCAAAATACCATTAAATGTAAGGATCCCATTATTTTGAAAGTGTGAATAATAACCGCTCTGAATATTTTAAAATTATGCCTATATCACATGAGGGAGAGAAAGCCACTTCTTTTTCTTTATTTTTGCACAATTAGTATTTATAAATTCTAATTTACAAAAAAAAATAGTGATTTCTTTTCTCACCTGAAATGACAATAATATTTTCGTCTTTTTCATTAGGCTCATTTGTAAGTAGATGGTGAGTGCAAGTTGTTGAGTTAGATTACATCACACCACCTTTAATATGTTTTTGCAATAAAACTATAAAGATGCACATTTCATAAAGGGAAACCAATCTTGGAAGGAGGTTCTACATTTGTAGAAGCTATGATGTAAGTTAAATAAAGAAGAAGAAGTGATTTTCTCTTCCTTACATGATATAAGTGTGACTTTAAAATATTTAGAGTGGTTTATTATTCTTGTTCTCAAAATAATAGACAATTACACTTAATGACATTTTAGACGCTGTTAGTATTAGGGGTTAAATAGATATTTTATAAAAGTTAATGGGTTTAATTGGCCAAAAAAATGATAAAAACTTAATTGTACATTTTAAAAAAGTTAATGAGTTTTATTGAGCAAAAAAAAAAAGATAAGAACTTAGTTGGACTTTTCTAATAAGTTCAAGGGCTTTTTTTTTCTTTTTACCTTTTGCTCATCTTTTACGACATGCATAGTTTTGTGTTTTATTTATGGTAAAAGTACATATAAGTCCTTAGATTCTTAACCGAAACACAATTAAACACTTAAACTTTGTATTAACTTGATTACACTCTTAAGATTAAAAAAAAAAGCAAAACAATTATATATTTAAAGCTAGCTCTGTTTATTTCACTGCGTAATGGCACGAGACTTGGTTAGCTTTAGATGTAAAAAGAACCACTTTAACTCTTTCTAACTCATTTTTTTGCATATAAAAAAGTATTAATTATACTTTTTAATAGATACAAATTACAAAATGATAATCTCTCTTTTACTTTAATAAAGAAAAATCAACATCATTAATATTAATTAAAAATGAGTTAGCTCTAAAATTATAACTGTCTGTTATATTTAAATTTTATGGATGTAAGAGCATTTTCGATGCATTCGTTTTATATATCAAATTTTTTATTTTAAAAAGTTATATATTCAAATAATACTTTAATGTATTCTTTATCTTTAAATATAAAGTAGAGAGTTGATTTGACTCTTTATATATGAAAAATGAAACTTCACTTTATATTTTATATTTAATAAATATATTATAAACTTCTATGTATTTAATTAATTGATATTATTAATTCTTATTTTTCTATGAATAAATATTAAAAAGAAAAATACTAATGCTTATTAAAAAAATATATAAAATATAAAATTTATATTGAAATTAAATTAAACATTTTATTTTTCATATTCAAATATTTTTTAAATTATTTTTTATTATAGAAATTATATTACTTAAAATAAAGAATATCATTAGAAATGCTCTAATTGAGCTACTTCGGAGTACTGAGATTTAATCGTACTTTGGCAAAATATTCAAGGGTTTATCTGCATCTTTTGCGTTTATTGATTTTTAGTCCCTAAACCTGATAGTTTCTCCCTATCACACACACAGTCCATGATCTATAGCTAAAATGGCAGGAATAAGGTTACTTCCAGAAGAAGCGGACCTGAGTCAACAGCAAAGCCGAGGAGGTGCTGCAGGTGGCGATCTGGTATCGGACGATGAGAGGTCGGTGGCGGCAGACTCATGGTCTATAAAGAGTGACTACGGAAGTACTCTCGATGATGACCAGCGCCACGCCGATGCTGCCGAGGCTCTCTCCTCCGCTACCAACTTCCGTACTGCTTCCGATTACAAGTAACCATTCTCTTTTTTGTGATTTTATTTATTGATTTATTAATGGTGTAGTTTTAAAACTGGTACTTATAGTAATGTTTTTAGGTTTAGGTTTTCTTTAGGATATGGTTTGCGTAACGTTTTAATTGTTAATTATTTTTTTGTTTTACTGAATTGTTTCCTTTTCTTTTTTAGTTAGAAATTGATTTAAAATCTGGAGAATCTTTGAGTGCTATTATTTTCACCTTGAAAATTTATGTTTGGTTTGGGGTGTGTGCTGTGCGGCTGTGCACTTTTCATATACGAGTTATTATATACACAGTTCAGACAAGGAGGAACCGGATGGTGAAGGAGTAACATCAATGTTAGGTCTCCAGAGTTACTGGGATTCTGCATATGCCGATGAGTTGGCAAACTTTCGTGAGCATGGCCATGCTGGTGAAATATGGTTAGGATTCCTTTTTTCTATCTACTTCTGCTATAAAACTAATAAATTTTACCCTGTTCAACTTCTTTGATTTGTATAGAACCCACGTTTTCACACCAGAAATAACTTTATTAAATCCAAAACTTCATAACAAAAATTTACTAGAAAATACTGAATTTTCATAGCTAAAATTAGTCTTTGTTCACTGGATCATGTTATTTTACATGATGATGAAACATGAAATTCGTGTGGTGTTACCTAAATGGAGATATAAAGTTTAGAAAATGCCGGTTTATGTCTTAGGCATCTACGAGGCTGCACTATTTGCAGTTTTAGTTTCTTCAGGCCCCAAAAAGAACGACTTGATATAATAGAAGATTAAGGGCTTTGGAGTTCATCTCTTCAAAGGATTTTTAAAGAATATTTTCTTAATAGTATATTTTAACTTAATATTTAGTGTCATTCCTTGATAGTGCCATGTTGTAGTGTTGGAATCATTCCTTTGCAGTCTGGAGTCACAGCCTTTCTGCAAAATGAAAGAGGGAAGGCTGCGTATGATAAACAATCCTCTCTCTACCTTCAAAAGGGAAAGATCCTTGTTCGCTAGGAACATTCTTGTATATATCTATTCTTTATGGGAAATTTATCACAGTGTCTCATAGAGGTACATTAATTTGGATAGTCAAGACACATTTGAGTTTTATCTAGTTGTATAGGATATTGGGTTTGACAAGTTCTTGTAATTAGTGACTCTTCTCTTATTTTAGTTGTTTCACAGAAGAATTAAGCTATTAACCTCTGATCCAACACAATGCTTGTAGCATGACATATCATCAATTATTATGCTCTTACAATTTAACCTCTATGCAATTCATAGTTTGAGTTTCTTGGGTCTTACAAAGTGCTTATAGAAGTGAGCTGCAAAAGATAAAATAAAATAGAACTAGGACTCATGACACAATCCTTGCATAAAATAAAAAACATAACACACAACCAAAAAAAAGAAATAAAAAGATTATGACAATCATGCTCAAAAGGCATTTAACAAACAACAAAAAGGCAATATTCAAAAGAGATGATAAAAGTAAGACATAGTCTTATAAATAACTAGAAGTCCTAAGATAGTAGAAATCCTAAAGCATCTTCCATTACTGATTTATTATAAGTCTATAATTATGGTCTTGGTTCTACTACATATTCTATATTAAGTCTATGATGAAGGACTGATATTATTGTATGTCGTAAAGAAGAAAAAACAAATAAAAGTCAAAATATTACAAAGGCGCGCTTCGCCTTAGGTTTGAGGCGCACAAAGGCGCGTGCCTTAGTGTAGTCGCCTGCCTTTCTTGGCTTGAGGCGCTAAGGCTTGCGCCTCTCGCCTCAGGCGCGCCTTTGACAACTATGGTGCCTCTATAAAATAGATAGCAATTTTTTGAATTGTGAAGAGTTGAAGATGCTTATTCTCATCATTATTATTATATTAAAGAATAAATATTGGATGTAAGTGATTTTCTGGAGGCAGAGATTTGTTATGGAATGCCATTTTCTTTGTTCACCTGTGCTAAATGGGTTAGAGCATTTGGATGCTCCTGTGAAATGGTCACTATAGGTGAGGTTTCCTTCTAGCCATTGTAAAATTACAATTACCCTTGATGTATCCCAAGTTGTTTAGTTGATCTCACATTCTTTAGATAAGTTTGTTCATGGTGCTACTATTGCACTTGTCACTTTATAGTTGCCATATATAGGATATAAACTCCTCAAAATATTGGAGGCTGCAATTGGAGAATTAAGCTGATATTAGTAACTGTTCTGGTAAATTTTTAGGGTGTATCTGTTATAGCATCTGTTATTGAATTTGATATGATCATATCATATGAAAATAAAGGTGAGATATGCAAAGATCTTGATTAATCTCTTGTCATACTGGTATTCTATTGTATCACTGCTATGTGAAACTCATTTACTTGTTGCTTTCTTCATTCCCCCTAGGTTTGGGTCTGATGTCATGGATGTTGTTGTTTCTTGGACCAAGAGCTTGTGCATCAGGATTTCACAGGATCACATTTCGAATCATGTTGATATTGAACAGGATGATAAATGTTTGCCTTACTGGAGTGTACTTGACCTTGGAACTGGCAATGGTTTGCTCCTTCAAGAACTTGCTAAGCAGGGGTACACTTTGAGATTTTGCCCTTAATTTTGGTATTAAATGCTAATTTAATCAAAATATTTTAGATTAGTTGTAAAGACGCAATATCTGGATTGTGAGGTCATGTTTATTCAGATCACTAGCCTCATATGTGATTCAGAGCATATGTAAGTTGGAAATTAACATTCGCTGTCCTGAAAATCATGCCGAACATTTTGAAAACAGCAACTGCTTGATAATAGTGGCTAAAAAAATGAGCTGGCTCCATTTAAGGTATCTAGTGTGTGGCTTTGTTAGAAAATATATATAAAGGGCTTCAATATGTCTATGTTCACATAATCAGATATGCAGATCAAATGCATTCATGATCAGAAGTATATCCAGTACATTTTGTTATGTGAATTACTATATGCTTTCACACATACATGCATGTTCAAACTGGAATGTGTATATGTGTTCCATTAGGAGTTTATAGAAGTGGTTCTTTTTTTTCCCTAGGAATGTCAGTTGTAGAATAATCTTTCTTCTAGAAATGTCCCTGCACATTGCAAAGCTTCATGCAAAGTTGCTTTTCCTGAATGTTGATTGCTGTATTCAAATAGTGAAGCGATATTGATTTGGTGTCCTTGGGTCCAGGTTCTCTGATTTAACTGGTGCGGATTATAGTGAAGGGGCGATCGACCTTGCTAGGAAGCTTGCTGACCGTGATGGTTTTTCCAATATCAATTTTTTGGTATGATGAGCTTCAAGTCATGATCGAATTCTTTTCGTTTTATATTTTACTTGTAACTGTCGTATTGTCTGATGCTCTTCCGCATAAAAATCTTAAACATCATTCAATCAGATTGCAGTTTAATCCACAAGACCCATGATCCTTGATGTTCCAATTCCTAGGCCTATTTGTCAATTTTAAGTTCAGGAGGAGAATAACAAATCTAGTACTAACCTTATACCTTCCACACATTCATACAAAAAAAATTCTTTTAGATCTAAGAGAGACAAAAGTTGGCTGCTGTGGGCTTGAAAATGAATCCCGATTCTAGGATGCAGTAATTTATGACTTAGAACTAAAAACTGAGATTTAAGAGGTCTTGAGTTAATCAGTAGAGAACGACCAGGAACACATGTGGAAATTAGAGTCTAAGTTGGTTAGTGTCAGTATGTGTTTAGTGGCTGGTTAGGGTAAGGTAATGAGGATAAAGAAATTCTCATAACTATTTATCCAAAAGCCCAATAAATAGCTATATTCTTTAGTATTTGTGGATACTAAGAGACTCCTTTTATGAGAATTAGTGATCCAAACAAGAAATTTTCTAATAAACGGCACAAATATGAAGATTTCATAATTAAAGTTAGAATTTTATAGTAGAATAAATGCTGAATGATTAAGGATATTTTCCTTTGATCAAAATGCTGCTGCTTGTTGTAGGATTAAATTAATGGACTTCCCAAAAAGGAGTGAAAGTGTAAGTAAATGCACAAAATTGAAAGTGGACACGACATTGTAGTGCATTCTAACATGAAAGGTTTTTCTTTTTTAGGGAATCTCTAATATAAGAAACAGAAAATTATGAAATATAAGGTTTCTAAAGGCCTTTTATGGATCAGTTCCTTCGTTAGTTCATCCGAAGTGATGTGGCAAAAAGGCTGCTTCTGGCTGTGAGTAATAAAATATGTGTAATTCTCTTGACTTAAACTTAAGATAAGTTGCCTCTTCTTTGATTATGGTTTACTTTAAAAACTGGCACAATTCAATATTGGACGATTAGTAATTTATTAGCATGCACAAATACTGTTGTAATTAATAGTCACAACTAGTAGCAATAAGTTAATGAACTATTTGATAAATATGAATTAACCTTCAAATATTCATGCAAAATATTCTATTGAGTGATTTATATGTGTATTATTTGTAAAATGCTATCAATTTATCAATTATTTGTATTGTGTTGAACAATTATTAAAGTTGGGCATAGCTGATATGTGTTTTATTAGAGATGTTATTGGTACCAGTAATCCTTAAATATAAGCTTAGGTCATGCTAGTTGCTGCTCAGACTGAAATCTTTTTTTTTTTTTCTCTAGAATTTTCATTTCAGACATAATTCACTGCCTTGTGCTTTCTATTACCAAATATGCTATGGTGAGGATTTTTGGCAAAAACTCTCATCTTGATCATGGGATGTTTCCACTCACAAGCTTTATATGAGAGCCCTACTTGCTCAAAACAAGCATTTAGGCACTAATATAATTACACTTGAAAATTCGCATCCTGAGCATCATGTTGTTTGATATAACTCTTTATGTGCTAATCCCATAAGGCCATAACCCATAGGTTGCAGATAACAATGATGCAATTGCTGTGAAGCCTAATGAACAAAAGAGTTGGTGCACATTAGCTAAATATTGTATCAAGTGTATGCAATTGAGTTTTATGAGAACGAATACTTCCATATCCAGATTTCTTTTTTTTTTTAAATGATAATGTGTTTTCCAACTATATGTAGATATGTTTCGTGGTTCCTATTTGTTTTTCATTTTTGAACTG
Source organism: Ricinus communis (assembly GCF_019578655.1). Lineage (NCBI taxonomy): Eukaryota > Viridiplantae > Streptophyta > Magnoliopsida > Malpighiales > Euphorbiaceae > Ricinus > Ricinus communis. Next base: position 3,360,947 of record NC_063260.1, read on the forward strand.
TTGTAGAATGAACCAATATCCTCTTTATAACATTAGGTTCTTCATACTGCAAAATTGAATTGTATTAATTTTGATTCCGTGTAAAACTTTAATTGTAGTGGATGATTTAGTTAGTACTTCATGCTTTCTCTCAAAATCGACATAAGTATTTGTTTCCAGTTGATGACTGTTTAATTCTGTTTGTCTAAAACTTGTTTCTGTTAACATCCATTTGGCCTTTAGGTTGATGATATCCTGGAGACGAAGTTAGAAAGACAGTTCAAGCTTGTCATGGATAAAGGAACTTTAGATGCTATTGGATTGCATCCCGATGGCCCTATCAAAAGGTATAGCTAATAGCATCCTTATGTTATCCATCTACTTGTTAAATAGTGGAAAATAGAACTAATCCTTTCCTACTGTTTTTCTCTTAGGATCATGTACTGGGACTCTGTTTCAAAGCTGGTTGCATCTGGCGGTATTTTGGTAAGCATCTTCGTTGAGGGTTATTATTGTAGAATCAGACACCCTGTTGCATTTTGCACCTAGACGTTGTAACCTTTCTTAGATTATATCACATTGCAGCAAGGTCATTAATTTTCCTGTCATTAAAAGCTTTAACTAATATTACTATCGGCTTCTCCTTTTTTTTTTTTTTTTTTTTCATCACGCCGATAGGTGATCACATCTTGTAACAATACAAAGGACGAACTGGTACAAGAGGTAGAAAATTTCAACCATAGGACTAATGTGTCTCAAGGATCAGAAATATCAAAGGACCAAGCGTCTGGAGATCATCCTATATTCCAATATTTCGATCATGTTCAAACATATCCCACATTCATGTTTGGTGGAGCTGTAGGATCGCGGGTCGCCACTGTGGCCTTCCTTCGGAGCTAAACACTAGATCTATCCTTGACGGAATCGAATGGTTAGGTTTTTTTTTCCCCCTCTAGAATATGTTTCTAAGGTGTTTATGTCTCTACATGATGGATGTCTCTTCTTCAGAATAACTTATTATTGTGTTTGAGAATGAAGTGTCTTAACAAATTAGTGATATTTTAACAAAACTTCATGATTTGATTGAACTTTCAACTTTACAAACAATGCTGAAGCTGTTGAATTTTGTCAATGTCAAATTTTGGTTTTATAATTTATTTATTTCTTTGTATAAAAGGTATTTATAGCCTAAAATTAGAAAAATTGTTAGTTACTTACATACAGCGTATACTGTATCATCCTGGTTGTCGCAATATTTATGAATATGGAGAAATTAACCACATAAATTTACTAGCCACATGCGTGTGAGTGACTTTATTTGTTTAAAAATAAAGAATTAGCCATAACAGCTTAATTTTCAATGTATGCTCCAAATACAAGTTTTCCCTGCAATATTTTCTAGAGGCCCGTACCAACAAGAAAAATACAAAGGGCTATATATATACTATATGTTTCTGAATTTTATATTTTTTTAATGTTTTAAAATAATTAGATAAAATTGTTAAAAAAAATTGTAAAGTTTAGAAATTAATTTCTATATATATATATATATATATGTGTGTGTGTGTGTGTGTGCAAGTCTTGTATAAACTATTATTATTATTTTGATTATAAGTATTTTTTTCAATTTAAAAAATTCAAGTTGTATTTATTTAGTTAGAAATTTATATGTATATAATGTAATTAGTAATAAGTTAAAATAAGATAAATTAATATAATTGACGGATTAAATGTAATGTTTTAATTTTTTAATAATTAAAAAATAATCAAATATAGGAATTATATATCATAATATACTTAATTATCAAAACATATTAAATAAAATTAAAACTTAATGTGTAAATAGCAAAACCAATGAGTATGTAGAAAAGTAAAATTTCTAAAGTATTTTAACTATTGAGGAAAGATTCTGTACTATATATATATATGTATGTGTGTGTGTGTGCAAGTCTTGTATAAACTATTATTATTATTTTGATTATAAATATTTTTTCAATTTAAAAAATTCAAGTTGTATTTATTTAGTTAGAAATTTATATGTATAGAATGTAATTAGTAATAAGTTAAAATATAGATAAATTAATATAATTGACGGATTAAATGTAATGTTTTAATTTTTTAATAATTAAAAGATAATCAAATATAGGAATTATATATCATAATATACTTAATTATCAAAACATATTAAATAAAATTAAAACTTAATGTGTAAATGGCAAAACCAATGAGTATGTAGAAAAGTAAAATTTCTAAAGCATTTTAACTATTGAGAAAAGATTCTGTACAGGAAGCTCCTCAAAATTAGTTTCAAAAAATTTTCCTCCAGGATGATACTTTAAACTCTAAAATATATCAAAGCCTCAATCTTACTACCAGTCTATCCTCGAGGTAACTGATTCTGCAAAATTCAAACACTTCAAAAAGCATAAAGACCACAAAGACCCTGCATATTCCACATGCATAATCTAAAGAATCCTCCACCCTTCAGATTGGGGAATGGATTTACATTCACCAAGATTTTTTCCAACTTCCCTTCAAAGCACCTACCCATCAAGCCTAAATACTTCTTTCAACTATTGGGATTACCAACAAGCTTAGTTTAATACCTTTCTTTTACAAAACGAAGGACAAAGTCATTCTTGGCTTTTCTACTTCGACACAAGCATAATCCAAACTTCAAAAATCTCATATTGGTTCAAACAATGGTGGAATTTTTATGGCAATGTTCCAAAGACCATAATTCCAGAAGTTCTACCTTTGTTTAATCTATTCAAAGCTCATAATAAACCAAACAAAATAAAAAGATGTTTTCCCCCCTTACTTCTATTTTGTTCAAACTTCTTTCTCCCCTGGGTATGTGTATGGTACTTCCATTTCAACCAAGCAGCAGATGGAGAAACCATCCTTGCCCGAAGATTCAAAGTCAAATGGTGGGATAAATTTAACCACTAAGAAAAATTATTTCTAAAGATGGTACAAAGTCTTCTTTCAAAGAATAGCTTCTTTCCACCTCCAAAATAACAGACCACTTTCCTGGCACAGAAGTCTTTCATTATTCCAAAGCTAGCAGCGGCTCAAACAGAAGAAAACTTCTTACAATTGATCAAACAGTTGTCGGAAACCGCCTCTTCAAAAGGAAAATCTAAAGCTTCATCTTCCTCTTTTAGCACCAGTTCAGCAACAATTGATCTAGATGGTGACTCGAACGAAGATGACTATTTGGGATATTTAAGCTAATCAAATGACATCATTGTAAAGCCCTTGGGTTGAAAACTAGAAATGGCAGCCCAAAATAATTCTGTTATGGGCCAAATGCCCAATATAAAAAAAAAAAGTCATTTTAAAAAGAAAAAGAAAGAAGACAAAAGACCCTCCCTGCTCCTTTATTTTTAAAAGATTCCTCACTGTTGAAGCGTGACAGACAACTTCTGCAAAAGACATGGAGCCTCTCACTCCATTATCAAAAGCTCTATTATGAAGAGCATCCAAAGCAACAATTATGGAGCCTCAAGGCTGAAGACCTCTATAAATAGAGGAGTTACCAAAGAAGGCAGACTGAAAAATAATAAGAAAGTATTGTATTCTTCAAGTCATACCATTAGAAATATAGTGAGAAAAGAGAGTGTAAGAGTGATAGTGAGAAACCCCCTTCCTCTTGTATTCAACTACTCTTGTAAGTTATATTTCTTTTGTTTCAAGCTTTCAATTTAAAGCTTTTATTTCAAAATTTGTATATTTGTTCATCCATCAATAAGAAAGAATTTGTTATTATATCTTGTTTTCCATTTTCTTTTTAAGATTTAACAAGTGTATGCTCTGTGCTTGCCTCGTCTGAGGATCCTGCACATCAGAAACTTGTTAATCTCCATACTATCGATGATGTGTTGATATTTTCAAATTCTATAGAGCAACATTCAAACATTTGGAGACATTTTTCTATGTTGTTAAGAAAAATGGTCTAGTAGTTTCATAGTCCAAGATATCTTTATTCCAAATAAAAATTAGATTTATTGGACACTACATCTCCCGGGGAACTATCACCCCAATTGAAAGGTCTCTAGCTTTTACTTCAAAATTTCCAGACAAAAATTTGAAAAAAAAAAACTCAATTGCAAAGGTTCCTTGGCAGTTTAAATTATGTCATGAATTTTTATCCAAATTTAAACTGTTTAGCAAAGCCCCTCCATGATAGATTAAAGAAAAATCCCCCATGCATGGACTGATGAGCATACAAAGATTGTCCAAAGCATTAAAAAGCAAGTTTCTGAAATTCCATGTTTACACCTAACTGACAAGTTTCTGATGCATCAAATTTAGGATATGGTGGAATTCTTAAACAAGTTCAAAACAACAAAGAATGCATTGTCTAGTTTACTTCTGCACACTGGAATGATACACAAAATAATTATTCAACTATCAAAAAAGAAATTCTTTTAATAGTTTTATGCATTTCAAAATTCCAAAGCGATCTTTTAAATCAAAAATTTCTTTTAAGGATTGATTGTAAATCCGCGAAAGAAGTATTACAAAAAGATGTTCAAAATATAGCTCCAAACAGATTTTTGCTAGATGGCAAGCCATTCTTTCCGTTTTTTATTTTGAAATCGAATACATAAGAGGAGATTCGAATTCAATTCCAGACTTTCTAACCAGAGAGTTTCTTCAAAAACAGGAGTGACAATGCCAAGAAAATCGAGAGCAAAAGACAAAGAGAAAAAGCCAACAAAAGCCATTCAAAGCCCAAAAAAGAGATTTTACCCTCCTCTTCAAAGCCTATCAGAACCTGGACTGAAATCATCCAGAAAGAAATGAAAGAAAACCCAGCCCAAAAAGCAATTTCATATTCAGGAGTGGCTTGCACAGCAAACTCTCGAATATATATATATATATATATATATATATATATATATATATATATATAAGTCCCCCACCTACATGATGACGGAAAACTATGTCATGGGTCCAAATTCATTATGAATTCAAGGTGAAAATGCACTTGTTTTGAATGAGTTCTAAGTTTTGGAAAAAAAAAAAAATGACCTACCTCGTTTTGGACATCATCTGAAAGAAGCAACAGAAATCTTTAGCGTGTAAATTCTTCTCCGAAATCAGTTAACATATATTTTTAGCTTCGTTAGTATTGTTTTTTAAAGATTTGTCTTTTTAAGGATATTTAATTTTGAGGTTTCATACAGTTGATATTTATTTTTTATTGAATAAATATATTAAAGTGTTTGATAAAAACTTAAGAATCAACAATGGATAGTTGGTTTAGTCTCGATCAACTACTTATTGTATTAGCTTTATTTAGAATATTTCTTTATCGGTTGATAGCTGATTTGATTTTTTTTATTTGAATAATGTTATTTTTATTAAAACTTATTAAAAATAAGTTATTTTAGAATGATTTCATATAATTAAATTTTAAAATTCTTAATTTAATAATTAAATTAAAAAATTATTAGTAAAATTTAATTTTAAAATAAATTTTATAAATATAATTGAGCTAAATAAAATAAATTTAAATATTTTTAATTATTATAAGTTACTTTTGTTAATTATAAATTATATCTTTAATAGTTATTTAATATACTAATAACAATGGCTAATATAATATATAAAAATATTTTAATTATAAATTACTAGCTATCAGTTATCACCCAGTAGCTACTGGCTACATTGATTACATAAACTAAAGAGTTCTAAAAATGGGTTAAAAAGATTATTTAGATTTTTTTTCACCAATTCACACGCTAGCATGGAACAGTGTTGTATGCCACACTCCATCTTTCCACAGAATGTCTAAAAATTCAAAATTTTGGGCGAAATTAGCTTAAAAGATTGACCCTTATTTAATATTCTTATGGGATGATAAAAGAAAATAAATAATTCCAATTATGTGAATGTGGACAACAGCAAAGTTAATAGTAGTGATCAGGTCGATTTATAAAAAATGATAATCCAAATCAGGTAGCCATGAATTCATGTAAATATGACTATGTTCATGTTATACAAATACAACTCTAGACATAACTTTCATAATATTGAATCTTTATTGGTTGAGGTTGTTATCATTTTTGTTCTATGTAAAAATTATATAACAAAAATATAACAAATACTTCCTTACCTTAATCTCATCTAATATATGTAATTCTTTTTATGTTTATTGCATAATTAATTTATCAATTAATGAGTTATATTTTTAATTAAATAATGATTCTAATCCTAATAATGGATTAATTATACATGTTATAAATTAAGATATAAAAATATTTTGATAAAAATTTCTTTTAATGTGTTCTATTCTTGTCACATAAATATTGTTGCTAATGTATAATTTTTATATTTATTGTATAATTTTTTTAATTAAATAACAATTTCAATTCCAGATAATAACATTTTAATTATATCTTTAACATTACATTATATTTATTATATGGATACAATCTTAAAATATTTAAAAAATTATTAAAAAAGACACATTAAAATATTTTAAATTATTATTATATACTAAAATGTAACAAATAGCTATAAAATATTAAAATTTTATTAAGTTTTTTATAGTTAAAATGATAACAACCATGCAAGTAGTTTCACAGTAATATAGATTTCGGGTTGGTAATATATAATAATTATTTATTCTTGAGAAGTTAGGTCAGAACACTAAATGACATAATCAAAGAGGTATTTATTTGGTCATATAAGCCTAATACTTGAGACAAAACAGACATCAACCACAAGATTTTCTATTGACATATGTGTGATAATTCCAAAAGCCAAATCAAATTGTTGGAGGATTTAAGAATTGTGTTGGTGTAAGTAAACATGGAAAAGTCGACTAAAATGAATGGTTTTGTCTTCATAATATATAATAAAGCAATTGTCCCTTGGAAGTCTTTCGGTCTTCTCAAGTTTCAATTTCATGGTGGAATCCATTTTTTTTTTTGTTTAAATATAAACTGTTGAAAAACAATTACTCATTCTTTGAATTGGTCAGAGAAAGTAGTCTTCTCAGTTAAAATATATGTAACACTATTTATTTTATTTGTCTCAAAGTAATTGATTAAGAAAAATATTTTATTTTATTATTGAGCAATGCTGTAAAATAAGACTAATGGGGAAGTTTCATAATTTTAAAACCAATAGTCCCCACAAGATAGCTTCAGAATTCGGTTGTTTTAATTTTTAAAGGACATTTTATATTTTTGGGTGCAAAAGATTGACTGCCTAACAACAATATAATGATGGCTAATTCTGGGGTCAAATGATGTAGTCAATGTTACATCAACTATTGGTGGATGAATTTACCATCTTCATGATTATGGCAGATCATATTTATAAGGCTCAGACCCTATTTTATACCTAAAGGTAATCTTGGAACTTCTGATGAAACATTTTCATAAAATTTCAATAGTTTAATTACTAATTAAATTATGAATTTTATAAATTTTAATTATTTTATTTAATTATTTTAAAATTATAAAATAAATATCTTTATATTTAATTTATTTTTATAAATTTTTTTATAATAATTTTTTAAAATTTTAAAATAAAAAAGAGACGTAACAAATTAATTTTATTTACTAAAATAACAATAATAATAATCGGTAAAATTTAACAATGTAGTCATTAATTTTTTATTTAAACACAATATATATTTTACTAATTTACTCATTTTTCATTTTATGAATAGAATTAATTTATTATGTCATTTTATTCTCATTAGAAAAATCTAAAAATTATTATTAGAAGTATGAATATTTATTTTAAAATCTTAAAATAATTAAATAAAATTATCAAAAAGTTTTAGTTCTAAAATTCAATTAATAATTAAACTATTTCTGATATATAAAGTAGGGATTTCTTCTCTATTCTCTAACTTGGTTTAGATATATATGGTTTTTTTTTTTATTCGTTCAAAAGCCAAAGTTAGACTTCGAAGAAAAATTGCTGAAAAATTCCATATTCATTCTGAGCATTTCTTCTATTTTCTTTTTCAAAATTTGGAGGTATTCTCTCCAAATGCCAACCTGAGTAATTTCTAGAAGTCATTATGAAAATCTGACAATTGTTTAATTCATTCATCTTATGCAAAGAAATTGAGGTCCAATATTATATTTGATTTCTTTGTCCCATGATTCAGAAAAAAAAAAAAAAAAGAAAGAAAGAATTAAAGGACTATATTTTATTATTGAGCAATAATGTACAAGAAGACTAATAATGGGAAAGTCTCAGAATTTTAGACCACAGATTTCTATAGAAGGAAGAATTGAGGTTTAGGATTGTATTGCTATCTAAAAATATTCATCAAACAAATAATAATGATGTAAAAGAACACACATGGCATATTGTACTGAGGATGGCAATCTCTCCAGCTGTTCCTTAAAACGCGTAAATGGTGTTAAAAACAATAATAAGCTTATGTTTTGTTAAGAAATTAATTTTATTTATAGATAAGTTTTAGTTATAAATTATTTGTAAATAATTTTTTATTTGATGTTAAATAATAGTATTGAAAATAAATCATTATAAAAAGAAAAAATATAAAATAAAATTGTAACGATTCGAAATCAGATCAAATGAGATATTGTCCGCTTTGACTCCCACTAGTCTCATAGTTTTGTCCCTTTGGTGGGTTTGAGAACTTTTCAGGAGGTCACACATCTTAAAATTTTTCTGAAGCAAACACGTTTAACTTTAAAGTTCCTATAATTTTACAGCCAAACAACCAAATAACGTTTCATGTAATTAGTTTAAACTTTTTATATATATTATCAACCATCTCACGTCCCATTTTGATGTGCAATTCGATTTATTTATTTACTCCTGTATTTTAGAGTGTTGTCATTCTAGAAGTCTGCCAGAAGTTGTTTCTTGTTCAGGTATTCTATCCTTGCCTCGACATTTACTTTCCGCCATCGTCGAACTGTTTTTCTAAGCAAGGCGGTCTCAAAAATAAAATAAAATAAAATTAAAAAATATTTTAATATTATAGAATATGACTTTTTATTCAGTACACGCTTGACAAGAGTACGAGAGGAGGCTGAAGCATTGCACGGTATAAACAGAGATGACAGTGAGAAGTGCTTTGACAAGGATCTTCCTGCTTGCATTAGGATAAATATTGTTCTGCACAGCTTGTAGGTGAGCTTTTCCTGCTAAAATTCTTCGATAAGAGTAATGATGGGTGACAGGCCTAAGTACTTATCTTATGTTCCTATCTCATGGAAATTGCCGGAATTAGCAATGGCCAAAACCCATTATTAAGGGTTAGTTTCATATCATTTTTTTATCTTTTATTTATAAAAAATTAAAAAAATATTTAATACTTTTCAATTTCAATTGTTATTTTTTAAATTAAATTTTTGTTTAATTTTACATATGAATGCAACAGGAGAAAAAAAATAAAAAAGCGATAAGTTGTGGAGTGAGAAAGATAGGAAAAAAATAAGAATGAAAAATATGAAGACAACATTTAATGGGGTTTATTGAAAATAGATTTTATATTTTAAATACTATGTAAAAAGTTTTAAAAAAGAAAACAAAAATAATTTTAACAAACCCATTTTGTTTTGTTTTGCCATAATCTTTTCTTGCTTGCAAAGGTTAGAAAGGCCTTCAGCATAAAGAATGAAGAAATAAGAGGGTAGAGGATCCCTTTGTTTGATTCCTCTAGAGGAGTAACCTAACCAGACTAAATCTATGAATGTTGATAGAGTAAGTGAGTGAAGGGATGCATTCATGGATCCATTTCTCCCGAAGCTAAAAGCTCTTTTGATGGCAGAAATAAAACCCCAATAATTTTTCGGTTTTATTTTATTGAACCCTTGCATTTTTATTTTTATTTTATTAAAAACTTTTAATTCATATTTCATGAGATTTTTGCTTGTTTTATTGAGCCATTATACTTTTATTTTTACTTTGATTAAAAACCATTAAATCCTCAATACGAAGAAGAATAAAAATATAAGGGTTCGTTGAAATAAAATAAAAATTAAAGAAATTAATAAAATAAAATGGAAAAGATCGATGGCTTAAAAATGCATTTTGTCTTAAAGAATTGGTGGAAAAATGCTATGATACTATTTTGGAGGGTGTCACTCCCAGGGGCTTTGCTGGGGTGGATTAAAAACTGATTTATGGATTTCTACTGTATGTATTTTAAATTTATTTATTTTTTTAGTCCCCCTTCACTTTAATTATACAATAAAAGTTCCCCCTTCTTTTGAACTTCTAGCTCCACCCCCGATGACTCCACTACTCTTTAAAAAACATCAACATATTGGAGAAACTTAATTAATATATCAAATTAACAATTAATTGGATTGAAAATAGAGCTATGTACTTTATTAGAATGATCCTGATAGAGCAGATTAAAGTTTGGTTCCTCTAATAGAATTTGAGTTCAACTACAGTAATTAAAGACACTTATAGTTCACCCTTTTATAGCACTCAAAATATCTTTTTATATAGCTTTTATTTTTTTGTTTTTTTTATTTTTTTAATCTATCTAATATATTATTTAATATTTTTATAAATCTGTCATTTAATATCTTACAATAAAAAAGTAATTATATAAAAATATTATATGTCGCGTTAGATGGATAAAAAACAAAAAATAACTAAATAATTAACATTTTTCTAAAAGAAAATAAGAAATAGTATATATATATATATAGATAGTATTAAAGTGCGTTCTTGCGTGAAAGTCATACTTGGAAAACCATAAAATAAAACTTTCAAAGTGAGTGATTTCATTCATTTTTTCCTCCTTTCCTTTAGCCATACTCAAAGGCTGATTGTGAACCCAATATAATAAACTTGAACATATCCAAGATATTATCAACTTCTGTTAATTAAATCTTACAATATTAATATTGATATTGCAAAAATAAAATGTTAGTAAAATTTGAAAATTGCATATATAAAAAAAACGAAAGAAAAATCAATCATTTATAACTGCAAAGGTTATTATAATAAATCAATAAGATTTAAATGAGCTAAAAGAGAAAACATGCAAAGGACAAAAGTACCGCTAAGACAAGTGAAACCAAAAGTGCCAAAAACCAAAGTTAGAAGATCAAAAAACTGAGATAACTCTGCTTGTTTTTTGAGCTTGTAATTATACCCAGATGCATAGTTCCACCCATGTTCACATCTGCAACATCTCTCAAGCCTCTCCTTCATCTTAACCTCCTGTATTCTCTCTTTCAAGACACTCAAATTTGCCTCAACAATGTCACTGGGTGACCTCCCTGTCAAGGAACATTCAAATCAAAGACTAATCTCTATCTCTTGTTGCATATTAAAGAGTGGAAAAAGGAAAGAGATTCTTGTTAGCTAGGGTTTTACCTTCGTCTCTAAATCTCTGTGCTCGAACTTGCAAAGCTGGACGACGAGTAACACTGAGCTTGAGAGATGGCTTTATCAGAGCTGTGTAACATGAAGAAGATAACGAAGAAGCCATGGAAATGGAAAACTATTGTTCGGTTTCCTCTTGAGATGGGTTCTTTTCTTTTGAGATAAAATTATACAGAAAGTGGAAGAGAAGTTGGTCAGGTTGGTTACTGCCTGTCTTTGTTTACAAAATGACCTTATTTTGGTACCCTTTTATATCATAAGAAATGAGGGCTAATCAATATATTTGGTCAAACATAGGTTTTGTAATACTTGAAGACAACTCATATGGAAGCTTGCCATAAACATGAAAAGTATTATCAGCAGAATGATCTAAACAAAATTAATTAATCATTCTAATAGCTACTAGGCGGCAAGGAAGTTTGCACGAACTAACCCTTCCTTTTTAATTTCTTTTAGGAGATAAAGACCCGCCTGATTAAGTAATCTGTAAAAGCATCTCTAATAATATTTTTTTATATATTTTTCTATTAAATTATAAATAATTAACTCTCTATTATGTGTATTTCAACAATATTCTATATATTACTGCATACTTAATTTTTTATTAATAAAGTAAAAAGAGAAAGAATTAAGTCTAAGAGAAAGAATGTGATTTAAAAAAATAAAAAAATAAAAAATAATAACTAATTTATTTAAAAGTCACTTTCTCCCTTTTTAAATTTAAAAATAATTTAAGAAGAGAAAATGTGATTTTTAATTTAGTTTAGAAAAAAAAGATAAATTAGGAAGTATTTTAGAAGTTTAATTTTTATATATATTTCATATAATAGAAAATGAGTATAACTTAGGGTATGTTTGGTTTGGTTCAACATCAATGCAACTAGTAGTTGATGAATGATAGCTGATAAATTAAATATTTTAATAAAATTTTATTTGCGGTTATTGTTAATATGTTAAATGACCATTAATATTAAAATTTATAAGAAATTTATAATTTTATGTAAATTTATAGGTGAGGAAATTAGATTAAAGCCATATACACTGAATGTATAAGAAAAGTTAGTATTATATAAATGACAAAAGAAGCAGAAAAATGGTTTTTAATTTTAAGTTTCTGGTAGTGAAGCTCAGAGTTATCTCTAATTTTGCTGGGTGATACGTGTCAGTAGTCTTAACAAAGAGTCGAAAGAAATTCTGAAAAGAGCAAAATTGGGCCATGTCACAAACAGATAACTTTATTAAATATTTCTGCAAAATGACAAAACATTTTGTGTTCTATTACATTAATCTAATTGTTGTAAGAATTAAATATAATTTAAAACTAGGACATGATCTTATGCCTAACAGCTAATAATAATGCATAATTCTAGGGCATGAGTCCAAAATTCTCCTTTTCCCTATGATCGGTTAAGCTTCTTATTTAATGAGTCTCTTTTCTATTCTCAATAATATTATTACCCTATAATCATTCCAACCATATATATATAATTACAATATGCATATGTGTACAAGCTTACGCTCCTTTTCCATTCTCTGTAAAATTTAGGATTTTAAGAGACTTTTTTTAAATAATTTATAAAAAGAATACATGAAATAAGCTAAAAGATTATAATCTACTAAATTAATATTTTAATTAAGAATTACTTTGTAATACAATAAATAGTGAATATTATAATTATACCTTTAGTAAGTTTTTTTGCCCTATGCCATTACTTGAAATTGTTTCTTTCATACATTCTTTTCAAATTTCTATTAACCATATCATGAAATCAATTCAAAAACTAAATATAATCAAGATATAAATTTATTTATTGCATGTTGATTAATGATATATTCTTGGCTCTTCTCATAATGAACAATAAAAAAATAATTAGTCTTGTTTCTATTATAATGTAATTGATATATACATATTTATGTCTGTAAATTTAAAATCATCATAAGTTGAAAAATATATTTAAATTGAATGATGCATTAAACAACTCCCATCAAATTCATACTCCTTTTTTAAGGTATATTTATTGATTGAGAAATTTTAAAATTGGTGTATTTTCTTTTTACATGTCAACAACTCAACTATAATGCTTATGCATGATTGTATCTCTATTTGCATAGCGGATCCTTAATATTAGTAGAACTTGCATGAGTTGTTCACATATTAGAAATTATGCAGATTGTCCATTATTAAAATGGTATTTTAATTATTTTTTATGTTATCTACATGAGAATTCATTTTTTTCGAGCTGCATTGACAATAATGCCGAAAAGACATATTTTTAAAAACAAATTCATTTCAATTTGTATAAAAAAATAAGCTACAATGTCTTTTAAAATAAGAAGATCTATTATTAAGATAAAAGATTTTAAGCTAAAAGACAAATACAAAATTGCTTGAATTAAAACTAAATTGCCATATTACTCACATTTTAAAATCATTAAAATAATTTAAATATAAAAAAAATCAAATAACATACATAACAAATTATTTCTTTTACGCTATCAAACATTGAAGTTAGTTTACTCTAATTAAAATAATTAACTTTTTAGATAAATAAATATATATATATAATTTACATGGTTGTAACTATAATTATAATGTAATCTATTTAATAAATAAGTAATATCATATGATGTTGCGACACATAAGTCATTTGACATTAGGGTTGGGAGATAAAATACAAATTTAGTCCAAAATATTATATTTCAAAGTTTTTAGTTAAAAGTTAAATTTATTGCCTTAAAACCTGAATTTTTAAAAAGCATTCGACTTGACAATTTTTTTAAACTAACTTTTAGAGTTATGAAACTTTCATAAAAAAAATCCAATTATTATTAACGAAATTTTTTAACTTTTTTTTCATTATCATATTAATTTAATATATTTTCAAGTCTGAATATAAATTATATTCAAACGGTTTTATTTATTTGTAGATGTAAATTTAAATTACTTTTATTTTCCATTTATTCTTTAATCTAATTTTCAAAAGCATATCAATTTGGCTGTCAATTTTTTTTAATAATTTTATTTTATTTTTATTTATGATTATAGTTATTTTTATTTTGTATTTTAATATTATAATTTTATTATATTTTCAATAGCATGTCCTAATATAAATGAATAAATATACTTTTTAATTATTTTGATTACATCAATAGTTCAAACACGTTAATAAAGCTGTCTAATTATGTTAAAAAAATATTTAATTAATACTAATTATAAAAAATTATTATTGTATAGTGTTAGATATGTAAATAGAATTGTTAAATACTCCAATAAGATAAAATTTTAGTTGAAGAAGATAAGAATATTTGTTTAACTTAAGGTTTGTGAATTTCAAGTTAACCTTTTTTGGTATTTTTTTTTTTTTTATATTTTTCACCTAAAATAATTTAATTAACAAATTACTATATTACCCAATCCTTATAGAAGGATATATAAAAATGACTTAGTAAATTTGATTGTCATTCTCTCTTTTCCCACTTTTAGTTAAAGGAGATAAGAATATACCTTCCTACTTATTAGAGAGTTTTTGTTTAACTTAAGGTTTGTGAATGTCAAGTTAACACTTTTTTGAATTTTTTATTTTTTCCACCTAAAATAGTTTAATTAGTAAATTATTATATTAGTCAATCCTTATAGAATGATATATAAGGATGTCTTAGTAAATTTGATTATCATCTCCCCTCCTTGCACTTTTGTGATAACTAAATTTACTTTTCTTATATTAATTGAATTGTATTAAATTTTTTATTTTTAATTTTTAAGCTACTCTTATTTATTAGAGTACCACTATAGCTTTCTATAATTATAAATTTATTTATTTTCCATAATTGATTGTATCAGGTTTTGGCAGTGGAATAAGCAATTGTGATTCTTTTAACCTAATCGTAAAATGAAAGGAACCACTAATCTGCTCTCTCTTATTATTATTATCATCTTCTTTTCCTTTTCATGGCTTTATCATATTCTAAAATTATTCTTTTATATTTTATAACTTATGATCTTATAATTAATCATTATTTATGTAAAAAATTTACAGGACTAATACTTAACTGCTTGATATAATTTAAAATTTATTTTCTTTCTATAAAATATGAATAAATATTTTTTTGTAATTTTATTTTAATTTCTTTAAAAAATATAATTAATATATGTAAATTATTAGTTTATTAGGATAGGAGATTTATTTTAGGTGAATTTTTGTAAGTTTTTACACTTTGTGTACTATTCTATGAAAGATAACCTCCACAGTAAGTAGTGGGAGATTTTAAAATTGAGACCTTCGATCTAAGGACAAAAACTTTTATTTTATTCTAATTAAAAATATATTAATTACTAAATATTTTAATTCTTATTCTTTTTTATTGTATTAAATTTATTATTTATTTATTGTAATTGAATTATATCTTAAATAATTAAATATTTAAATTCGTATACCAATTTTTTAAAATTAGAAAATTATGATAAATTCATGAAAATAAAATAAATTTAAGTTCATAATTTTATTAGCAATTAAAAAAAAGTAGAATCTTAACATGATGTAGATTATATAAAATAGCTAACTTTTGACACTGCATCAATCAAATTTGCCGAATCTTTCAACTGGTATTTTGAGTCGTAAAAATTATAAAATTTTATATTGAAATTACCAAAATTAAAGTCATATTAAATTCATAAAAGAAGTTAAAAGTCATAATTATTTTAAAAATTAACCCATATTGAGTAAACATGGATTTAATTTTATCATTTTTTATTTTAAAGTATTAATATATTTTTTTAACCAGCATATATTAATTATTAATTTTAGAAAATATAAAAATTTTATTAACAGGCTACTGTGATATCACATTTTTTTCACAATGAAAAATTGACTTTATAAAATCTCGTTATAAAAGAAATATAACCCTTACCTATGCGACTAGATCTGAATTAGTAATATCAATATATATATCATAGTTGCAGAATTTATACAAAACATTGCTGATGTGTTAGGTGGGCTCCACGGGCTTATAATAGTCACATCCACGTCACCTGACATGCCATGCAATTTCAACGACCTTTATTAATTGACTGAAATTATCAAATCATTTATAATTGTAACTAATTTTTGTCCGAATTTAAAATGATATTAGGTTAAGAAGCCTTAATCTTTTTTAGCACAATTTTGTCCTAAAGGCAAATAAATAGTGTTTCTACTCTCTTCATATGTCAACACGCTGATGTGGCGGAATTAAGAAAAGAAAATGAGGTCCATGAGAAAACAATTGGTATAGTTAATTCAGCGCTCAGTTATAGAACAGAGGCGACAGCCATAAATACTACATGCTGCCTCTCTACTAATATTACCCTCACTGTATTTCAACAGACCAACAAAGCAATGTATGCTAACATTACACAGATCATACACTCACTCTTAATTCATCCAATTTTTTCTTCTTCTTTTTCTTTTCTTCTTTCTCTCTATTTTGGCAAATATTCAAACTTTATTTCTCTGAAACAACAGAAAACTACTCATAACCTGTTCAGGTATTAAAATAACAATCAGAATTTCTCCCTAGATCACAAGGCCAACAAGAAATCCTCATTCATTTGCAGTTGCATCCTCAGCCGGAGCACTCCCTGCATCTGCATAAAAGGAGAGATGGGTTAGAATAAACATTATGCATGGTGGATCGTATGAGCAGTTAAAAGTAAAATAGCTTTCTTTTCTTCTCTTTTGTGCACAAACTACAAGCAAAAAGCTTTGACTCAAACCATAGAGGACCATACAGACCTTCACCATCTGATGGGGCATAAGGCGATTTTCGGTACCGCGTCTGTTGTTGTGTAGGCTAAAACACGACAAAAAATAAATAAAACAAAATAAGCATCAGGAAATAGATTGTATGTCACAGGCATCAAAAAGTGCACAACGCATTGCACCAAATAAATGATAGGAACCAGAGGAGATGTGTAAATTATTTATTAAGAAACCAAAAGAATACTTTTTGAGTCATAACTGTCATACTAAATTATTACACATATATGGTAGTATTGAAATTAAAATTCAACTCTTATTTCTAGTATAATTTATATCATAATGTGTCAAAAAAACTAATATCTTTATATGAGCTGAAAGTGCACCCTTAAAGGAAGGAAATGAAATGAAAACGGTAAAACAAAGGGCGCATTTTTTCTCAATCCAAGCATGTAATCCCTCCTCTCCTTTTCTCCATCAGGTCAGGAACACCAGTAATGGAATTCGAGCATTATTAAAGGTCCTTATCAGCTTGTGCAGGAACGAATTGTCTGTCCCAAATGACACTCTTTAAGATTTCGGAAAACATTTACTTTCATTGTATTGCATCAATACATGAATCAGGTAACTCTTTATGCAAACAAACAATGAAATTAAAACATATGATGACAAGGCACATAATCATGGGTGAATTATCGCTTAATTAGGTGACCTAGCTTTGCCCTCGTTTATAAGTTTAACAAACTCCCAAGAATTCGAACGCACTGGAACAGACTAAAGAGGTTTATATGGCATCATCTCTAGTGAGAAATTGTGAGAGAATTCTAGAGAAAATAATGCAAAGAATTGGGATACATCTCAGGATTTTCAACTTTCAAAGACCAGCTAATTCTCAACTTCAAGCTATCACAATGGAAAAAATGAACACCAAATTTGTTCATGGGATAGCTAATTCTTGCAAAGAGGTTAATTTCATAGGAAGGATAAACAGATAGCCAACAAGACACTAGCTAACGATATCACAATTTTATCATAAGCCATATACAGAACTAATTGACAAAATATCATTTCTCTTCTATTTTTAGAGTGTCGATCTTGTTAGAGAAGTCATAATTTGCATCAAGAATCAATTTACTGGAGATGGAAGGCATCGTTTTTAGTCACAAAGATGATTTGAGCAAAAAGAGGTGTCAAAGCATCTAGCATGACTGCAAAAAGAATAGGTGTATTATGCCTGAGATGGTGGAGAATTAAATTGTACAAAAATTTCATTCCAACTCTGAAAGTTGGCCATTCTCAAATCTACCACTTCAAACTTAACTGATGAGTTTACATCTGAATAACCATTTCATAATATTTTTTTATGAATTGCAGTAACTAGATCAAATTAATATGGATGATAAATCTATTGCTGCAATTTCAAGAGTTATGGTTTCCAGCATATGTTCTTTTTTAAGGGAATATCTGTTATCAAGGAATAGCCTGAAAGGTGTTTAGGATTGATCATATTCCAAGATATATTCTTCTGTTTTAATTGAGAGTTTTAATAGGATGAAATTCAACAAAAGCCTTTCGTTTAGAGTTTTTCAGTTAAAATAGATATGCCTATAAAAATGAGGAATACCTCAATCAGAAACATGCTTCTAAATAATAGGAGAATTTCCGCCAAAATCCTTTTCCAGTAGTGGATCGCAAGAGAAGACCAAATCCTACAGGCCATCTTTATCCTTCCATAAATTTTCAATTGAAAAAGATAGGGTATGTGTAATCATTATAAAATGAATTTTCACCAAAATTTCCTAGTCTCAGTATACTGCTTTAGAATGTAATGGCTAAAGAACATCTCTATGTATCAGAACAAGCTCTGTGTCGCCTTCACTCATTAACACTTGAGTAAGACCAAACAAATTACCTCTATACTCTCATTACTTACTCCATGCTGATCAATTTGACTAAATTCTCATGAACCCTTTTTCTTACAGCATCCTCCAAGATTTCAAAAGCAAATAGGAAACTAGCTTTGTTAACTTTTCAACTAGTTCAAGCCGCAATACTATTATTTTTAATTCTCCACTTCTCTTCCAAAAAACCTATTCCATTTAAGGTCTCATAACCTAGTTAGTTACTTCTGAACACACATCCTCAAGTAAGACCATATCTACAAAAGTGACTCATATCATCATCACTTACTCTCCCACTATAATAAGTAAAAAGACGCCAGGAAATGCCAAACAGCAATGTAATGCTATTACAAGAAAATATAATACATCATCTAAAGAGAAGAAAACCAATAAGGACACAAACTCCTGATAACCATCTAAAATAAGGTCCAGAAAAAGCATCTGTAGAATCTATCTTACAGCAGTTAACCAGCCACATAACCAAGAAGATTCAAGTCTTAAAATACAGAATTCAGAATGATTCACTTCCTTAAGAGACCATAATTCCTCAACTTGCATTTCCTCAAATATCCAACCAACCAGAAAGAAGGCAAGTGATCCATGACTCTGTAACACTAAATCAAATATTCTCAATCCAGAACAGCTGTGAACAGATACCTTGAAGTACCAGAACCAATTTTCAATAAGGATGTTCCTCTTCCAAATACCCCTAAACCACCAAAGAGTAGGAAAAGTATCTACTAACTATAATCCATTAAAATGACTAGAGCAAGCATGGCAAAAAATCTAAAAATCTAGGAGGGGAAAAAATGCAATAATACCTGTAATTTGGGCCGAAGGGCTTCAAGTGGTCCTTTAGGTTTCTCAACACCTTGCTGTCATCATTAGAAAAAAAAAAAATTGCAATGGTATTAGGTAATAAGTTTTTTAAGTATCAAATGAGAACGCTCCTAATCTATCCATCTATGGTAACTAACAGATTCAGAAAAGCAATAAATAATACC
The DNA here is from genome assembly GCF_019578655.1 of Ricinus communis. Taxonomy (NCBI): domain Eukaryota; kingdom Viridiplantae; phylum Streptophyta; class Magnoliopsida; order Malpighiales; family Euphorbiaceae; genus Ricinus; species Ricinus communis. The sequence goes on from NC_063260.1 coordinate 3,380,927, forward strand.
TTTCCAAGTGCCCAATCAGCAGAATCAAAGTATGCCCTTTCATGATCCTAACATCCAAAAAACAAAGCTTTATTTACAAAAGCAATATACCAACCAAATTACAAATACACATAAGAAATCAATCACCTTAGAAATAAGAGGAGGTTTCTTAGGCACAATTCCTCCATATTTCTTTTTTATAACTTCTTCCTACACAAACAATACCATATATAAATTTATCAGAAAAAAAAATACCTTTTTCATATATATATATATATATATATATATAATTTTAAAATAAATTACATGTTTTGAAATTTAAAAATAAAAAACTAAAAAAGAAAATAAAAAAGAACCTCTTCTTGAGATGATGGCATTGAAGCAGCTTTATCTTCAACAAGTTCTTGCTCTTTCACACCTTCCATGCCTGACATTATCTTCTTCCAATTAAAAACATTCACCAAAGAAAATTAAAATTGAATTAATTAATTGTTCACCATATTAATAATACAGAAACAATAAAGATCAAAAGAACACTTCCATAAATTGTGCAATTAATTCCCGATGTTTTCTTAAGCGATTATTTAATGAACATGGACCGTTTGTTTTTCGGTAACAAAATTAACATTTTCAGAGCTAGATCTAAATATCGAAATAAATAGCTAAAAATTCCAGGATTCAAACATGATAAATAATAAAATAAATAAATAAATAGATCAAGAAAAGGTCGATCAAAAACCCTAGCACCATACCTATAAAGAGATGGGGATAGAAAAATCACGATGTGAAATTTCGACTAATTGAAAGATTTTATTCTGTAAAAAAAATTAAAAATAAAAATTAATGCTTATTATGGTTTGGAGGAGGGTAGAAAGAAGATGAAGAGAGGAGAAAAAGTCGCGTACAATAAGGACTATGTTAGATTTAGTTGTACCTTTGCTTTTATGACGTTTGATTAAACAATTAATGGAAGGCCGTGATTTACCTTTTTTTAATTTCTTTTATTTTTCTGGTGATGTGTTTTTTTTTCTATAATGTTTAATTTCTTTTTTAACTTAACTAGTTTTTTTCTTGTATATTAATTATTTGATTCATTATCACTCAAAAAATAAAATTAAATATATTTTTAAATTTAATATTATAAATATTTTAATGTTAAGATAAAAATAAAAATTCTTTTATCATAATAAATTTATTTACAAATAAACTATTTTATAACTTATAAATATTTATACTAATTATTTTTATAACTATTAATAAATAAATTTAATTTATTATTAAAGAACACTGAAGATTCATATATATTATAAAAATATATTAATTCAATGAAATATTATATGATAATATTGAAATTAATATTTTTATTAAAAATAATATAATAAGACTAATTCTATTTGAATTTTTCTTTCATCAAATATTTCTTTTATTAAAACCCTAATCTAAACCTTCAGTTATTGCTTTTCCTTTCAACTTTTATTTTTCTATTTTTATCAATATTTTTTATTTGATATATATTCTTATAAAATTAGTTATCATTATCTACGTTACTTTTTATATTTTTTATTTTATATCTTTATTAAGTATTTAAAAAAATTTTGATTTTTCATAAAGGATATTAATTTGCAAGTTGGTGACTTATTTTAAATTTTTCATGTCACTCATAAATATGTGTACAATTGATTAGTTAATAGATTCAAATCTTAGTACTAATAAATTTTTAATAACTATTTAAATTATCCTAACAAATAAAATATCAAGTTGTTTTTTTATTATAATTAAATTCAACTTCTTTCTCATTTTGATAAATAAATTTTTATAAATTAATAAAAATATATATAATTAAAAATAGTTACTCAAACCAAGAGATTTATCGAAATAGACTCAAAAGAAAATTTTAACTTTTCAATTATAAGTGAAAAGATTTAAGTTTAAATAAATCTCAACACTTGAAATTTAAGTTTATTCTTATAACCTTAATTAATTTCATAGCCAATACATCGTAACAATTTATTTAATAGTTATCTATAATATATTATTGGAGGATATTAATAATAAACTTTCTGCAAAATTGACTCAGTATTTACTAAAATAAGTACTAATTATACTAAAGCCTAAAAGTTATATATATATATATATATATATATATATATATATATATAATAACTCGGTAAGTCGATATCTTAATAAAATATATCCAAATTGTAATGGTTTATTTATCGAATTGTTTTTAACTTTTATACTGACAATAAGGACTAAAGAAGATAGACATAAAATCATCGATACTTTTTTTTAATAGAAATTATTAGTCATAGAAAAATTATTAGTCATAAAGAAATTATTTATATATTTATATACATGTGATTATTTTTATTTAGTAAATTAATATTAATTATTTGACTCGTTATCACTTAAAAAATAAAAAATATATATTGTATAATAATTTTTATGACTTATGAAATTTAAACTGATTATTTGTATGGCTATCATTAAATAAATTTAATACAATGTTAAAGAAAAATCAAGACTCATATATGTTGTTAAAGGATCTTAATATAATAAATAATAATAATATAATAATACTTTATTTTAATAAGCTAGAATATGACAAATATTTTTCAGTTTGAATTTTTTATTATTTTTTTACTTTAAAAAATTATAAAATTTTAGATCTTTTAATTCTGACATTATGTTTAGATTTAGATATCTAAAATATATTTAAGCTATTATCATTGCTTATTGATAAGTATAATTAAATAAATACTTGCAATTTACCTTTCAAGAATTTTTAAAATATAAAAGAATATTATTTAAATTATTATAAAAAATTTATAATGTGCTTAAATTATGTCAATTACTTCAAAATTAATGTTAAAGCTTAATAATGAATTAATAATTGTAGACAATACGCAATGCTTATGGCACTATTAAATAAATAAATTTTAATTATGATTTTTTTTTAAAATGTCTTATTTCGTTATTTATCATTATAAAATTAAATAAAAAAATAAATAATTTTTCACGTACGTATGATGCACGTGAATATTAATAATTGAACTCATTAATACATTTTATTAGCCTAATTCTAGTAGAGATATTATTTTTTGATTTAATTCAAGATCCAATTAAAGATAATATACTTCATATTTTTTCTATATAATTGAAATTCTACTTCAAAAAATATATACTCCCATTTTTAAGAAAATATTTCATTTAATTTAACAGAATTACATAAGATTTTAACTAAAAGACTAAAATTATCTAAATATTTCTAAATAATAAATATTTAGTAAATAATAAATTATTTCTAAAATTAATTAAACTTTTAGTAGAGAGATTACATATTAGTAAAAAATGTTCACAATAAATAATTCTTAATAATAATTGCTAATAGATTTTATTAGTAATAATTTTAAAAATAATTTTAAAATTTATTATTATTATTATTGTCGTCGTCGTTGTCGTCATCATTAATTATTTTTTAAAATATATATATTATAATTAATTGTTCAGTCTCACTTTAACTAAAGGAAAAATATTTATATTTATCTAGGACTTTTAATAGCATAATTCAAAAGAATTTACAATACAATTCAATGATATGATATCTAACTATATATATATATATATATATATATATAATAAACATCTCATTTATATTTTTATGCATGTAATATAAGTGAAATCAACAGATAAAAAATTTATCTTCATTTCATTTATAAATTTTTCTAATTAAATATAATTTTAGTTTGTTACGTTATAGGATTGATCATAAAACTATAATATATTAGTAATTTGATATTAACTCTCTAGTAATTAGTAATAATTTAATTTATTTAAATTTAAATTTTTTTATCTATTAAGTTAATATGTTTTTCTAATTTAAGGTATGAGTTCTTCTTAATTAAAATTAATTATAAAATAATTTATAGCATGTGTTTATATTTTATAATTATTCTTGATAATTAGATTTCATATTTATAGAGAAAATTATGATTGCGATTAATTATTTAATTTTGTTTAAGTAGCTAGATTTTTGTTTCTACCGTACAAAATACTTTTAATCCACTAAAAACTGTAAATACTTCTAATTCTTTATTTTGAATTGCTTGCCTCTTACATTCCTCTTTCGAACACAATTTTCTTTTTTAACAATTTTTTATTTTTTTTCTAAATTTATTCTCTTTCTTAAAATTACTTTATAATCAACATTGAGATGAGTTAAACTTGTAAATTGGATATATAATTAATGAATTATTTAAATTTTAATTAACTAAATAATTAAATAATCATAAGGTCCTTTCAGTAATTTTGAATGTTCCTCCTCTATGTACTTTTATTAAATAATCAATAAAGTTCTTTTAGTCAATTTGTTTGTCCTTCTCACTTTCGTATTTTTATATATATACTATGATAGTCATTGTTATTTTTAAAAAAAAATATCATTTTACAAGCATTCAATCCGTTTTTTGTAAGGTGGAAATATATATAGTATTTGCAATATATGTTGTTTTTCTAAATATGTTAGAAAAAAAAAATCTCTAATGAATGTGAAGAACTTGGTTTGATTATTCATTCATGATGCTTTCATTTCTGTTTTAAAAAGTTGTACGAAAAATATAAAAATTTAATTTTTTTAAATTTGTAACTAGATTGATATCGTTTTACTAAATTAAGACAAAATTTTAAACTGAATTCTACGAACAATATTTATTGAGATACAAAATTAAAATGAATTTTGACGATAGAGGTGGAAAAAAAATAACTGAAACCTAAAAGCTATAGATTTGAAAGTTAAAAGTTTTGCAAGTTAAGGATTTAAAAACATTAAATTTAAAGTTAAAAATCTGAAAACATCAAATGTAAAGTAGTTAATTTGTATGAAAATAAGTGTAAATTGGAAAGCCTAAAGATTTAATTGCATAAAAAGTAAATGTTTACAATAATTTACTCAAAAGTCCCGGAATAATTATCTAAATGGTTTTCGTAATAAAATTTTAATTCTTTACATGCCGATTTACTTGTATAGATTTTATAAGAATTTATAATTATATACTCTATAATTTCTATAGATAAAATTTTTACAAGTCAACATTGAATTTTATTAGTTTTTTACTAAATTTTTTTAATTTGATTTAATTGTAAAAAAAATTATACTTTGTATTTATTATCAAATCTAGTTATAATTAATATTTCGTTTTTAAATTTTTAATTTCAGTATTATATTTTTAATATTAATTTTAATTTTAATTTTCAATAAAATTAGCCGTTAAAATTAAATAACGTGGTGTGAATTCCAAGAACAACAAAAAACAGCTGAGTCAATATTAGAGTTAAAAGTATTTATTTAGTTACAATATAATTTTTTAGAATTATTTTAGTAATTTATAACTTTAACTTTTAGATATATAAATAGCTAACTTATTTTAAAATATAAGAGTGAGTAATATTACTTTAATAAATTTTTTGTTTTTGTTTTAAATCATTTTAATAAGTTATAACTTGGATTAATTATTTTAGCATTTCTGAGAAGAATATTAAAATTATTTATTAAAAAAAAATAAAAATTATTAATACAATTTGATAAGATTTAGGGATATTAAAGTTGCTATATTCATAATAGTATAATTACTATTTTAGATAAAAAATGGTTGACTAATAAAAAAAATCTGACCGAATAAAATAATGGTTAATTTCAATAAGTCATAGAGATATTATAGTTAATTATTAAAAATTTTATATGATGAAACTCAAAAATGTTAAAATATTGAACCCTTTCAACCAATATGAAGGAAATTATTCCTATTACTTTCTTTAGAAAACGCGTAGGTACCTAACAACAAAGCTAATAATTTTTTCTGCATTTTCTTTTCCCTCCCATCTTTCCACGTATATTGTTATAGTGCATCATTATTTTATTTATTTTATATTTAAAAATTTATTATATATATATATATATATATATATATTAATTTCTAATTATATTAATATAAAAAATAAATTTTTCTTTTATTTTTATAATATTTTTATTTACATCTATATTAATATTTTTTATAAAATTTCTATATTTATTATATATTAAGGTAAATATACATGAGAAGTATATATATTTGTCGATTTTAATTTTTTATCTATTTCTTACACTAATAAATTCTCATATATAATAATTATTTTTAATAAATCAAATTGTTAAAATTTTACTATTTATTTTCTATTATTACTTTTTGATATCACGCGCATGTGTGCACTCACACACATATATATGTGCTGCCAATAATTTTTCAAATTTATTAACTGTTTTTATATCTCAAATTTAATATTTGATATTTTCACTATTTTATTATTATTATTATTTACTCTTACATATATAAATATATAAATATATTTTATTATAAAATTATAAGATTCATTGTACTTATTATAATATCTTTTAATAATATACCAATGTTATATTTAAATAAGTTATAAATTTTTACCATATCTATTATTAGCATTTAAGATCACATTTACATTTTTTTATAAATATTTATAATTAACATTTTTATAAATATACCACATTGTCATTTTCTCATTAGAAAACAATATGACATGATTTTATAAAATTTTACCGCGTGAAGTCTCATAGAAGAACTGGCATTCTTTATATATATATATATATACTAGCAATTTGCTAATGCTAATGCATAATTGTTGATAATCTTTGATCTAAATTTTTAGTTTAAAATATCTTATTTTGATTATAAATATATTATATTATTAAAAAATTAATTGTATTTAGCTATTTTTAATTATAATAAATACTTAATATTATTATTTTATTTTACTAATTTTAAAATTTAATGATTATAAAAAATAGAAAAATTATAGTAATGGCATAATATAATCACTAATTCTTTTATTATATTTAGCGATTATTTTATTTTAACAAGTACTTAATAATATTATTTTATTTGATTAGTATTTACTATTATTATTTGATTTGATTAGTATTTAATAATATTATTTTACTTGATTAGTATTTAATACCATAATAAATTATTATCTAACTACATCAAAGCCACATGTATCTTTTTATTGAAACTCTATATAATGTGATTTTATAAATATTGTCAAGTGGAGTCTCATGAAAAAATTTAGTCTACTTTATATATATGTATGTATATATATATATATATATATTGGCCTAGCAATTTGCTCATGCTATTACATGATTCTTTTATTTATTTTATTTTTAAAAATCTTATCTTATATATTGTATATAATTTAATTTGTAATTATATTAGTATAAAAAAAAGTTTTTTTCTATTTTTATAATACTTTTATTTACATCTATATTAATATTTTTATAATAAATTTTTGTGAAATTTCTGTATTTCATGGTAAATGTACATGAGAAGTATATATATTTATCAATTTTAATTTATTTTTTGAACTAATAAATTCTCATATGTAATAATTATTTTTTAATAAATTGAATAATTAGAATTCTTACTATTTATTTATTATTATTATTATTACTTTTTGATATCATATATATATAGAAACTTTTTTATTCATTATATTGTACTAATAAGTTTTTCAACGAACTAAAAATTTCTATTAATTATTTTTATGTTCCAAATTTTTAAATTTTTAGAATTTTTACTATTCATTATTATTATTATATTATTTTTATTTATTTTTATATACATATATGAATATAAATATATATTTTATTATTATAAAAATAATAAATTTAATTATTAATATGTAGTAGCTATAACAATTATTATACTTATTATAATATTTATTTAATAATATAATAGTCTTATATTTAAATAAGTCATAAATTTTTATCATATTCATTATTAACATTTAAAGTCACATTTACATTTTTTCTTATAAATATTTATAATTAACATTGCTTCATAAAATTCTGTCACGTGAAATCATAAAGTAGTTTAACCCATTTTATATATTTATATGATAGATTGTTATAAAGATAAATTCTGCTATCAACAAATTTGTGGCGGTGACCCCATTCCAATTATTAGAATAATAATGCAACAAAGAGAGATGTTGGACAATTAAGCTTTATTTAATTCGACTGATTGTCAGCTTGATTTCATGCAAGTTTACATTCAAGAAATTTACCAGTTTCAGATTAGAATTTAAACTTCCAGGCGTTATCAATTAATGACTGCCATGTAATAATACCTATTCATTTTCCAATGATAAACAACCTACTCATATTTCATATTTTCTGCTTCCATTTCTCATAAACAGCAGTTGTGAATGTTGATACTGTTTAGTAACTAACTGTACACAGTTTTCAGATACTTCCAAAGGTAACATTTTTGCTCAAGCGTCCAGTTTCTGATAATTTTGCTGAACTAATAAAAGTGTGGCTGCGAGCCTGCGATGATGATAGTGCCACGGCTTTCTTCTTAAGCACCAAACAAAAATTTGAAGCACTGAAATTCTGATTCATTCTTCTGTACACTACTTGCCATCCTTCGGGTGAGAGGTGGTAATGATGATTACCGAATGTGAATAAATCGTGACTGGGGTCGCAGCTGTGGCAGCTCATTTTCTTCATCCGATGAAGTGAGCACCAAATGAGGATCCTAATTGATAGAAGAATCAAAGGTAATGAATTTTAGTATCTGAAGTTAAGTGAAGGATAAACCTTACAGCTTACTCGAAAATAAATAGCTTATAGAATCAAAATTCAAGATTTTAGTTCAAGGATTTTGGTAAGATACATGAGTGCAATCATATGATGCACTTTGAACCTCTCTCGGTGTCAATGTTATGGAACAGCTTAAGAATAATAGAAAGCAAGTAGGCATCTGCTTGAAAAAGCTCAATGGACTTTAAGACCTGCCAAGCATTTCTGGGGCTAGACAAATTTCTACACGTTAACCTATTAAATGCAATAGCTTGGAGCTTCTTCCATGACGGCTGTAAACAGCTTTACCCAAAGTGTCAAAAGAACTGACCTGCTGTTGACGACGACGCTGAATAGCAGTGAATGCTTTAACCATGACATAAATTGGCAAAAGGATTCCGATGGTCCTCAGTATTAGTAACTGCAATACAAAGCATGCACATATGTAGATATTTACTCTGTAGTGCTTCATAAACAGAATTTTAATCCTATGGAAAGAACTAAGTAACACCAGCCTCACCATGAACAATGTCATTGAGTAATCTCCAGCTCCGCTGAGAATTATGGGAAGTGTGTGGCGTAAAACCAAAAGGATCATAAACTGCCAATCAACATGAGACTGCAACTTAGAAGTAGTAGGAGTGCCACGATATAATAGATAAACCAATATATGACATCTCCAGACAGAATCTCACAATGATAATGAGCAGACTAGATGATTAAGCCCTTGCTATTCTATTTAGGGATCATAATAGTTGTTTGAAATATAAAACAAACTTTTTCTTGGCACAGGTATAACATTAACGAGACTACTTGTTTCCACATGTCTGTTGAATCAATTCTGACTTAATAATATACTGGACGACACAAAAAGAGAGACAGGGTGCGAGAGCAAGAGAGAGAGAGAGAGAGAGAGAGAGAGAGAGAGAGAGAGAGGGAAAAAGACCCAGTAGGAAGCAATAAAGCTCAATAACTAATTTTTATAAGTCTTCGACAACTCAGACAATGAGACCTTAAGAGAGGCACATAGAGGTACTCTCTACAAGCTCTTTATAATGCAGCTGACTGAGCCAAAGGACTTGACAATATTTACTGTCTGCCCCCAGCATGTGCCAAGTGCAAAGCCACATGCTGCTAAAACGAATTTCAAATTCCAAAATATAAACAAATAAAATGAAAGCAAAATCAAGAGATACTATTCTATATTAGAAATTTCTTCTTGAAAATTTCCCATTGTTTAAAAAGAGAGTTAACTCCTAAAATTTTATGAGTTTACAAGTTATAAACACTAAAGCAAGTTAATGTATAAAATCTAATTTAATAAATTCAAGTAAATTTCAGATTAATAGAATCAGTAAAAAATTGCTTTTTACCTAGTTTATGAGTTCACAATTTCCCTTTTTTGCTTTGTTTCAACCTAATATTTGACTTCTCATATAAGTTTGCAAAATCCAAAAGTAATATTTAGAATATAAACTGTTCATCTTTAGTAAAATAATGGAAAAATTAATCTCAAATACGCGGCATATTGTTAGTTTAATAACATAAAACATTTATTCTTTTTGTTGGTGCTAATTTGCAGTATAGCTTACAAAATCGGAAAAAAAAAGGAAATAAATTAAAACATTTGGTGCAATTGATGGTCTGGAAATAATTCGAAAATTTTTTATTTTCTTATCATACAATGTGAAACATTATAAAAAATTTGCATAAAAATTACACTAAAATTAAATGTGCAAGTAATTTATATTTCTTTTGCTCGTCTTGTATAAACAAATACAATTGATAAGTTTGTATTGTCCACACACACACATATATATATATATCATCCTAAGATTTTAAGATTCTATTTTCCGTTACAATTTTATTACCCTTCATCAGTTAACAACATTGCTTTGTCTTCGAAGAGAAATTAACTGTGAACAATAAGAAACAATGGTCACATCTCTCAGCCTCAGGAAATATTTTCTAATTCGATAGAGCCAAAAGTTCCATATTTAATTGCATTTATTCATGAATTAATAAAAAAAAATATATGCTATTATATGAAGCCATACAAAAGCATGCCCACATGCGCACACACAGATATTTTTATATATATATACATAGAGAGAGAGAGAGAATTTACAATAATAACAATGATACGGCAGCATATCAGGCTTCTAGGAGAGGGAGCCAAGTAGTCATCAAAGTCAGAGTCCACAAACTCACGGTCTGCTGTAACCATTGCTATCAATCCAGGATTATGTAGGTCCCTTCTTGATACCTCCCAATTTCCCCTGAAAATAGAAACCCCAAATAGATTCATACTATAGTTTCTCAAATAATAAAACAAAAAGGAGAACCTCATCTTAGTTAAATGAAAATATAAATTGGAGAACAGAATATGGTTAAGAGTAGAAACCTGAAATTCATGGGAATGCCACCATAATGAAACAGGGGAGGAGGTGCTGTATAACCAGGTTTAAATTGCTGCAATTTTGCGGATTCTGAAGTGCTCAAAACTCATTTCAAATAGATAGGAAGAAGGGAAAAAAAGGATTAAAAAAAACGAGAGAACACAATGGTGCACCTGGTGACAGATCTCACAGAGGGTATCACCCTTCTCATTGCACCACCTCTGAACACATTTCCGATGAGCATACTGCAACACATAAAAGTTATAGAAAACCAGTTAACTATTTGTTTCTCTCCTAAAACAGCAGCAAGACCATACATGCCAAAACAGGAAATTTTAGTTTTAAGCATCATCTTTGTGGATATCATGATGGTATCATGGTACATGACACACATAACACTACCACCAAATTGATATAATCTCCAACCACGGACCCTCTATAGATAAGATTTTCTTTGTTCTTATTCTTCTCATTCTTCTTTTGAGAGAAAGGGGAAAAAAAGAAAAGGAAATGAATAAAGAAAAATGACCGGCAGGGTTCACTTGGGCGGAGTGCTTATACAGGAGAGCAGTCCGTTAAGCCTAATATTTAGTACTTGCATATGAAATTTCCAGACCAAACTTAACTACTCAAGTTGAAACATTGTCTGAATGTAATAATTATGCAGCAGCACAAATCTAACCAAGCTTCATAGAACATGACACGTTTCTAATGCTAAACAGCCTATCCAATTCTAAGACTTTCTAGTCATAAAGAAAAGCATTTTCATATTTTACCTTAGGATCCATTTAGAACATTGTAGTCAATTTATGTAATAGCAATTATTTTCTAATTCTCATTACTTTGTTTCACTGAATAATAATACAAGAACGCAATTTCCTGCCTTTTTTTTTAATTTTGTAACCACACTTATCTGGGGAATGTAATGCCAAAATTAGAACCAAACCTAATAATCATGATTAGCTTACTCATTTCATTACCTAATATTCACTTCTACCCACTTCTGCTACAAGCCTCAATCTCCGCCACCAAGAACAGGCCCCTCCCCCAACCCACCTTTCCCCTTCCTTAATTACTAACTAGTGACTGCGGTATTTTTCAATCTATTAACAAGACTACAATGCAGTGGTAAAACTAGGCATTTGGTAATTTCTATTGGATGATTGAGAAAAAAAGAAAGGCTTCAATTAAATGTGACCCAAGTTTTTTTGACTCTTAAAAGACTAAAGGTACCATTTCCAAACAGAAAACAGTTCTGCAGATATAACTGCAACTGACCTTTAAGCTGCCACAGCAAGAGCATGGCACCTCCATATTTGTGTCTTCATCCTCATCATGGCAAATCCTACACTCTACCAGTTTTTCTGGAGATGATCTAAAATCTACATCCATCCTATGGGTTGAACAGTCAGTGGTGTTATCTTGGCTAGCAGGGGGAATAGCTTGCTGCCAGTGATTTTTGCTCTCTATAGCAGCTTCAAGGGTGGATTCAGTTAGCAACCGATCTACCAGCAACACAAAATGATCCCCCATCTTTCAAGTTGCATAATACAAAAGGTTCAGAAAAGTTCAAAAAAAGAACATATATTAACATCCAAGCCAACCATTTGTTATATCATCTCCTTCCGCAGAGTTTAGTACTTGCAGAATCCCCTGCACCTCAAACCAAAACAACTTTAAAGTCATAAACCAGGAAAAAAATTTACCGAAGAAAGAATATTAGTATAACATAAAACAGCCGAATAGATAAATCTGTAACAGCAATGAACCCATTTCCAGCATTTCACCCAGTTTCTAAAAATAGTAAAGGTCTTTTAACTAAAGATATCAACAAAAACAAGAAGGAAAAATTGTTACTTTGCCTTTCTCTTGTTTTCACAGAATCATACAGCATAAGAAACAAGAAGTACCTAACATAAGATTAGAAATCTATAACACATATGTTAACAACAATAATGAACTTCTTGTTTATAATCAAAATAAGCGCATGACAACAAAAGAGAAATTATGTAAACAAAGCCAAACAAGGAAAAGATTAAAAATAGCAACACCTTTATCTACAAATGGAAAGATATGACAGGCATTCCGTCAAAGAATAAAGCCCAGAAAGCAAAAGCAGAAATGAACAGGAACAGCAAAACAAAATAAGAATGCACATTCAAATTACACCCACATTACGAACAATAATTCTTAATAACATATAGCCATTAAAGAGAGAAAATTAGAGAAACCCATATTGCTAAAAGGAAAAAGGTGAAGGAAAGAGAAAAAAAACAGAAAGAAAAGGTGAACAGAATGACAAGAAAAAAAGTGAAGGAGAAATCCAAATCAGTAGACAGAAAGAGAGAGAGGGGTGTTACAAAAAAGAAAAAGAAAAAAGAAGCTATGACCTTGGCAATGAATACATACACCAATGATAGAAGAAATGATTGAAAAAGATGTTAAAGAAATGAAAATTTAATAAGAGAGAAGGGAGAGGCTTACAGGAATAGAAATGGGATTGTTTTCCGTTAAAGAAGAAAGCAACAATCTTTTCCCTTTCTTCTTTGTGTTTGTGTTCTCAAAATGAAGCAAGAGATTGAGTGTTGCTGTTGTTAATATTACACACCCATTTCACAACAAAGACTAAACCCAAAAAGCATTTTTTATATAAAATTTGTATGCCTTTTCTACGTTTTATATACGAGGAAGGAAATGTATAAGAATGGAAAGAAAAAAGAGAGAGATTCTAACGGCAAATCTCCCACGACCGCCACGATTCCTCTCACTCCTCCGATTCTGTTTTTCCTTTTCTCTTTTCGTGTCAGCTCCTCAATATATAATTGATTTTTAAAAATATATATAATTTAATTAATTGAAAATTGAAATTGTCATAAAATTTAAAGGGTAAATACTATTTAACCCCTGATCTTTTATCCAATATACTAGTTACCCTTTTTATTCTTTTCTCTTGCATTTTCATAAAAATAATTATCGTCTACCCTATTCAAATTTCATATAGTTTGAAAACTAAATCAATAAAAATATTATAATATGATTCCTGAAATTATAATAAAGTATTAAACTCAGTTGAAATGTTTTCTTATCAAATTAGAGTTAGCGATGCAGTGGATTAGGATTTTTAAATATATGATCTTAATAGGATTAGTTTAAAAAGTTTATAATAATATTTTGATGACCTGAATTTAATCTTTAATATCCATAATGAAGTGGAGTTTAGATTTTCCATAGGCAGATAGTAAGTACCAATTTAATATTAATATTTTAATTATATTTTTTTAACTTTTATTTGATTGGTTTAATTTTATTTCTTATCTCATTAGTATTTTTTATTTAATTATAAAGATTGTTTTATTAGTTTAATTTTGTATATCTTGATTTTATTAACATTTATGCATTAAATGAGTTTGTTAAGCGAGTATCGATTTCATTGCTCAAATTTATTTATATAAATGAATTTTCGTTAAATAGCATATTCATTATTTTATTAAACTTCAATAAAAGTTATATATTTATAATATAAATTATAATCAGATTTAGCATCGGATTTAGGCAAACAGGTAGTACGTTTGTAGTACTATCTGAATTTGTAATGGATATTAGATAAAAGATGTCAATTTTTTGAACGAGTATAGAACGGATTTAGATGTACTTAAGTTCTGTTTCTATCGAAACTTTGTTAAATTCTAGTTTACTCTATATATATATATATATATATATATACTTATTTTGACATATGGAACTTAAGCTTATATATAATTTTATATTTATTTTATTAATTTATTAATTAATAAATTATATTTTTAATTAAACTAATTATAATTCTAAGAAATAACATATTAATTATATTTTAATATTATATTAACTAATAAATTAGCTTTCTAATTAGATAATAATTCTAATTTTAAAAATTAACATCTTAAATTATATTTTTAATATTATACTAAATAATAAATTAATTCCTTAATTATATAACTTATTTTTAATTTTAAAAATAGTAATATCAATTATTTTGATAATACTAATTTATATAATATTAAAATTAATTAATAAATAAATTTAAAATAATTTTTATATTATTGCATTAATAAAATTTTAAAATATTAAAAAATTAAAAAAATATTTAAAAATAGTTAGTTTGCTATTATTTAAAATATTAAAATTACTATTAGCAATTAAATTTTTTATTAAATTGTATCTATTAAGTTAATTTTATAATTAAAATAATAATGACGGCCGTACAACATATGGGTAAATGACTAGTACATATTAAATTTTAAAATATAAAATTTTGTTGACAATATATTAATATATTTTGATACATAGAATTTTTGCTTTGACATTTATACTTATTTTTTATATTCGATTCAAGCTTATGTGTATTTTTTTTCGCTTTTCTATTAATTTAATGATTAATAAGTTACACTTATAATTGAACAATGACTCTAATCCTATAAATTAGTATTTTAATTATATTTTTAATATTATATTAACTAATAAATTAATTTTTTAATTATACTATTCTAAAAATAATATTTTAGATTATATTCTTAATATTTTCATTAACTAATAAATTATTTTTCTAACTATATACTAATTTATAGTCTAAAAATAGCAATATTTATTATATTTATAGTATTAATTTATATAATACTAAAAATCAAATAATAAATATATTTATCCTATTAATTTCTAAAAATCAATAAAATATCTAAAAATAAAAAAAATTAAGAAAGACATTTAAAAATATTTGATCTTTTATTACTATTTAAAATATTAAAAATAATTATAAAATATTAAAAATTCTATTGAATTTATTCTATAAATCCAATTTATATTATTATTTATAGTTAAATAGTTATAAATAGTTTACAAAGATTTTAATTTAATATGAGCTTTTTGATATGTTGATACCCAAACCCACTTTTTAAAAAAAAAATTATTTTCATGTTATCCTCTTTAATTCTCATATAATTCTATAGTGCTAAAACTCATAAATTTTTGGGTTAATACTATTTATTCTATAAAAATTGGTCTAATAAATAAATTGATTTATTACATTAAAATCCTTTAAATATTAATAAAATTAATTATTATCTTTTTCGTGTTAAATTTTAAATTACTGAATTTAGTCCATAGGTACTTGAGAATCTAAAAGAATTTCTGATCCAGGGATTTTCTTATAGGTTGATATTCAAAACCACTTTATTTTTCTGAATTTATTTTCATGCTATTTAAGAATGGCCATAATTTTGTAATTCTCATTCCTAAGACTAATACTAATACCAATCCTGCTAACTTTTATAATATTATTTACCTTGCAAAGTTGGATCTAATATATAAATCAATTTATTATATTAAAGTTTTTTAAATTTTAATAAAATTAAATATTATTGTTTTGGTGTAAAATCAATATAGCTAAATAACTAAATCAGTAATTCAAAATGATAATTTCATTTATAAACTTACATCAAGTATTGTACTTGCTTAAAATTAAATTTTTATTAAAATAAAATAAAATTTTATTTTTAATATAATTAAATATTTAATAAAAATAACTAATTAATATTATTTTACTTGCTCTAATTTTTTACTTTTTATATAATTTAATCTAAATAAATTTAGTACCATTTATAGTTACATAAATATTATCGAGTTGTTATATAATTTAATCTTAAATTACTGATATAAACTATTGTTCAGTAGAATTAAATTATATTAGAAGTAAAAAGTTGTACTAATAATAAAACTAAAGCAAGTAAATATTATAAATTATTTTTTTATTAAATACTAAAATTAATTTACTAAAAATAAAATTTTATTTTATTTTAATAATATTTTTTTAAAATTTAATATTTAATAAAAAGCTTAAAGACGAAATTACAATTTTAGATATCATTTAATTCTTGAATTATCTTAATTTTATCAGATAGTAGATAGTAATTAATTTTATAAAAATTAAAGACGACTTTAATATAATAGACATAAAAATATAAAAACTAAGTTGTATATTAGACTGAATTTTAGGAAGTAAATAGTATTTAACACTTAATAATTTATATCCAGCTAAAGTGTCAATTTCTCCCTAAATTTAGAATCAAAGGGTAATTCATTCAGATTTTAATATCTTGTTCAATTTATCCAACTTGCTAGATGTGGCCAATTCACTCCAATAAGAGAATTTAATCCATAAAAATTTCAATTTAGTCCTCAGGACATTCATATACTCGCATTAAATTCCTTTCAGGTACCTATGAAGACGCCAGCTTAAACAGCCTATTGACCTACTCCATGCACCAACATGTCAATAAATTATAGACCTATTTTTTTTCATACATATTAAACTCAACAAAAGAATGTAGCAAAACAGGATCATAATTAGTCTTTCTTTCTTCAGCTTAATATATCAAAAAACATGTCCAAATCTGTAAAGAACATGATCTAAATGAAGATCTATGACCACTTAGGTTGGCTTGGTGGGCATTCAGGAGGAAAAGGGTATTGGTAATATATATATAAAATAATATTTTATTGATCTAATCATAATTAATGCTCTAAGATATCAATCTAATTGAAATATCGATTCAATAATTTATAAAATTAATTAAGTTAAAAGAACAAGTAAATCCTGGCATGAATTGAAAAAGACAAACATAATCATAATATTTCAATTATTATGGTTATTGCAGTGAATGACAAACGTGCAGAAGAGCATTTACCTTATATATCACAGTTCCATAATTCATTTCCTATTAGCAAATTGATTGCACATGAATTTTATCATTAACTAATCCCACAATTAGAGTTAAGCAAGTTCAATTATTACTGAGTTGTATATAATATTACTATTTTCTTCCTAGAGGAGTTCTTACTGTCAAACAGCTGTGTCACTTGCAAGTTTAATGGGGAGGAGAAGAGCAGAATTCAAGCAATACCTTTTTCAAAGGAAAATTAAGATTACTAGTCGACACCGACTGAGCTATGTTGTATACAAATAGAAATAAAAAATGCGACCTGATTCGACGTGATATGTAAATATAAAATTTTAAAAAATAATATTAAAAGAGATATGTTTATATATATTTTATAAATATTAATATCAGTAATTTAATATGAAAGTTTTATTAAAATAAAAAGAAAATATTTACAAATCAAATACTCATAAGTTATACTAATATTTTTAAATTTAATTTAAATAAGCAATAATTACTTATGAAAAAAATACAATATAAGAAGCTGAGAATTATATATAAATAGGAAGCCAAGCAAATAGAAAAAAATTAAAGATTCTTCTCAATGTAGGAAATCCAACTAAATAGAAAAAACTTCATCATCAAATGGGAAGATAAATAAATATGAAAAATCAAAAAATTCTCTCGAAATAGAAAATCTAATTAAAAAAAATTATTTTTATAAAATTTTCAAAGTTTTCAAAAATAAATAAAAAATCTAAAAAATAATAGAGAACATTTTTAAATTTTTTTGAGACGTGTCTAAATGTTGTCAAGAGAATTATCAGTGTCCGAAATATATATAACACAAAAACGTAACCCACTTTGAAGTTTTTGTGCAACTTAGCCGTTTGAGCATCTAGTTTTCTTTTGTAGTCATGCTAAGGGTATTTGGTTTGCCTCATAGTAAAACTATACTCCTAACCCTATGAGCTTTAATTCTATCAGGGTTTGCTCGGAAGAGATTACTTTCGGAGATAACTCTCATATTTATGGACTTATCCTTAGTGCCATTGCTTCTGTTTTTTGGAGCATTGGGGAAGCTCGCGATGCTTTTGTATTCAACAGCATTAATCCTGACCTTGTTCTTCTGCAGATAGAGTCCAACATTGTTTGCAGGAATCTGTAGATGCCTTCAGAGAAGATCATGCTTTTGCTTAAACTATTACCAGCCCAATTGGAGACATGAGGTGAGTGCCACCTAATAGAAGATGTCTGAAATTCAACAAATTAGGACAGGCATTATAACCAAACTGGATTGACTGGTATTTGTAGAAATTGGAGGAAGGGAGAAATCTTTACCTAGTCAAAACCTTTTATTAAAACATTGGACTAAAACTATTTCAATTTTGCTTGATATCAAGTTGAAGCGATGAATTCGATTCCGGTTGGATTTTGCTTTCCTGTTGCTTCTACTAAAGCATAAGCTTCATAAATGTCATCAATAAAACAATAGAATAACAATCTCGATTCAAATATTTGATAAGAGAATGTACAATAATAATGATGTGACCTTCCACGATTTTGAATTTACCATTTATATATATTCTTTTAAATAGTAGATATGATTAGTATGTTAGTGAATTAAGTTAGAGGGAAAGAAATTTTTTTTCTTTTCTTTATATATAAAATTAGAATAAATCACTATATTTAAAAAAACTTTACTCATAAATATGGGTAATCTAGAAACTGTACTGGGTCAAATTTGAGGATAAAAACTCCTTACTCAAAATCTTAAATTATTAATTCATTTTCCTTTTACGAGCTTAATACTTAAAAGTTTTGAATTATAATTTAATTTCTTGATAATAAGTTTAAGACTCAATTTAAATTCCTAATTTAGTTTTTAATTATATTGATTTGACAAGAAAAGAATTAATAGTTAATTTTACAAAAGCTGAAAAAGGTTTTTATTATAATAAAAAGATATAGAAATCAAGTTATGCACTAGATTGAATTTAGAGATAAGTAGTATCTAACATTTAAATATTGAACTGAATATATGTACATATTTACAGATAAATAAAGTGATTTCGATTCTCATGAGATATTAAAAAGAAAAGAAAAATTATTCTTTAAGATAGTTTTATGGAACTAAACTGTTTTAAACATCTTATATTTCATGCATCAAAGTATATTAATAATTTAGATGGTGTTTCTTGAATGTATTTCTTTTATGGTGATTTTTTTTTTTGATTCCTATAAATTTGGTGTTATTTTAATTTTAATAATTTATTAATTCAATTAAATATCTAAATTAATTAATTACGTATAATTCTTAGTTATCAATCAATCAAAATGTTGACAACTATAAGATTAACTTATATAATTTTAATTTGTATAAATAATTATAAAATATACATAAATTCACCGACAATCTAAAATAATAAAACAATATATAAAATTAATAAATTATTCAAAATAATATCAATTAATTTTTTATAATTAAAAAATAAATTTTATAATGATAAAATATTACAATAGCATTTTAATAAAACCCACCAATAGAATATCATCCTTTATTCAAATATTTGATAGGAGAATACACAATAGCAGTGTGATTCTCTAAGATTTTGGACCCACCATTTAAATCTTTAAAACATACACTTAGGGTTTTTCATGATCCCCTGTCCACAGACCATCCATGGTTGTCATGGGAGCAAGAGAATTACATCCCTATGTTCCATTTCTAGCAGCATCGATAATAGTTTTGTCCTCAAATGTTGGAAGAAAATCACCATAAACTAAATCTCTTTTAACAAGTTGATTCAGTCGAGTGCGAATTGAATTTGATTTAAATAGAAGAGAAATTTAAATACCATGTCTACAGAAATTACTACCCACACTTCTGATGTATAACTTTCTCCTTCATGTAAGAAAACCATATATAACAAGATTGACCATCTTGTAGAAATCTCCCATATACCAGAAAATGTTCAAATAGAAAACACCCTAGTACCCATTATGAACCCTTACAATATTTTCAAGAAACAAAACTTTGTCAGAAAGCCCTTTAACCAGCTTATCCATAAACAACCCCTCACCATAAAAGAATATGTTCAATCTTCCTCACTTTCTCAGTGTTCACTTACTGCTACTTCTCAAGAGCAGTATGTTACTTTAGAAATCCCCACCTCTTTCATAGAACAATGGCGGAAACAAGGCTACTCTCATCTCCATCTTGGAGCCGTGAGACTTGTCCTTTCCTATCATGGAAGGATGGGATTGCCTGTTACAGCACGTATGTCGCTCATGGACACTCATTATCTCAAGTACGAGCATGCAGTGATTGAGACAATAGTCACAACACTCAACACTGGTAGTGTTGTTTTGACTTTCTTCCCAAACTTTAACCTCTCTCTGAGTGATCCTTATCTATCCACTGCCTTAAAAGTACAAGTCCAGATCACGGGAACTAGTCAAGTTGAAAATGCTCTCTCAGCGACTCTTCACCATCAGATCGTTTATCGATTGCAGGATCATGCACTTAACTTGCAGATCCCGGGCTTTCAAGCCTCATCCCGATGCTTTGTACATCATGGTGATTCGGTCAAATCCCTACAATAGTTCAAGCTCCTCGGCCGACGAAAGGAAGATCTACGAAACTAATTCCTATTGAGTGGGTAACAAATTATGAGAAGCTTTAAGCATCTCAATCAAAACCGATACAAGCCACAGATCCCCTCTTTATACGAAAGGATGGGGTATTAAGACGGTCTTTACAAGAATCAAGAATCTTCCCTCGGCACCATCAATTTTCCAAGCATCAATGATACAACTGTATCACGGCCTAGGGAGAAGATCCCTATTCACTCCTTTCAAGCATCCGGAAATCGGATCTATCTTTGCCAAGTCGAGGAGGACACTTTGTCTGGGATGTAGCCCCAGAAATGTGCAAGCCAGGATGCATGTGTAATGATGATATGGATTATGCTGAACCCTGTTTTCAGCATCCAAAGAAGAACCCAAAGAAGATATCTCTGGATACTTCTTGTTCAGAAATTCATCCTAAGCCAGATGATCGGGATCCAAATGGTTTCCAGAAGAAAAGTAAAAAGCCTCTGCCAATGTTCGATGAGGCTATCAAGTTCCTTGCAAAAGAAGGAAAGACAGTCATTGATATCTCTTACGATGAATTCAAGGTACTTTTGGCTCAACTTAAGGTCGAATATGGAAAACCCCCTTCTGCAACCTGCAGAAAAGAGATCCAGAAAGATCTAAGAGTTTATAGGCTGGAAAATGAAACCTGCAAGAGCTCAGCTCCCACAGGGTTTGAAACTACGGTTTCGGTTACAACGCCACGAACTTTTAGATGTTCTTCATCTCTGTCTTCCATATCAACAGTACAACCAACAATTCAAGAGTGCTACATGTTCCAGCCAGAGGATTTCCCTCCTTTAGGGAAAACGGAGAACAAGAGATCAGAAATCCTTCCTTCAAGGATTTCCCCCTCTGGATCACTAGAGCCGCTGACACCACCAGAAGAGGTGCTAAACTGGCAAACCTCCAACTCAATCGTCCAGAATACCTATCTAAAAAAGATAGATGGGAAACTGGACCAAGCTTTACACCTGGCTCAAAAGCTGGATCATAAGTTGGATACTTTCTCACAAGAAGTACTTCAGCTTTATTCATCGCTTACTGCAAAGTATCAGGCTCTGGATAGAGAGCTTCGGATACCTCAGCCCATTACACCCGCCTTCATACAAAAGGAAAAGAAGATCACACGGCTAAAGAAACAAATAGATCAAATTGAGCATGATCTTCGAAGAGACCAGTCTACTATGATTCCATCCTTTACTTCAGCAGCCTCCACAGCATCGGCTATTGCTCCTTCGTACTATTCTTCTTTCCCTTTTCTTTCACAACCAGAACAACCACAAGAAACCCTTTATCAGCCCTTTGGCACATTCTCTCACCTTTACCCAAAAAACTCAGAAACTCAGCAAAAGAAAACCTCTCCTCCTCTAGCCTCTAAAGACAAACTTCCAGAGCAATCTCTCATCAGTCCGTATGATTCAGAATCCTCTTCAGATAATTCAGAGATGGCGGACATCATTGAGATTCTCATGAACACTTCTGCTACTGATCCCAGTCCAGAAATAGTAGAATCTGAAGATGAGGATGCTCAGTCATTCTTTGCTCCCACTGGAGCTCCAAACCCAAGGTCAAAATCAGCTAGCACGGGACCTTGGTTCACTTTTGATGACCTACCACCATCGAAATGGAAGGACAAGCTTTTCGAATTCTTGGCATAGATTGATCTTCAGATGACCCTTGAAGGGGCCACACTTAAAAAAGTCCTTGCCGAATTTGTCACAAGGTTTACCGAAAGCTTAAGAGATTGGTTTCAGTCTCAGCCTGAGTACACTAGGCTTCAATTTG
This sequence comes from Ricinus communis, assembly GCF_019578655.1. NCBI lineage: Eukaryota > Viridiplantae > Streptophyta > Magnoliopsida > Malpighiales > Euphorbiaceae > Ricinus > Ricinus communis. The sequence goes on from NC_063260.1 coordinate 3,404,068, forward strand.
TCACTCTGCCAACTCCATCAGCAGCAGTAACAATCCTCTATAACCAGTTCCTTGGGAGTTATGACCTTGTCATAAGACAGCAGAAACAAAAGTTCTTTGATCGAAAATACTGTTCATTAAAAATGAAGGATCTGGAAAAGCACTATGCGGCTATGTCCAAACTCTACTATGTCATTGGAGGATATGATGGTGACGATACACTAAAGTACACCTTCATCACCTCTCTGCCGGATGAAATACAACCTGAGGTCAACAATATGATTGCGGCAACAAAGAGACCAGTCACCTCTATTACACTTGGCGAAATTTGGCAATTCACACTCTCTTCTATTAAGAGACTGTGTGACCAACAAGAGTTATTCAAAAGGTTATCCCAAAGGGACTTGATAGTCCAAAAGGCTTGCAACAAAAACCACCTCAAGATTAAGTGCAAAGCAGCTAACTGCGTCTGTTCAAATCATAAGAAGAAATCTGGACATCATTTCCAGAAATACACACGCAGCAACAAGAAGTTCAGGGAAAAGAACCCAAAGAGATTCAAATACTTCCGTAAAAAACGGAATCAAGGGTACAAGTCTGACAGATGTTTCATCTGCAAAAGAAAGGGACACTATGCAAAAAATTATCCTAGGAATCCAGAAAAGTCAGCAAAGATGATTCAATAAGTCAGCATGTCTTTATCTCTTCCAGACTCTTTTGAAGCAGAGATAGAATCTCTACTTTCGGAACAAGAGGATCTTACCCCAGAAAGCTTATTTGGGTTAGAAATGATTTTCTCAGACTCCACAGAGTCCTCACAAGAATCTTCTTCAGACTCAGACGATAGTGAAATACCTATCTTGATGATGGATCTACATGAAGAAAGTCGGGAGAAAATTCTGGAAGATGTAATACAATATCCTCTCTCTCCAACCCTACTGTCTTCTTTCTTTGTTTTTTTTCCACCTTCTGAAAATTTTCAAATTACTACAAAACCCCCTCCAGTTCCATATGAATATTCCCATACAGATCCTATCTTCAAAATACTCCAAACCTGTTCCGGTAATAGCTTTCTTTGACACTGGAGCACAAAGAAGCATGATGAACCTAATGGTTCTCCCATTAGAGTATTGGAAGCCCCATGATCAGTTCTTCAGGGCAGCCAATGGTCAAACCTTCAAAACCACTCTGATCACAAGACAGAAGATCGGAATACAGTTCTTTCCTGATTGCGTTGTATGGACGCACATCATTGGTTCGGATCTTCCAAATAAGGATATCCTGATAGGATTTGATGTTTATCACCAAGCTCAAAAGCTCCAAATTCTTCCAACTGGCATAAAGTTCAAGAGACAATTTCGGCCATACACTGAAACTTCAAATCTGTTCTCTATGACATATACTATTCCTCCATTCCTACCATACACAGAAAAATTCCTTCAGTTCTGTCCAGAATCTCATTCACATTTTCAACATCCTCTTCCTCTGTGGAAAAATCTACAATTCTATATCAGCCTCCCCTTCAAACTTAATGAGGACATTAACCCTACTAAAGCCACACACATGGGGATGTCTCCCACAGACCTAGCCCTTGCCAGATCAGAATGCCTGACACTGTTACAGCAAGGCCTAATTGAGCCCACTACTTCACAATGGGCTTGCCAAGCCTTTTATGTGGAAAAAAGGTCTGAAAGGATTCGAGGAAAAAAGAGGCTTGTCATAGACTACAAGCCCTTAAACCATTTCCTTCAAGACAATAAATTTCCTCTTCCTCGGATCTCAAATCTCAAGGTCTATATCCAAAAGGCCCAATACTATTCCAAATTTGACCTAAAGGTGGGCTTTTGGCAACTCGGTATCCAGCCCACAGAGAGATACAAGACTGCATTTTGTATCCCTAATGCCCAATACCAGTGGACTGTTATGCTCTTTAGGCTCAAAACGGCCCCATCTCAATTCCAGAAGACCATGATTGAGATTTTTGGGCCTATCATTTACTCTTCTTTGATCTACATCGACGACATCCTTCTATTCTCAGAAACAGCAGAGGACCACCACCAACTGTTACAACAGTTTCTTGCCATCATCCAGAAATATGGCATTATGCTGTCAGAAAAGAAGAGCACTATTGGCCAACGAGAAATTGAATTTCTCAGAATGCATTTCAAGAATGGCCAGTACACATATGGTCCTCACCTGACAAAGGAACTTGATGATTTTCCGGAAGAGAATTTATCAGTGAAACAAATTCAACAGTTCCTTGGATTCCTAAACTATGTTCGAGAGGCTATTCCACACCTGTCTAGTTACACGTGCCACCTCTCAAAGATGCTCAAGAAAAACCCTCCTCCTTGGGGAGCGGAACAAACAACAGCTGTCAAAAAACTAAAAGAGCTGGCTCACAGTCCGCCACCTCTTACAATCCCGTCAGTAGGAGAACTTATTCTCCAAACAGATGCATCTGACTATGCATGAGGGGCCATCCTCCTAGAAAAGCTCCACGACAAGGAACAATTATGTGGATATGCATCGGGTCAGTTTTCCTCTTCAGAAAAACATTATCACACGACCTACAAGGAAATTTTGGCGGTCAAGTACGGGATAAAAAAGTTTGAATTCTTCCTGATTGGACAGCACTTCCTGGTTCGGATGGACAACTCTTCCTTCCCAAAGATTCTTGAATCCAACCAGAAGACCTTGCTTGAGCCCCAACTATTGCGATTAAAGTCATGGTTTAGCAGGTATGACTTTAAGGTTGAGCATATAAAAGGGATAAGAAACCTAATCCCAGATTTCTTATCCAGACTTTCCAAACCTCATAATTAGCCTATAGTCCTTCTCACCTCTACCATAAATCTCCCCATAATTTTTATGGCTTCTTCATCTACCAGAACCAACCTGCAACCTCCTTCACCACCAGATCTTCCCAACAACCTCACAACCAAACAAGTCACTGACTTTTCCCGGAACATGATGTTCCATTATTTGGCAACTTTTCAACAAACCTTCTCACTCCCAATACAACCCAACTTCTTCTTTCCAGACTACCCTTGTGTCTGATTTATCACTTATCTCCTGAACATCCGAAACATAAAAGTGAGTTATGGTTTCTATGGTGCCTATCTACAGTCTGTTATCATGCTATAGAAGTGCCCATTATGAATCTTTTACACTTCTTCAACAATGAAGCAAACTCAGGGTCATATCCATGGAAATTCCTTACCTGGTTCAAAACTCCATATCAATGGACAGGAGATCTCCTTAAACTTATCTATGAGCATCGGTTATTCTCAGACAACATTTCCAAAGCTTCGGAATACCATGCTATTTTCATATTACAGGCCCAATCACCAATGAAAACACATATGTAACCCGAATATCTGTTACCATTGGAGAACACTTAATAGTCCTCTACATCTTGCTTCGGCCAAAGAATCACGGGAAGACCTAAAAC